>NC_064307.1:18174890-18541278 GCF_023373825.1 Bactrocera dorsalis | reverse complement strand
TAAGAGGTGATTGGCAAATAGAAACAGGCGCACAACTGAGTAGACAGACGGCTGGCGGGTAAAGCCGCACTTACAAGCGGTCACACACACAGAGCTTATATATATATATACATGCATATGCATATACATATGTATGTATGTTACAAAGGGACTCATCGCCGCATCAGTTGATGGTACTAAACGAATGAAGATATACTTATTTATTTGTAGATGTGTTCGTGCTTGGTGATTGTGATGCGCTGATCTGTTGCACTGACGTTGCGATGGATGCGCAAACTCACTTTCACACGCGAATGCAAGCCACAAATGGCTACAACAAAAACAAAAAAACGTGTGGGATGGCGAGGGCAGTTGCGATTTAATAATCAACAGTATATACATACATACATACATTACTTGTATGTGTGTCTATTAGTAAGTGTATGTATCCACTATTCACATGGATATATTTTTGGTGTGTTTTGTTTATAATTCACTTACCCCACTGACACAAATCGCAGTACAAAGTAATCCAAAAATAATAACAACCATTGAAATTGCAATGGTTTGCAGCTGAAACGGTGTTGTTCCCAAATGAAGATGCAACCGATGTGAATAATTCGAATTTTGTTTTTGTTGATGTTGATGTTGCTGTTGTTGATCTTCTTCTTCTTGTTTACATTGCTGTTTTTGAGTCATCTTTGTTGCCATTGTTGGTTTTGTTTTTATAGCCATTGGTAGTGGGTATGTGGTAATATGTATGTGTGTTCGTGTGTATCCCAGCTACGGAGCGTGGAGCGTATACGTAATTTATTTTGAATGGTATTCACTTATCTACAACGACCAGAACAAGGAAAATGAGAAAAATAGTAAAGAAGTAAAACAAAAACATCTTATTTATGCATGCAAATTACAAATATGCTTCAATAAATAATTCCAATTGAGTTTTGAAAAAGCGTGAAACATTGTCTTAAAAATAGTAGGAGTTTAAAATTTGTCATATCATAGCAGAATCATTATATAGAATTATATATAATATTTTACAAATATAAAAACGAATTTTAATTAATTTTTAATTTTCTCTTTCATATGTAACATTATATTAGTAATTTTTAATATTCACCAATCAATGACTGTCCATATAAAATACTCTAGAAAATTATTCAAAAAAATTATTTTATTTTAGTTATTTTGTATATAAAATAAGTAAAGTAAAATAAGGAAGACCCTTGCAACTTGCAAGCATCAAAGCCGGCTAAATAGTTACCTTCAGGTGTCGGCAAAACTTCGTATTGAAAAATGTAGCGAAAGAATTCAATTCGAAGAAATCGTGAATGAATTCCAATTAAAGTTGGTATTTTATTAAATTTTATTATAGATCGTATACTTAATTAGTTTTATAACTAAATTTTAGTTTCCGTCAGCGAAACTTCTGTTGAAATCCACTTCAAATCTGACATAAACTTAGCTAAAGAAGCTAAATTTAATATATTCAGTTGATATGTCAACCGCAAATCAGAAGATTGCAATTGTTTATATTAGGGATATTAGATTATGACCAAGGTTTAGGCCAAGTCCAATCATGTTCAGCAGTACAACATTATTATAATAAAGTCTTTTAGAATAATAGAAAATATTGTATGGCATAACATCTAAAGTATATCCAATATTATACCTTCAATTAATTCTGATTATTCTGCTATCTTACATATTGACCGATACAAGTATGTACTGCATAAGGCCAACGGAAGTTTTAAAAGCTTTTTATTGAGTATATAGAATATGGTTATTGTATTGATCCGATTTATTCTTCTTTTGGCACTACTACATATTATAAACGCAATCAAATGCTCTCTAAGTTTCAACCATATATGTATTTATAAGGAATAAGGTCAATCGGAGATTTTAAAATTCTGATATTGCTTATATGTTGCTAGGACAAGCTTCCAGCAGCAAATAACGCCATATTTTGCCCGTTATTTTGGCATTTCTCTTCAGTAAGGCTTGCCATTTTATCATGAAAACACATACAATCCAACAAAGAGTCGAAATTATTAGCATTTACTACCGAAATTTGGAGTCAGTGGCCTCTACTTTATCGTCAGATGTTCGTGAATTGGGCCGAACAACAACTTGAAAATAATCCGAATTTGCATCGAAAAATCATCTTCAGAGATGCGGCTCATGTCTGGCCGAACGGCTTTGTCAATAAGCAAAATTGGCATTATTGGTCAGGCAGCAATCCACACTTACTCCATGAGTCACCATTGCATCCCGAAAAAATTACGATTTAGTGCGGTTTATAGGCCGGCGGCGTCATTGGGCCGTACTTCTCCCATGATGATCAAAACCGGCACGTTACTGTGAACGGTAATCGCTACCGCTCAATGATAACCAAATATTTTTGGGCTGAATTCAATGATATAGACTTGGACAATATGTGATTCCAACAGGGTGCCGCCACAAGCCATACAGCGAATGTCACAGTGTATTTATTGAAAACCAAGTTTAGTGAACGTGTTATCTCACGAAATGGCCCAATTAACTGATCGCCTCGCATACGATTTGACACCGTTAGACTATTTCCTGTGGGGTTAATTCAAGTCTATGGTCCATGTCAAGAAACCAGTGACGATTGATGAACTTCGTACGAATATCGAACATGAAATTACTGCAGTATCCGCTGATTTATGCTTGAAAACCGTCGAAAATTGGGTTCAGTGTCTTGACTTCTGTAAGCGTAGCTGAGGTGGCCATTGAAAAGAAATCAAGTTCCATACCTCATGGCATCGAATTTACTTTCACAGCAAATAAATATTTTCATTGATATCCCAACTTTTTTGTAGTGTTTTATTGAAAAACTTAAAGTACTTCCACCTACATACAATTTTGTTTGATTATCTTAGGTTTGCGTACTTTTCGGTAGTTGGCAACTCTATTTCTAATGTACCTTTAAGTTAAACAAGTAATAATTTTGTGAAAAGCTTTCTAAATTGCCTTGCAATTCAATAATACTTTGGCCAGTTTTATTTTTCAACGATTTCGTTAACGTTTTATATTTACTTGCAGTTTTATATACTTTTTTGCTTGCTCTTGTTAGATAATTTTAGACTCCCATACATACTTATTTCTCTTCTTAGAACTTGAAGTAAATAGATATCAGACAAACACTTTTTCCTGCTTATACATATAATATGATTGCATGTGTATATCGTCAACTAAAATGCAAAATAACTTAACATCACTTTTCATATGTTTTCAAGTGAAATAAAAACAATATACGTAATAGAAAGTTTATGATCCATATATGTTATATGATCTAGTTAGTCGTAAGCAATACAAAACTCAATTTCGAATTTTTTGATGATATGTTGTAACGATATAGAATATATCAAATTTTTCTTATCACTTCAGTATATGAATTAATGGAAAGTACCACACTTTTAAATCCACAGCCTTCTAAACAAATGAAATGCAACAAAGGGGAACAGAAAAAAATTGAAGTTGTACTAAGTTTTAATTAAAATATTTATAGAGATATAAAAAATATATTTCCATTACTCGTAGAACTAAAAATAAAATTTAATTGTTCTTCAAAAAAATTGTCTTTTACTTTTTTGCTATTAAAAAATCAACGATTTCTCAACAACTGTGCTCCTCAAACACGTTCTAATCAACCGGAATTAATATTAGATAAGCAACAGCCGTTAGTGAGCAACTATATAGCAAGGTACTATATTTATTAAAATTCTTAACACAGTTTTGATTGTTCTTGATGCTTTTTTGTTTCAATATTAATTAAGAATATTGTTTATGTTTAATAATTTAACACAAATTAATTGTAAACAGAAATGTTAAATATTTCACACTTTTTCTTTAATTTATAAGAAATCGGTATTTTTTATATTATTTTGAATACTTTTTACATTCTTAAAATCACTTAAATGCAAAAAAAAAGTTTTATCTTTACGCACTTTCCAATTAACACGCCTACACTTGATATTAACGCGACTATGTCAAAAGGGGGAGAATATGCGAATGCGCGTTTACACGTGCGACTCTGCCGCTAGTCGAGATGCGAAAGTTAAAAAAATCGTGCAAACAATTTTATTTTATACCTCGACCAAGTGTTCAAGCATTGCCGCGCCAAATGTACGTACAGCACCGAAGCGATGCGCTTTGAGCGATGAGTGCGCAAAATCCAAAATCCAAAAGGCATCATCGTCATCATCATCAACAGCAGCAGCAACAAGCTCAACAACAAACACAAAAGCACAGCAACAGCTGAAGCGCAACTAACAAGAGCCACAAAAGCAGAAGCTGCAAAATCAAAATCAAATTCAAATATAATAAAAAAAAAACACACAAAAAAAACTCCATTCAAAGCCAAAACCAAACGTGCTTAAAGAAGCATTCGCTAAAATCCGCTTTACGTTGCGGCCGCTGCGAATACTCTGCAACACAGTAGCAAGTATCACAGTGTCCATACACACACACACGCACTCACACTCAACAATAGCAGAGTAAACAAATGAAAAGCCACGAGCAATAACAAAAACATATGCAACTCATTTGAAATTAGCTCAGAATCCGCAATAGCCGCGCTCACTCACGTGGGACCTCAAACGGTGGCACTCACCCAATGCAGCGCATTCAATAGGCGCTAAAGTGCCTTGATGGCCCTATTTCGCTTGAGCACTTCGATGCGAATAATTTAATAGGATTTCAAATTTTGATGAGATCCATTATTGGAGGTTTTAGGAATTTTGCAATAAAATTGACAATAATGTTTAATTGTAATGAAATTTAAAAATTTTTGTTTAGATAATTGTATGGCTTGGGCGAAACGAAAGACTTAAGCAGCGAACTAGTTCAATGGGGAACACCAGATTTTTACAACCATACAAAGTTAGGCAATCATTAGTGCATATACAAGTGTTAAGTTAAGTTGAGCAATAATATAGTAACAATTAAAGATTTTGCATATAGACAAATCTTATTTTATCCAATACAAAATATTCAACCTAATACATATATGTAGATATATATTTACTTGTATATAAAACCAAACTTGTATCACAGCGACTTTTTTGACTAAAAGTGGTTTATAAAAATAAAAAAGAAATGCCCCAAGCAATTTATTCTGTTGTGTCTACTGTTGACGAAAAAAATTAAAAGTACGTGCGCTAAGAACAAACTCTTTAGCCGGTTAGCTCAATACTTGGTAACTCGTAAACCCGTTAATAATGAAACGCCCTTTCTACTTAAAACATTATTATAATAGATAATATTAATTTTTTATTTAAATTAAATAATCTTGTTTGTCTGAAAATATGTGTTATTGGTGAGAAAGCAACCCACACGTACTTCATGAGTCACCATTGCATCCTGAAAAAATTACGGTTTGGTAGGCCGGCGGCGCCATTGGGTCGTATTTTTTCTGTGATGATCAAGGCCGGCACGTTACTGTGAATGGGAATCGCTACATCTCAATGATAACCGAATATTTTTGGCCTGAATTGGATGATTTGGGCAACATATTGTTCCAACAGGACGGCGCCATAAGCCACACAGCGATTTTTTGAAAACCCAGTTTTGTGAACGTGTTATTTCACAAAATGACCCAGTCAATTGGCAGCCTCGGTTGGTTAGACGCCGTTAGATTTTTTCCTGTGGGGCTACGTCAAGTCTATATTGAAACCCATTATCTTAAGGTACAATTTCCAAGTCATTGTGAATGCCAGGCATTTCTCGGCAATCGCTCACTTTCAGTTGTAGTAGGCACCTTTCTCTAGGAATGGTATCGTCCGGTTTTAGAAGCTCACATTACAGGATGCTCTGCTGACCCTACCCAATACAGTGCCTTACATTGGAGTCATGGATAATCGGCTTTGCAAATTATTTGGTTGGTTCCCCAGATTTCTCATTTGATTTTTATGAATTAAGGGTTGTCATAATGGATCCATTTTTCAGCACCAGTCACGGTCTGATGCAAGAACGGCTTCTTTGTATTGCGTTCTTTCAGCATTTTTTACATGCAAACCGTCTTTCAACGTCTCTTGGCTTCAATTCATATGGCACCCGATATCCTTGCTTTGGAATGTATTGGATACATTAAAGATTTAAGAGACTCCCATAGCTTATGAAAAAGACGCAAAACGACAGTAGCTTTCCAACACATTTTCAGAATATTGGAAGAATGGAATAATAATAAACATTTTGGCAATGAATGATACGTGAATAAATTTATAGTGTCAATAGAAAAGATAGAAGTAAGCAACCACAGCTAACTTAAGTGTATTTGTTGTAAACCAACGTCTCATCATTCTTCGCGCATGGTCTGTACTCTGCCGAATCCACATTTCCCATTTTTAAAGGTGGGATCTTAATGATACGTGAACTATGTTAACCTCTACAATGTTACTTAGCTCTTTTTTGCCTAGAAGTAGAAGTTTTCTGGTCTCTCCACCATCAACACCACCCCATAGAAACTTTTTGATATATCTTGTGCTGTTTGTGTTCCAATACCTGGGGTGTTCCTCTAGGGTCCATTGAAGGAGCAGAATAGCTTCAAGCAGCTGTTAGATAAGAAGAAATAATGTTCTCTGCGATAAATTTTAACCCACCCCGATTTCTCAAAAATATTTTTTTTAGAATTTTTTTTTAATATAGAATCTATAAATGACACTACTTTAATTTTATTTAAAAATATTTATTTAAAGAAAGAAAGATCAGAATAAAATTTTTAAATATAAATATATAAAATTGTAAGAGGAAATTATTGGATGACATTGTAGACCTAAAAAAGATTTTTTGAAATTTGAAACTTGTCTTCAATCATCATAAATCATGAAAAATTTTTTAATCGTTATACACACTTTTATTGCATTTAGCAACTTCTCCAACGCACACTGACTAATTAAGAATGCGATATTAACAACCGGAAAACTGCAAGCATGCATCCATGCATCCAAGCGACTATTTTAATGCAGTAAAAATCACACAATTACAACACTTCTGAAATACTCTCTCAGCTGTAATATTGCAGTATTACAACGCAGCACGCAATCACGCTCAATTCTAGTTCACCTTCGAAGAGTTTTTCCATTCATATGCGCAGACGCTGAGAATCGCCATAAAATTACCGGAGTGCACAGCGCAGTTGCTGTGAGAAAATCCCTAAAATAGGAGTTTGCACAGAAATCGAATTAATTTCCACACGAATGCTGGTAAATACAAAATTCGGTGTAATACCAAGCTGTAATTCTGTCTGGTTAAGTGAGCATCGTCTAAAGTTGCGCTGATCACACGTACATACATACGAAGCCATGGGTTGTTGTTTACAATTTGAAAACTCGCGAAAAAAAGAACAAATGAAAGAAGATCATAAAAGTTTGATTTTCAGCAAAAGAAAAGATAAAAGGGTAAAGAAGTAAATAACAGTGAAATATTATACACACGTTCATATACTTTCATTCAATGTATGCGACTTACTAATTGCTAGCAGATAAACAACGCGAAATATTTGCCGGTATATGTGGTTAATATTGCTCTTAAAGAGAATAGAGCGTTATAAATTATTGTTTAATAATGGTTGATATTTGAAATTTTTTAAGCAATTTGAGATGGTATTAGATGACGGATAACCTTTCGGAGCTAAGCTCTCTCATCACTCAGTTTCGCTTAATTATAATAAAATCATACGGCCTTTTTATTAGTTTACGTATACTATTTAAGTCAATTTAGGCCCCCAAATCCCACCTAACTTTGTTAATTTATTCTGGTGTAATAAAAAATAAACCTAATGAACAAACTTTTTTGTTCATTGGCTATTCTAAAACGCGAACAAGGCAAAAGGTTTGAATGTATTTCGCATCGATCTTAAATTATTTTGAACTTGGGGAATCGGTAATAGTAAATTACGCGATTTTTTATGATTGAATGGAACGCGCAAACTATAGAGTAGTCTAAAAATATTTCTAATCAAGACTTTAACTTATTTTTTTTTATATTTATAATGAACTTTAATGAACTAAATATGTACCATTTTGGTCAACCACTTTTCGCCATTTTTTCGCTAGAGACATTGTTCTGTCAGGGTAAAACTTTTTTGGTTTCTCGGCGAAAAACTGCGACAAGTAATTTTCACAGGCTTCTCTTGAAGCCAACTTTACTCTATTAAGGGAGTTCTGCATTGACCAAAACAAATGGTAGTCCGATGGTGTAAGGTCACAGCTATATGGTGGATGCATCAAAACTTCCCAGCCAAGCTCACCCAGTTTTTGCCGAGTCATCAAAGATGTATATAGTCTAACATTGTCCTGAAGGATGATGAAGCTCTTTCTGTTGATCAGTTCTGGCCGTTTTTCTTTCGATTTGTTGCTTCAATCTCATCAGTTATTGACAGTAAAATGTATATAGAATCGATCGTTCGAACAGGCTGGAGCAGTTCATAGTGAATGATTCCTTTCCAATCCCGCCAAATACACAACATAACCTTTCGAGGTGTCAATCCTGGCTTTGCGACCATTTGTTGGGCTTCACCACGCTTGGACCGTAATCTTTTTTGCACATTATTGTCGTATTTGATCCACTTTTCGCATCCTGTTACCATTTGCTTCAGCGAAGAATAGCAGATGTAAATTCGGTCCATGAAATTTTTTACAGCCTTTTTTAAATGGTTCAAACCCGTTTGATGATGAATGTTAAGTTCTTTAGCGATGTCATAGCTGCTTATGTGACGGTCCTGGTCAATCTTTTCCATAATTTCATCGACTTTTTCAACAATAGGTTGACCAAAGCGAGGTGCATCTTTCACATCGAAATTTCCAGAATGGAAGCAAGCGGACCATCGTTGTGCTACGCGAACTGATACAGCATCGTCTTCACAATTATACAAAAATTTCAAAACATAGCGAATTTCTTCATAATTTTCAGTCATTTTCGAACACTTTTTTCAACTTCCCTGTAAGAAAATGGGAATAAATGAGTAAAAATATTAACTTACGCTTCTCGGTATTCGAAATCGTGAACAAAAATTCGCAAATGTGAACTACCTTACTTTTAATTAGCCTGCGCTGTTATAAGATAATTTTAATGCGAGGTCACAGTTAAAATTAAATATACGTAGCTTCAAAATACCTTTAAAAAATTGCAATTTCGATAAAAATCGTATAAAGCTTTAACTGCTGAGTTGTCTTACCCGCACTCTTCAATATTATAGCTGATGGAAAAGGGAACATTTTTTTACAATCCTAACAATTTAGTACCGTAAAATGTACATTAAGTAAAAAATAGATTTTTTGAAAAACGCCGACCGTTTAAATGTTGAACAGATTATTATCTTTTTATTTTTATTATAATTTGAAGAAATTGCGATGGTATTCAAAAGACTTAAGACACAAACTTTCTTTCTAATTTTATGTGAAGAAGTATTAAGGTTTGGCTGAGAGGAATACACTCTGAAATCGGAAGAATACAGACAGGTTTAATAGTTTAAGAGGTATATGTGATGGCATCAATAGTTACTGAGGCATGCACATTAATCTAGCAAAAAACCGATGTTACGCACACTATTCCCTTATGTGACCATCCGCTCAGGGATTACGGAAATTTTGAATGTATTAGGATAAATAATAATGGTAGACCAGCACTTAAAATCAGATTTAAAAAATTAAATGGAAATATAATTGATTTGAAATATTTCTTTATTATCATGTTCATACATACCTTATAGCATATAAATTATTTGTATGTCTAACCCACCTAAAATAAGAAACAACATTTAATTCCAAGCAAATTTCAGTAGGAAATAAGAAATTATAAGAAAATTAATAAGTTTTAAAGTCTTATTAACCACTTCCGCTTCACAACAAGTAAGCAGAAATTTTAATTACATTTAAACTAGCATTACATTATATTACAAAAATATGTACGAAGTTAGATATGGCACACATATATTTGCAAACAAATAAATATTATATTTTCCAGCACAAATTAGTTGTTCATATACTTGTAATGAAGTAATAAGGAGTTAATATGAAGTAATTAACAATTTAATTAAAACGGTTTTTTGCCAATTAAACAGTAAACAATAAAACGCTACCATTTATGGCAACACCATATTTGCAGCTACATTAATTCGCAGTACATAAAAGGTACGGTGTAAACTCTCACATTACAACACAACAACAATTCACGCCAGCACTGCTGACTACGCATGTTCAAGCCACTGTGCAGTAACAACAACGCAAGTTGTTACAACCATTAGATTAGTTCAAATAGCACGAAGCGTTGAGGTTATGTACACCAAAGCATACATTTAATTACATTCATCAAGGGCGTTTTGTCAAAACTTTAGAGCGGTTTATTTGACTTGCATTATCATTATTATTTATGGCTGTCTAAGGAGTTGCAAATTGCCAAAATGCGTGAAGTGTCTTTGGAAAATGCTCATCACTCAAAATGTTGATCATTCATTCTCTTGTTATTTATTATGGCGCACGTTTACACCCTCACACACAAGCATACCAAATTGGATTGTGGTTTGATGGTTAGTTGATGCCGTGAGAATTTCGTTAATGATTGTGAACATTGGCAGCGGCATATTTGGTTAACCCTTTGAAAGAATCTTACATTTTTAAGTGGAAATATAATGGTTTTCAACTTATTATGCACAAAACAGTAATGAATTTTTTAATAATCATATTTTCCTATAAACGGGGTGTGATTTTTGTAAATTAGATAAATAAATTATTAAGAATTGGGTCCATCAAATTAAATATTTTTCGAGTTATACGCGATCTCCTAAAGCGCTCCACTACTGCACTGTTTCCAGCACTCTCCTTGGATAGAACCTAAAAACGAAAATTCCCGACTGGAAAATGTTGTCCGTATAATGACATAGAGTCAAAAAAATTACAAAAGGCCTAATTTTTGAGAAAAGTTAAAATTTACTTAAAAATTTTAGTCGTTTTTGTCACACACAAACAAAATTCGATTTTTGATCAGATCCAGAAACTGGTAGATTCTATAGAGAACTATATATAGAATTTTCCGAAAAAATTTGATAGTGCTGAGATCATCGCAAAGAGGTCAGAACATGTCTTTTTCGAAAAAAAAAACGCTTGAATATAAACTGTTGTTGTTTTTGGAGGTATAGACTATGGATATATGCAAGGATAAAAAAATCGAATTTTTTGAAATTTCACACTAGGCATATCCCTTAAAAAAATACATCACACAAGAGATCATAATACAGTAAAAAGCGAGCGACCCATTGTTATGCTACACGAACTGATTCAGCATCGTCTCCGTGAACTTCACAAATTTCATTGCTGGTTTGTGTGGTATTCTTCCCTTTTTTATACAAAAATTTCAAAATATAGCGAATTTCTTAATTATTTTCATTCATTTTTGAACAGCTGTAATTTTTTGTCAACTTCACCGAATTTTATTTTTTGGTTAAATGAAGCTTAAAATTTCATCTTTCCAACACTATTTAGTTAACACAATGTGAAAGGTAGCAATGGAGATATACGACTGCAACTACATCCACTGACAAAATACGAAAAGACTTTTTCGACTATCCAATATAATCAAATTGCCAAATTTTATACGCAAAGATTCCATTTCTCCCAATATTTATTTAAAGGGTGATTTTTTTAAGAGCTTGATAACTTTTTTTTAAAAAAAAACGCATAAAATTTGCAAAATCTCATCGGTTCTTTATTTGAAACGTTAGATTGGTTCATGACATTTACTTTAATTTCATTTAAATGTTGACCGCGGCTGCGTCTTAGGTGGTCCATTCGGAAAGTCCAATTTTGGGCAACTTTTTCGAGCATTTCGGCCGGAATAGCCCGAATTTCTTCGGAAATGTTGTCTTCCAAAGCTGGAATAGTTGCTGGCTTATTTCTGTAGACTTTAGACTTGACGTAGCCCCACAAAAAATAGTCTAAAGGCGTTAAATCGCATGATCTTGGTGGCCAACTTACGGGTCCATTTCTTTGAGATGAATTGTTGTCCGAAGTTTTCCCTCAAAATGGCCATAGAATCGCGAGCTGTGTGGCATGTAGCGCCATCTTGTTGAAACCACATGTCAACCAAGTTCAGTTCTTCCATTTTTGGCAACAAAAAGTTTGTTAGCATCGAACGATAGCGATCGCCATTCACCGTAACGTTGCGTCCAACAGCATCTTTGAAAAAATACGGTCCAATGATTCCACCAGCGTACAAACCACACCAAACAGTGCATTTTTCGGGATGCATGGGCAGTTCTTGAACGGCTTCTGGTTGCTCTTCACCCCAAATGCGGCAATTTTGCTTATTTACGTAGCCATTCAACCAGAAATGAGCCTCATCGCTGAACAAAATTTGTCGATAAAAACACATTTCGAACCGAACACTGATTTTGGTAATAAAATTCAATGATTTGCAAGCGTTGCTCGTTAGTAAGTCTATTCATGATGAAATGTCAAAGCATACTGAGCATCTTTCTCTTTGACACCATGTCTGAAATCCACGTGATCTGTCCAAATACTAATGCATGAAAATCCTAACCTCAAAAAAATCCACCCGTTATATAGACAATAATACATATTATGCACGCATGTTCAAAACAGTAATTAAAGGTCAAGAAAAGGGTTAGTGTAGTAATTTTGCAAGTAAAAAATATATTAACAGATATTTACTGTTTTGAACATTCATTTTAGAAGATTATAGTTAATTAGCATCATCATAGTATTATCGAACAGTCATTGTAAGGGTTAAGCGGTCAAAAATTATTCAATAATTTTATAAAAATAAATTATATTTCTTTTTACAATGTAACCAATGCAAATATTATACGTTATCATCCCCAAGCTAGTACTTCTCTCTCTCTCTAGGTGTCATTATTAATTGTGCCGCGTGTGAAGGTCATTTGCATGTGATCATTCAAAAAAGGTGTTGAGTTGCTATAAAAAATGTAGAGATTTTTATCTATATTTTCTTTTTTAGTATTTACCACCTACGGTACGAGTAATTAATAAACTAAATTACGAATTCATTCTTCTACAAAAACACTATTCAATTGCTTATTATTCTTCTTGCGCCGCTTAGAATTTGATTACTACCGTGTGGCATTGTTTTATAATTTTTTTGTTGTGTAGTAAAACTATTAAAGCGCCATTAGCACTATAACAAGAAGTTCAAGTTAAATTAAAGACAAAAATTACGGCTAATGATGTTCAGATAGCAAGAAGAAGCAATTTATTATTATATATGTAGTTGAAGATGCGCGTGGTATTTCATTCATTAAATGCGCTTCTTAGAATGAAAACTTAAATTGTAGTATGTATGAGAACAGAAGAACAATTTGGTATAATATGAGTGTATGCGGAGGGCTATTATAATATTATTAAATATAATAAATTATATTAATTGTCAAAAATTAAGTCGGAATAAATTGTGAAGTAGTAAATATATTATTTTTAAATACATATTTTACTTTTTCTTCATAATCCGAGAATAAAAGTGTCTAAAATTTCAGTACATCCAAAAAATACACAAAAATTAATTAAAATAAATGCAAAAATAACTTCTAAGCAAAATAATAAAAACACTTAAAATTAGGTCTGCTTTTGAAGGTGAAACGGTTGAATTGAAGTCGTTGTACGCAAACTAACGTCAAATAACTGCAAAAATTATATATTGCTGGCCTTTCGTCAGTCAGCAATTGCAAATCAGCGCGGATGTACTTTGCTACAGCATAAATTTGTACCACTTGGATCCGCCATTGCAAGTCCATCTTCAGCTAAATTCTTATTTCTTGGTGCTTACACACACATATGTGCCACCACATACATGCTGGACTGTGTAAGGTTCTCCCTTCGTGTGAGCAACCATGCAAGAAACGGATGCAGCGCCTTCCACCCAGCGTCGCATAAGAGTTGCATTGCGCTTGCACAACGTCGGTGTGTGGCGGCGGTGGCAAACGGCACCATAGCTGCGACAAGTGGCGGATATACGCTTATATACATTCATTAATTTACATCAGTGTCTGCTGTAATTGTGGTAACTGCAGCAATTGTCGCCAGCGCCAAGCATATTGCCAATAAATTTTCGCATTACAATGATAGCAAGACTTCGGCGCGCACACATACACACGTACTCATACATTGTAATGTTTATGTAAATACTGCCACGCTGTGTCGTTGTTAATGAAAAATGCAGCAATCGTAGTTGTGGTAAGAAGAGCTTTAACAGCAACATTTCGCATTGCTACTGCTTAGCATATTCTGATCGCTGTTCAGTGATAAATAATTCAGAACTTACATGCATACGAGTACATATGTTTCTTTAACTCTTGCAGTGCCACACAAGCAGAAAGCGCTACTTTAAAGTGGCACTTATATTAAATACATATATATAATAGTGGGTGCCACTTTAGGATTTTCCATTCGAAATATGTAAAAGAAATAAAAAATTTTGTTTCAAAATTCCAAAAACAATCAAAGATTGGTTCAACCTTTTTTACATTCGTGTGAAGCTTAATCTCCTTATGTCAATTAGTGTAAGTTGGGCAGCCGTTTCTTTACAGCAGGAAGGGTTTGTCTGCCAATTTTCGTATAAAGAAATTTAACAACGCGTTTTCTTAAATGTTTGTGCTTTCGCCGGAATTACTATTACGAAACAGTTTCAGAAATGTTTTGGGAAGTCTAAAATATCGTGAACACAAATTTTTTTAGTTCCATCAAGCATTCAGTAAAGCTCGCGAAGTCATCAAAAATTGTCCTTATGCAAACATCCATCCACCTCTGTTAAAAATCTCTTCGGGATCGCCTCATCACAATTTTGTTAATGATTTGGTTATAAAGCGGAGCAATGCTAGACTCATGAAAATCTATCTTTTTTCTAAGTCCTGATCAAATTTGATCAGATGTAAGCATACAACTTTTTGATACATTGTCAAATGTGAAAGTTTTTCATACAAGAATTGATTCCGATCGTTCAGTTTGTATGGCAGCTATATGAAAATTCCATCTTTTCTAGCAGGGGTACATTTTAGTTTCCGACAAATTTGAGCAGGTTCTTGAAGAGAAAATTACGTTTGCAAAATTTCAAAACGATATCTGAATAATACCTAAAATATTTTTAAATGGCTAAAAGTCTTGCTTTTTTGTTATGACCCTTGACAGACAGGCGAACATTTCTAAATCGATAGGTATATATAGAAGAGGTAAATACATTTATATACATACTTTATAGGGTCACCGACGTTTCCTTATGGGTGTTACAAACTCCGTGGCAAACTTAATATACCCTGTTCAGGGTATAAATATATTTATGCCCTAAAAAAATTGTGAAAATTAATAAGAAGTGCTCTCTTAATCCTATTCCCCACCTTAAACAAGCCAGTCAAACCAATGAGCTATCAAAAAATGCCACTAAATTTTGGACTGCGATCTTCACGAAAAACCCCTTATACTCATATGCAATGTAACCAAGTAGCTGTGTTTCTGAGTAGCTATTATTACCACAAGCCAAATAATCTTTCGCATAAATAAAGTAGTGTCCAAGCAAAAGATTTCAATATCAAAACACTATGATTTAAAATTTTACTTCAAATATTTCTGTTAAAAATATTCATATTCGATACAAAATTATTTAATAAGTGACCGTCGTATTACATTTTATACATATTTAACTACATTTCTCGATTGCTTAATAAGTATGTGTAGAATCGTTAGAAATTATATAGTAGTCATTATTGTTGCCATTGCACTTGTTACTGTGACTGCTCAGGCATTCTTTAATTCACACAGTCTTAGAGTGGCATATTAATGGCTATAAGTGTTAGGGTGCACTTTATTTTTAATATTCAAATTCGGAAACATTATGTTATTTTTAATATTATATTAGGGCGTTATTATTTAATTTTTGCACCTTACTTATTGATATAGATATATGTTAACAAAATAGATATTTTTAATTATTAATAGTAAACTCTTATTTATATCAGCCAATAGCTCTATTGGCCTATAACGCTCTCGCTATGGCTTAGTTGGGCTCCGTGATAATAAAAATGCATTTTTTAATAATAATGAAATCGTCATACCAGGAGCAGGAAAAATACAGGTTTTGGTTATATATTAGCAAAATCCATTATCCAAGAATATTTTTACAAGTATTAAGGAGGTCATTATATTTGAGGAAATCCACGAGAAGTTGTAAGAAAACCCTTATGCTATGTATTTATCAAAGACTTTCAATTTTTTAGGGTTTCAATCAGCTATGGAGGTTGATTTTACGAATAGATATTGGGTAGTCGAAAAAATCGTTTCGTATTTAGTCAAGAGATGTCGTTGCAGTCGTATACCTCCAGTGCTACCAATCACCTTATGTCAAATTTGTTTATTTATTTATCAGTATAAATATAAAAAAAATAAATTGAATTTTGATTAGAAATACGAAAAGACTTTTTCGACTAGCCAATATTTAAAAATTGTTACTCTTACAGCGCGTGTTTTTGATGCTGCTAAAGATATATGTGCTTCTAATTCTATTATTTGTTTAATTTAAATTTAATAAAAACTATTTTCATTAGAACACCCCTATTGCAACTACATGTATGTATGTTCTATTTCGTTAGTTACAGCTCCATTTAATGCAAATTTGCACAATTAGCATGCAGCGCAAGAACAATGCATTAATGTACTTTAATAATTTGGTATTGAAAATTATTCCGAAAATTTGCACAACTTCCCTCTGACTTCGCTCCGTGTCAAATTGGCGTTGCGCTCTGTTAAATTTTCAACATCAACAACGCAGTCAAACAAAAAGTGAGAAAGAATTCAACATGATGATTGCATAGTTGCTCTTGTAAATGCAAAAATTTTAGTTTTTGTTTGTGCCTGAAGCACACACATTTGACATGATTCCATTAAATAAACATGTGAATTTGATTAGTTTTGACTTAGTTAAAGTGTGGCCAATATTGATGAGCATTTGCCTAATTATTTACATAATTCATATAATTTATCATTAAAAATTTTGCAAAGACTTTATAGTGTACTAAAAAGTTTTATTGCCTAATATTTTTGAGCATACTGTATCTTGGTGACATTATAAAATTGTTGTGACAAAATTTTGCTTTTGCTTTGTTCCTACTTTATGTGTTGTAACTTTAGATGTAATAGAATTAATTGCTTAATGGTTAGTAAAAAAAAACATATTTGTTAAATTTGAGGGCAGGAAAAAAATTTTAGTTTTTTTATGAATTAATTTGATATATTTAAACAAATACTTTCCAAAGCTTCATTTGAATTTTTTATTTTTTTTTTAATTTCTTAATATTAAATATTATATTAAAAGTTTTAAATTTGGATAAATAAAAATTATCTCTAAAGTATAAAAAAAAAATATCGGCAAACAACACTGATCTACAAATCTTTTGTATGTAGTAGCCGTATGACACGAAAAGGAGCTGCCTTTTTGCCGCTATGTCTGAATTTGATATCCCCGCACAACTAATACGACTGTGTAAATTGACGTTGAGCAATCCCAAAAGCTTCGTCAGTGTTGGGAAAGACCTCTCCGAGCCGTTCGATACCAAACGAGGTTTCAGACAAGGCGAACTGCGATTTCTTCAATCTATTGCTGGAGAAAATAATTCGAGCTGCGAAGCTGAATAGAGAAGGTTCAATCTTTATGAGGTCTTGTCATGTCAGTCTTTTGATGTCATTGGGATCTACAAGTTAGTTAGTTAGTTCTGCTTTCTCCAGACTGGATAAGTCAGCGAAGCAAATAAGTCTGGTATCGAACGAAATCAAGACGAAATATCTCCTGTCATCAAATAAACAGTCGTTGCACTCGCGACTTGGCTCGTAGATAATTTCGTCTATCTTGGAACCAGTATTAACACCAACAATAACGTAAGCCTCAAAATCCAACGCTTAATAACTCTTGTCAACAGGTGCTACTTCGGACTGAGTAGGCAAGTGAGAAGTAAATGCCAATTCACTCATCATCCCCATTTTGCTTTATGGCGCAGAGGCATAGACGATGACAACATCTGATGAGTTGGCGTTACGAGTTTTCAACAGAAAAGTTCTACGTAAGATTTGTGGTTCTTTGCGCATTAGCAACGGCGAAAATCGCCGTCGATGAAACGATGAGCTGGACGAAATATTCCGCTATCTAGGTCATGTCGTCCGAATGGATGAAAATACTCCAGTTCTGAGAGTATTCGACGCAGTGACCGCCGGGGAAAACAGTGGAAGAGGAAGACTATATAAAGTCAGGTTGTAAAAGAAAGGTAGTTGAGTTTTTACGGTTAAAAAATGCTTTATCTCGATTTCAAAAATCCTACAATCCCTATAGAAAAATTTAAATGGCACGGTACGGTAAGTACAAAGAAATCTGCAATTTTTGTATTAGCACCCTTTTCACATAACCTCAAAAATTCTGTAAAGAATGCCAATAACCGAGTTTTTGGTATATTATTATTTTACAAAAAATTATTTTCCTTAACAAAGTAGATGTAAACTTGTATTTTTATATCCCAAACTCGCTAAAATTGTTTCGATTAAAGTATTAATTTTTTCCTTAATTTGACCTAATATCCAGAAAGCACCCTAATATTCAATCTTCACTTCAAAATATCTTTTTTTAAGTCGATAGTCTCTTTATTTGATGAAATCTTTACTTTCTGACGGAATCAAAAAATATTCATTACCATAGTAAGTTTTCTCAGAAAATACAAAAAATATCCTAAACAGGATATATACAGATTAAGTTTGCCACCGAATACAAACTGAATAATCTACAACAAGTCCTTGTGTGGAACCTACTCCATTCTATCTTCGATGCAAACCGAAGTTACTTTTTTCTTGTTCTTCCTTTCATTTTAGTTGCCTTTACCAATCTAGATTCATTCTGCTATTATATTGGTTTGAAAAATTATCCAGCCAGGTCTATATGTAATTTGAATACAAATGCCTACTTCAATTACAATAAGTAAAATCTTTTTGCTAGAATCTCAAAGCCGATTCCATTCTAGCAGCAGTTATTTAAATTCATATGCAGCGCCATGTAACTTTAAAGTCAACCGCTGCCGCAACCAAAACCTCAATGAACTGCAATTGAGTTTTATCGTTATTTAAAAAATGCAACTATGACATCTGCGACAAACACACAATACACACACAAGCACATATATTTACACAACTCAAAGTAATCAAGTGCAGCGTATATAAAGAAACCACTTCGGAATCACAAAATCAGAGCACGCTAACAAAATGATAGTGTCCACAGCGGCGATAGTTGTCGTCAATTTTTATTGTTGTAAATTTGCAACTCTTCAACAGCTCTTGTCTGCAGCTATTTTGTTTTGCCGCGTGTTGTTGTTGTGTTTGCACTTGACAATTTGATGCAATTGAGCGGCAAGTTTGCGCGCATGCCACTCACTCGTTGCCATCGGCTAGTCGCGCCGATGACGTTGCACGCGTTATTGCACCACACTACATGCCAACAACCACAACAACAACGCTATCGACACTTGATAGGAATGCAGTAGTCATGTGCAGCTTGTTGCAACAGTGATTACTTCAGTCACCAGCAGATGCATCGCGTCGCATGCTGATCTGGTATAAATAAATATTTACATATAGTGTAGTGTACTGAATGCGGCTCGCCAGTTGACCCTGTGATTTAGTTCAGTTTTTCGCGCTTCGTTGCAAAAATTTCGATATGTAAATATGTATTTTTTCAATTTTATATTGTATCTTCCACCTGTCTTTCGGCAAGTTCCGACTTCTGCCAAACAGCGTGGCATTATATGTTATTCTATGTCCACAAATGATAAAATTTTAGCAGTATTTTTCGTTGGATGCAAAATGCTAGTTTGTTTCTTATAACCAACTTGACCTTAGGTAAAGTCGATTGTGTAAAATATTATAGATTTTTAGAGATATTTTTTCGATGAACTGCAAAATTCCCAAATCTCAATTAATGAAATTAATTTTAATTCAGACACACTTTGAAAAAGTCTATGCAGAAAATGTTTTAAAAATAGTTTTACTTTTCACAGTTTTTTATGTCCTATAGGTAGTTATAATGCTATTAAATAATCGAGATATATATTCATATCTTTTCAGTTAATTCATGTCAGATTTTACATTGTTGTTGTTTTTGTATAAAGAGAAAATATTCCCTAAATAATATTGAGGAATGTTATCTATTTCACAGAGCTTGGACAGGTCCAAATCGGCGTCAGGATTGATGACTTTGACTGTTTTTAGAGAGGATTCCGGTCTTTTGGTACGTGGCATTGATACGCTTCAT
Source organism: Bactrocera dorsalis (assembly GCF_023373825.1). NCBI lineage: Eukaryota > Metazoa > Arthropoda > Insecta > Diptera > Tephritidae > Bactrocera > Bactrocera dorsalis. The sequence goes on along the minus strand of NC_064307.1, from coordinate 18,520,974 downwards.
ACCAGAAACATTATCCAAAATATTTTGAGTTGATCCATAAGAGATGTTGAAATTCTCTACAATCGCCCTTATGCCGAAACGATGATTTTTCAATACTGTTTCTTTAATTTTTTAACAGAGGTGGATCGATGACTCTCAGGAGGCAAGTTTGCAATAACTTCACGATCTTCACTGAATGCTTTGTGCTCATCAAATAATTGTTTCGTGATAAACTACACTACCCAATACGTTACTGTAAGATTTTCATCGATTTTGTAGCCAAGATTCTATTGGAAATACAAAATTTCAAGCAAACATGTTGTATATTTTTTTCGTGGCAAACATCGTCTGACTAACTTTTCGCGTCGTTTACAATACATACATATATAAAAAAAATTATAAAAGGTGATCTATTTCGAGGTTTCGTACTTATTTAAAGAAAAAACACAAAAACTTCAGATTTAATGGGCAGTGTTTATATCATTCGAAAGCACATTCTTTGGCATTTATTTTTTGAAGATTATCTCCTTCAAATATTGGCCGCGACTAAGCTCAGGTGGCCCATCCGTTGAGTCGAATTTTCAAGGACTGGTTCGAGCATTTCGACTGGGAACTGGCGAATGACACAAGTGACATTTTGTTTCAAGACCCGAATCGAAGCGGCATTGTCCACCAGACTTTAAACTTTACATATCCCCACAGGAAAAACTCTAATATCACACGATTTTGGTGGCCAATCGACCGACCCAAAACGTGAAATTACCTTCACACCGAAGTGTTCTCTCAATAAATCCATTGACTGATGTGATGTGTGGGAAGTGAGACGGCCTTGTTGAAACCAAATGTTGTCAAGATCACGAGCTTCAATTTCAGTCATCAAATAGTCGGTCGTTATGATGCGTTAACGGTCAACGACCGATGATTCCACCGGCCCATAAATCACACCAAAACTTTGTGTTTTCTGGGGGAAATGGCAGCTCTTGATAATCTTCAGGGTGCTCTTCGTCTCATATGCGGCAATTTTACTTGTTTACTCATTGAACCAGAAAACGCTGAACAAAATTTTGATGGAAAACGTCGGATCTTCTTTGAACTTTTCAAGAACCCACAAAGCAAAACGATGTCGCTTTGAAACATCGAGCGACTTCAGTTCTTGCACAAGCTGTATTTTGTACGCTTTCAATTTAAGATCTCGACGTAAAATGCGCCAAAGCTCCTACGTTCGACACTCAACGGTCTTCGTTTTTTTATTTTAGTCTATGATATACATAATTATTTTATAGTATAACTTGTCTATACACATGCCCATATAATTTCATCAAAACTTCTAATTATATACTGTAACATATATCCATATACCATACATTAAAGTAATTTAAATACCTTGTGCAACAACCAACGTTTCGGAATAAAAATAAATGTCTCTCAAATGTCTTCACTATTTCTGAAGTAGATGTCAACATTTTTACTTAAATGATTGCAAGATTGACTTTATGACTCATGCGCTTCAACTACTTGCCGGCTACAATGTAAACATAATTCAAGTTTGAAGATGACACCGACATGAAGCGCAGCACAGTGTCTTGTTTTACGAATTCCAGGAAAAAAATTAGGTTTATGTTATGCATGATTTCGGAAAGTAAACTAATGTAAATGAATAGAAAGATTTGTGGTATAATAAATACATATTACACAAACATATGTTAAATAGAGTATAAGAGGTATATATATAATTATATTAAATTATAAGGTCCAAACTACCTTTTTGAAATCGAGTTTTAAATACTCAAGGGCTATCGTACTTACTTATCCAATTGAAATACATATATTTGTCTCTTCACAGTAACATTAACGGGAAAATCACATAAGCAAATTTGATGTAAGGCTAAAAGCACATAAATTTTACTAGTCAGTCTTATATATAGTATGTATATAGCTATCCCTTTTTGTTTTATTTCTGATAGCATGAATTTCAAAACCAAAATATGCATGAAAATACCCAACTGATAAAATATTATTATTTTTTTTAATTCCCAAAAATCGTGTTTTTTAAGATATAAGTGTGTCCCCTAACTCTAGACAGGCTTAAGCCTTTTTTCCATGCGAAAGTGTTCTTGTGTATCATATATATAAACAGCAATATACAGACATGGCTATATTGGCATAGCCCCTAAAAAAATTGTTTATAGTACTAACAAGAAAGGTACCATTGTGTGTAATTTCGGTGCAAAATCCAGATTTTAAGACTGTCTCCCTCGGAAGACAACTACAAAGCAACCAATACTATCACACTTGACATACACCATGTCTCAAGTTACCATTTATATTTATTTTACGCTTCCTTCACTGCTTTAATTTTTCATTATACATTTGGTTTGTCTATTATACTATTTGGACGTCTTTGCATGCAGTGTTTATTGCAGCACAATTGTTTCTTTTGTTTTTGTTGCTTTTTTTTTGCTTACAAACTGAGCTCTGAAGGAACTATGATGAATTGTTTTTTAATTAAAAAAAATCGTGGGAATTCGATAATTAATTGTTTACTTCTTTCAAAACAGTAAAAATGTATCTGTAAATATATAAGAAACCCATTAACAGATATGGCTGAATAAACACCATTCTTATAATATTAGGAAATTGGAACCCTTACTACAATTAAGGACAATTTTATATAAATGTACAGTATATAATATGTGTATATATGTACATATGTACATATATACATAAATATACTTTATATAATTGATTTTATTTTTTTTTAATTTATATATAAAATTTATTATGTTTTATTTACATTAACTAAGGATCTCACACTATCAAAATCCAGTAAGCAGTTTCCCAAAACCCCAAAAAATACCTCGGTTTTCTAATAGAAAAAATTAGTATTATCCACTCATTATTGTTCACTCATAGGCATTTTGAATTTGCCATTAATTAATAGCTATTTCATTATTTAACAATAACTTTCTTAATGAATTTATAAGTTGTATATAAAAGGATAGGCACATGCACACACATCTACATGCATACATATTGAATGTCCATGTTTACATATGTATTAGTTAATTCGAACATTTATCTAATGTCCAATAACATTTAAAATTCACATAATACCGAAATTTCGAACAAATAACACGAAGAAAAAATATTTTATTGACCACCCTGTGAATTTAACAGGGCGCTTACTATTCAAAGCACAAATATTTCCTAAGCGGCGACTAGCGGTTGAACAGACCACGTGAGCTCTATATGTGAATTTGTTCAGTTAAGCCAGCTAACAGTCGCTAGGTGACGCTGTATCGTCAAATAGTGCAACTATTTGCTACACTTAAAATATACGGTAAATTTGAATTTTAAATAGTTAAAAAGTATTTATCCAATTTTTATTTCAACAAATGGTGAAACATTCAAATATTTGTAAAATTTAAAAAAATATGAATATATATACACATTTCTAGTTTTCAAAGCTGGTTATTTTTTATATTCTTGCAACATGTTGCTACGGAGCACAATAGTTTTTTTCACCTAACGGCTATTTGTATCACCTCAAAATTATCGAGTTAGATAAAAGATGTTTTATTTATAAATGATCAGAGTGAAGAGATGAGTTAAAATCCGGTTGACGGTCTGTGTATGTGAGAACTTCGGTAAAAATTAAGATATCTTATTGAAACTTGGTACAAGTATTTCTTGGCAAAAAGCGTGGACGAGTTCGTAAATGGATGCAATCTTATCAAGTTGTCACCCAATTTTAAACAAAAAACGGAAAATTGCCTCTTTGTCTCGGGAGCATACTAAAGATGCATGACTCGTCACTTGTGATTACGAAATTAAAAAATTGAGGGTCACTTTCACACATTTTCTTTGCACACTTCCACTCACCGCAATTTCTGATCATCAGTGAGCACTTTTGGGACCATCTTGGCGCACACCTTGCGTATGTTCAAGTACTCCGTCACAATGTCTTGAACCACAGGTCTTGATAAATTTAACATCTGGGCAATTAAACGAATACTTAGTCGACGGTCTGGGTTTAAAACTTTGCGCACACGAGTCGCATTGTCGGTATTTGTCGAAGTCGCAGGTCTTCCTGCACGGTTTTCATCAGCGACCTCTTCTCGGCCCTCTAAAAAAACCTTGTACCACCGAAACACACCAATCCAGTCGGTGCGCGCACGCTCAGAAGTGCAGTCACGGCGGGACCGAATATGTGGACTCCAGTTGACTTTTGACAGAAAATATCCATCAATGTATAGGGTAGACAACTGAATTTCAGAGATAATCCTTTTTTGACAATAGTACTTCTGTGTATCAAAAATAGGTTGAATCGGGTCCATACTTCCCTGAGCCCCAATTTATTTAATACAAGTATATATGTTAGATTTTCGAATTTCCGGGTGACTTCATACCAAATATATCGATCAATATGTGGGTTATCTCAATGAAAATGGAGAGCGTGTGTTACACATAACAGTGTATCCTAAAATAAATAAAATTGGGCGAAAACTTGACCTAGTGCCCATTTAACAAATATCATGATAACGTCCGGATGACTTTACTCTACAAGATTGGCGATTGTATGTGAGGTACCCTATGTAGCATGTTAATAGTATGTCTTATTGGCAAAAAGTTGGGTCGATACTATCCCAACTTCCATATACTAAGAATAATAAAGTACCGTATGCCGAATATTTCGGTAAATGTATGGGTTATATAGAGTATATGTGTATACAAAATTGCTTGGATTGAGATTCTCTGGATGACATTTAACACTTTAGGGTATTTTCCTGGCTTTGGTTCTTGTGAGTTGCAAGAGTATAAAATGTTCGGTTGCACCTTCTCCTTAATTAATTTGTGTTAAACCCGCCAAACTATCCAAAAAATATTAAAGTCTTTCGCCATTGTGCGAGCAATACGGAAATTGGTTGCGCTTAACAATTTCGGTGCAGTTGATCGTTTCCCATCATACCAGAAGTGGTTTCCGTTTTCTCCGTTTTAAATCTCACTGCTGTTGGATCTTAGCAACTAGTTGGTATTTATGTAAGGAAGCGTTTAGCTATTGCTTTTTATTCTCTTATAAATTTAAAAAAGTTGATAACAGCAATTTCTTCCAGCAATAGAATAATTCTTTTATTATAAAAACTTCATGAACATTTATGAATGTTTCACTTGCCACAATATTTCAATTGCATGCCACAAAATTTCACTCTTTATTAAATGTTTTTTACATATTTCGTACTCTCTTACTAAACGACACTCTTAAACACGCTGTACACACATTTCTCCAGTATGCGTTATATTTAGTGCTGGTGCTGCTGTTGTTGTAGTTGTAGATAGGTATGCTGTTACCTCTGAACCATGACCCTTACCAACATAAATTGTATTGTTGCAATAAAGTTGTTGCATTGTTTTTATGTGACAATTATTTTGAAGGCTTCCTTGCAATATAACGGTAATAACAATAATAGAAGTGCAATGTCATACAACAAAATGTCAACGACTTATTGAATTAGTTTATTGGAAAGGCAAAGGTGTTAGAGGCGGGCGGGTTCTCTGAAGGGTAAGTAGTCAAAAAAGCATAATAGTTCTGATGACAGCAATAACAACAAAAAAGCAGCTGGCACCTAACTATTTATGCACGTATGTATGTATATCTGCATATCTGTTGTGAAGTTATCTTGGCGAAAGTGTTTGCTCAAATTTGACTTTTATTTATGACACTCTTATTTGAATTGTTTGTCAACAATGTGGAGATTTATCGCAGTGAAAGTAGATCAAAGCCTATATCTATGAGCCGATTCGCTTGCACTTTGGATTCATATATTATTTCAAGTGCACATACATATGTATGCATATATGAGTATTTATGGTGTCTCATAGGAAATTGTCAATGGAGTGAAGGATTAAATACCAATGGAAAAAATGTGGTTACATGGATATCCTCGGTTAAAAACTAACTTTTTTCAAAACTTTTTTTTTCTTCTATAAAAAATGAAATATTTTATTAGAATTTATTGTTGTTACGAACATACACTATTAACAAAGATATTCTGAAATTTTTGAACAAAAAATATTTTAAGCTCCGCCATTGCGACGCCATTTCCGGTGATCCCGGAAAAAAGATGCGCCTCAACCAATGATACTTTGGTACCAACCTTGAGATATTTGAAGAGACTTTCGGTTGAAACAGTTTTGGAACAGAGCTTTCTCTTTCTTCTTCTTTCTAAGGAAATGTACTATAATCTGCTAAAACATAAAAACATTCATCAAATATACGTCTGTGCAAGGTAAACAAGGTAAGTAGAAAACAGTCACATGTTGTTTCCACTAACTGGCAAGGCGGTTTGAACCTAGGACGCATAACGACATTTGACATTGTCACAAAGTTCAACGACTCAAAACACATAGCTACATACTTTTAAGATTATTTTAAATGACATTGTCTGATTATTATAATATTATTATTCCAATATATAGTTACATATAGATATATAAGGACATGTACATGTCCCTCCATCATTCTTGTTTCCGTTGTCTACGTGATATTTATAATTGCGGCTTTTCATTGTTTTGTAATTTCATTTTTAAAACATAAACAAACAACAGCAAAAAGAACGCTAAAAGTGGTCACAAAGAAACATATGTGTGAATGTAGATACTCCCACCACAGAAGCATATATGGTAAACTCGCGAGCATGCATTTATTTTCACCCACCCACACAATTGCTCGAGGAAACTGATTTAAATAATACGCGGCTGCGGTCAACTAGTCAAAACGAAAACCAACGAAAGAAAAATCATTACAAAGTGCAGAGTAGCGATTGTTCAGAGTGGTTGAAGCGGATTTCACAAGCAGCACTCTTCACTTTGTGTCTTCGCTGACACTCGAAATGAAGATTTGAAGTATCCATATTCTTCATGAACTCCGAGAGTGTCTGAATGTCAACAGCCAAAAATTGCATGGTCGCCTCCACAGCCGAAAGTAAGTATGTGTTTAGTAGTTAAAATTAGACTTGCCAAACTGATGGTATAAAGGTTGAACCTATATGGTAAGTATACTGGTTTTGAACTAGTACTTGAGCATAATGTTCGGAGATTCTAGCAATGCCTTTGAAAAAAAATATATGGTAAATTTCGTGAAGATATCTTGACAAATAAAAAAGATTTTAATACAAGAACTTTTGATCAGTCAGTTTGTATGACAACTATAAGCTATAGTTATCTGATATGGTTGGTTCTGAAAAAAGGACACGTGCAAGATTTCAGATCGATTTCTCAAAAACTGAAAAACTAGCTTGTGTATATATGGTACAGACGGAGAGATGGACAGATGAAAGACAGACAGATTAATTTTACATACTTTAAAATACTTAAAATCAAGGTTTAATTAAAGATCGACTTTTAATCTCATACCTCTTACTTATTTACTTTACAATTATAATATATTTTTTTTTATATTTTTATATTTTATTTATATATAATATATATTTTCGATTTTTAATATTTCTTACTAGCGTCACTTAGACCTTCAGAAACAATAATTTTTCGATTCAGAAGTAGCACATTTCACTACTGGGTCTTTATTCTACAAAAACTACCAGCTATTATATACATATACATACATATATGTATGAGCGCTAGCCATGTAATTTGTGAAACAAACCGCAAGCATTTAAATCAAAATGATAAAGCTGCCTACTTAAGCAAAGTTATTCACAGCAGCCGCAAAACGAAAAACAACTATGATAAGTGACACTGATGAAAGCGTCAAAAACAAAAGTTCAGGAAAACAAATTAATTCGAAGTCACCACATTTCAATTTTAAATTAAATGCATGAAAAGGATAATTTTTAATTTAATGTAGTATTAGTAACGTATCTAACAAAAAATCGTTTACTAAAATATATTTTTAATTATACAGATTGGTACACATCCTTAAAGGCAAGTTTTATAGGAAAACATAAAAATGTTTACTTTATTATTTTTTTAGGGGGTTACATAGGTTTACGGGTTTCAAAAATCGGTTTTTTTATTATCTTATTAAATTCTACAACACCTCTAGAACATTGTCCGATCAAGTTGATTGTCAAGTTGATTCGAGTAATACTTTCGGAGATATAGCCTTGAGAACTAGTGGGCTCGAGGATAGCTAGGCGAAGTGTGCCGTCTTTAAACACATTTTTCTCGCAACGAAGTTGGTTGGTAAGATTTCTCGAGAACTATTAAACCGATCTTCATGAAATTTTACACAGATCTTGGATATACAATTCTTAAAGGCTTGGACGAAGGATTTTTATTACAACTATTTGAAAATAAATATCGGCAAATTTTCACTGAAATTTTAATTTGTTGGTAAAAATGTCTGAAAAAACAAACTTTCAGTTTCTTTTTACCTTTGGCCAAGTTCTAACTTAAGGTTTTAACCAAAACTCGTACTTTTTCACTATAGATGATATTGTAAGGAGTTAACCTACCAACCCGGCCGCAATTTTTTTCCGAGGGCCACCGGAAATGATGTCGCAATGGCGGAGTTAAAATCTTTTTTTTCTCTTCTAATAAATTCTAATAAAATATTTTATTTTTTATATGAGAAAAAAATTTGAAAAAAACAGAAAAATCTTCCCCGCAGCTGGATAACTTTTTTCGGAAAAAAATTAAACACCGATTGTTGTAGGAGATTAAATTTGTAAATGTACCTTATTTGTATTTAATTTTGAAATGAAATGTCTTTTAAAAAACACAATCAACCCATTTTTTAAAACCCGCAAGTGTATATGACGCTATGACAAATTTCCACGATTATATTTTCACAAATATAAATTAAAAAAAAAACATTTTCAAAGTTTACAAAGCAAAAATTATATTAAATTAGTTTTCCAATTAGATCATACATGGCGTATGAGCAACTTTTAATTTCCTACTCAAAGCATAGCGGCCTAAGTTATACACTTAGCTTATATATTTATGATATGTGCACCGTTATCTATGGACACAAAAAACAACAGGCGAAAAAATTAATTTAAAAAGTCTAAACCACTTCGTTTCGAACGAGTTTTTTGTTCTTGCTGCTGCTTTCCACAGGCATATGCTTACCTGCAACTGAACATGTTGTGGTTGTTTATATGCTTTTACTTTGTCGCTGTTGTCTACCTCAATAATATGCATTATATGCACTGTTTTTATATATGCACTACGTTATAAACTTTGCTCAAAGCAAACTAAATATGGCGAAAACATCTACAATAGCGAAACACCCAAAACACAGCGCAATAATCACTTTAGCTCAAAATAACAAGAAGCGATAATAAACAACTAAATTACATACATAAATAGACACACAAGTATACATTAACGCAAATTAACTTTGCAGTTTTTAGAGTTTTACTCTTTCTTCTTTCTTATTGACGTAGACACCGCTTATGCGGTTATAGCCGAGTCTACAACAGCGTGCCAGTCGTTCTTCCTTTTCGCAGAGTTTTACTCCACCACTTAAAAATGCTGGGCTACTTTATCGACAATATTTAGAGGAAATTACGAGCTTGCAAAGCTTTTTTAATCTTCAAAAATATAGAGACATAGCCAATATTTAAAAAAAAATTTCAATCTCAATGAATTAGGAAAAAATTGACAATTTCCTTCAAAGTAAACTTTAAAAACAAAGGGAGGAAAGTCGGAGGAAAAATTATTATTTTTTCTTAACTATAGAATTTTGTACTTAAAAAGACATATTTTTCTCTTGTCACCTCAACTTTAATGACACCGCACACAGGACAAAAAACAACCATCGTTGCAAACTTAAGGGGTTACATGGGTTTCCTCGAGTAAAAAACTGACTTTTTTCAACAAAAAAACAAAAATATTTTAAACTCGGCCAATGCGATGCCATTTCCGATAACCCCTCGAAAAAGGATGCGCCCTTATTGGTGGGATAACTTCTTACAGTATCATCTAAGGTGAAAATATACGTTTTTTAGTTAAAACCTTAACTCAGAACTTGGACGAAGGAAAAAAAACTGAAAATTGGACTTTTGGCAGACATTTTTACAAAAAAATTAAAATTTCAGTGAAAATTTCGCGACATTCTTTTTTCAAATAGTTGAAATCGAAAAAAGTCCTTAGGCCAAGTCTTTAAGAACCGAATCTCAAAGAATTATGTAAAATTTCATGAAGATCGGTTGAGTACTTCTCGAGAAATCTTGCCATACGACTTCAAAAGCACAGTTTCCAGAAAAACGCTTTAAAGATGGCACACTTAGCCTAGCTAGCCTCGAACGCACAAGTTCGCAAGCTGTATCTCCGAAACTATTACTCGAATCAACTTCAAAATTTAGGAAAATTTTCTAGAGGTGAAAAAGAAACAAGAAGACATTTCTATGTAGGAACTTACAAAATAAATAAAAAACTTTTCTATGCAAACAACTGTATTTGGTTCCATCAGTTTTAATGTCACTTGTTATCTATAGTGGTCCGGTATTGACGATTCCGACAAATAAACAGTTTGTTAGAGAGAAAAAGATGTATGCAAATTTTCATATCGATATCAGACAGGCAGACTAATGTATGTCTGAGATCCCTAGCGTTTCCTTCTCGGTATTACAAGCTTAGTGGTAAACTTAATATACATTGTTCAGAGTAAAATAAAAAGTGTGGAATATGAGTTAATGCGCAGGAGTTCTAAAGGAATTTTGTTTCATGTCTAATGTGTTCAAGTGAAATCCATGAAAAGTCGTAAATAATGTAGTAAATTCAGTTAGAACGCACATGTGTGATTAACCATTCCTAATCTACCTACATTATTTGATAAGTCAGGCTCATTTATAAGTTATGCTCATTCTGTACTGCTTTGCAACAGTACAAATTTAATGCTTTTGAGAGTGTAGTAATCGTCTTATATCCATTTCTAAGGTTCGGTTATAGCTATAACATCTTCCAATCTAAGTTTATATACATTATCAAACGTGATAAGTAAACTTTACATTCAGCATCCCAAACAGAGGGCAGCAATTCCGATACAACTAATTCTGCCTGAAATACACTACATAGTTGGGCTCAACTTTAACATCGTTCTTTAAAATAGATTTTTCCAAGGAACAACTTTCTCTTATGAAACCAAGACCAAGATTTTGCTTACTCATTTGTAATTTATATTTACTTTTGCCCGCAATTGCTGCAGCACACACTCTCCATTCGAGTGATATACGGTGAACATAAATATGAGTTATTGCATTCAAGTTTATTAGTTCTGGAAAGCCAACGGCCGTGGCAACAATTGCACTGCGATAAATAAAATGCATTTCAAGTTAAATTAACAAAAGGCAAAGCTGCAATTAATTCTCTGCGCAGTATCCGAGTGCTGAATGCGACCACGAATAATTCTTAAAGAACGTGAGTTTTACGCGTATGTTAATGAGATGATTAAATACAAATTATGAAATTGGAACAGTAGGTAAGTTGGATTTACGATTTCACATATGTAAGCCGCATTCTTCTTTTTAATTTTATGTGTATTCATAATTTTTATGCATTCCCATATATCACGCTTATTTGACATGCACTATTTTTTGGTAAAATAACTTAATGCAATTTTTGGCATTTAAAGTTGCCTATATTCTTATATATTGTACATATGTATAAATATATACATATGTATATATATGTGTGTGCGCAGTATGTCAGTAAAGTCAAAAACCCGCACAGTTGACAACAAAACTCGCTAAGTTAACGACAACGTTAGGAAAGAGTAACATAAAAATCCCGCAACAACAATAGGACTAGACTAGTGCAGAATTATGACAGCAGCGCCTGTGGCAACATAATTTTCCAAGTGAAAAATAACTCTTGACAGAATTTATGAAAAAAGTATGCACCACATAATGAGAACAGGTGGCACTCACCGGGATGCTGCTACTGGTGAAAAATAGTCTAAACAAAAGCTGCATGCAAGATTTGATACTTAATATGGGTAATTAAAGTGTCTTTAATTCTCTTAGACAAATTTAAGTACGGATATGAAAATTTTGGTTTAGATTTGACTTATTAAAAAAGCATAAAAATTTTCAAAATACAGCTACTCTTCAAAAAAGTAGAAAAGAAACAAATTAGTATGGCATTAGAATTTGTTATTGGCAGAGTATTATTGGATATCAATTATATACTGGTTTTAGTATCAAATTATTCTTTCCTGTAATCAACATTCAAAATATTTTATTTCAAGTAGAGCATATATGGTATATGTACATATGTATGTGGCATATGCGGTGTAAAACTTTGCGGTTTTGGAGAGTCCAATTGTCAATTTTTATACTCTTGCAACATGTTGCTACAGATTTCTTCTATTTTCTTGGACTTGTTGAAACGGATTTCTACTTAAAGAAGACCCCCGGCAAGATTAAAGACATTGGAAGCACTTATTTCTATAATTTTAAATTTATAATACAGAAACAAATTACATTTTATGGAACTTAGATATCCCAGAAAATTTAAATATACGTCTTCCATCTTGAAATATCTGGTGTATTGAACCACAATATTAATAGTTTTATTACATTTTGCATTTCTTGTCCAAAGAAAATAAGTCGCGAATACATCGTTGACAGCCTTTTGGCCGCTTTTCTTTGTCGTGTCTTGAGTGTACGCTAGTTGGCAATAATAACTACTATCAACATCTGTGGACGAATATCGCAAACACCTATAAAAAAGTTAAGAACTCTGAAAGTTATAATACATGTAAAGTAAGTCTCACAGTTTGGAACCCTAAACAACAGAGTGCAAGTATCTTGAAATTTTGCCAATGTGCCAACGACAACACATGCAAATGAAGTATATTGGATTTACAACAAAATCGTAAAGAAAAACTGTCATTGTATCTTTATGTATATATTTTCATTAATAATTTCATATTTTGCTTTTGTCATTGCGAAATTTCTCATTCAAATAAGCGTTAAGCAACAGCTGAAGAGCTACCATTTTTGCTAAAATGGTTTATAATAATATTAATAACAATTTTTATATATCTTACGTGCAGACTTCAAATATTATACGACTCTTAGCTAGGCATGCACCGTATAATTGCATTCGGAAGGTCAGTCACGCATTTTTTTATTTAAGCGATGCCTGAATATACGCAAGTCGCCGAAGACTCAAGTTTAACTTAAAACAAAAAAAAAAACTTCGGTGCATTTTTTATTCAACAACATATGCATTGTGACAAAAAAATACCCGGAAATTTTTAATAAAACACAAAGTGTTTAATTATTCATCGATATTTATTTTGCTGCCTTCAAAGTACAAGTGATCCCCACCAGATGTAATACACTTATGCCAACGATTTTTCCAGTCCTAGAAATACTTTTCCTAAGCACTTTTTAGGATGACCTTCAGCTTCTTCAGCGAATTTTATCTCTTCAAACGACTGAAAACGGGTTCCATGGAGCGGCAATTTCAGTTTAAGAAAAGATCATACGGAGCCAATTCTGGGGGATATGGTGGTTGATCGTTGGTATTGATTGCGTTTTTGGACCAAAGAAACCTGTTTATGGTACTCTTTTTTTTTTTAATTCTATTTTTTCGGGACGAGTTGAGCAAGAATGCGTTTCGAACCGAAAATATCTATCAAAATCATTTCAACGGACTGCCGAGAGATGTCAAGCTCTTTTGGCATCTCTGAAACATTTGCCTGACGATTTTCAAACACTATATTTTAATATTTTCATAAGTTGAAAAGGTCGAAGGTCGTTCAGAACGAGGCATGTCTTCAAAGATCTTTCGACCGTCTTTGAAGGCTTTGATTGGAATGGCAGAGTAGTCTTAATATCATCTTGTTTCCAACTAAAAAATTTGAAGCATTTCATCAATTAATAAAACTAAACAGTTTTATTCGTACATACATAGTTAATACTTTATAGGAAAAATCGGCAGTTTACACAAAAATTTTAATTTTCAAAAATAGCCTTATGAAAATATTATAATTATAGCACATACACTGTTTTATAAGCTTTAACTTCAAGAAGATTAAGAAAAAACACAAACACAAATTATGAAGATTATAGAGAAAAAGAATACACGAACACAGCAAGATAATCAAAAATGCACTGCATTGTTTTCGGTTAATTGGTAATCAGATAAAGTTTAATTAGTTGCAGAAATATTTTTTTTTTGGTTTTTTATGTGGAGTAGTGAAACCTGTCATTGAGACCGAAGGAGCCTTAAATGGCTCTGAGAAATAAGCTTAATTACACCACCATAAAATTCAAAACGGGTTTCTTGGTTTTTCAAGTTGCTTCAATTACATGTAATGAATCACAAATGAGTGTGTACATACAAATATACTATGTGTGGTACGCACTCTTACATATTTGTTGCCCAGCGCTGACTGAGTAGTACATACATTAGACTCGCTCAAAGACTATTAGTAGAGCGGCATTTTATTTATAACACTTTGACAGTTTTGAAATAGGAAGTGTTTCATAAAACTAATAATTACGGGCTGGCGATTTGAGAAGGTAAATTGTGGATTCCATCCCCAAAGAACTACACGGGCTCGGCGGCCCAAAATTATTCTCATGAGGGCATTTTGCATGGACCCGAACAAATGATTGTCTGAAAAGGCAAGGTCTGGACTGTAAGTTGAGTGAGGCTTCCCAGCCCCAGTTTTCCAAATAATAATGGAAAATTATTACCTTGCGCCTAGTCACAAATTTCAGGCGCTTTTCGGCAATCGCTCGTCGCAATTTGATGAAATGTTTTCGAATCTCATAATACAACATTTGGTGATCTCACCAAATACAGAATATTACCTTATCGTCAAAGATATTTGACGTTTCGATTGATTAAATTTGTTGGCCAGGTTTCTCAGATGATTTTTAGTGTTCCGGCATATCATAATGGCTAAAGATTTTTGAACCAAGTAGTAGACCTACAACCCTTTATATAATATGAATTGTAGATAATCAGTTCATATTGCATAAAATAATACTGGGTTTCTCACTATATGGAAGTAAATTGCTGCCCTGGTGGGCCCTTTTGAGCATGTCAATAAGTTTGAAATGTTCAGTAAATATGTAAGGCGTTTAAAAATATTATATGTGCGAATATTGACCTTCATTTTGGCCATTGATTACTTTTTTCGCTTAACTTGAGCATTTCAGGCCGCACAACAATTACACAGCTTCCACACGTGCATGCGAAAACAATGCATTCAATACGCAAACGACTATACGAGTATGTCCTACAGATGCATACTAATAAAAATTTTGCAAGACAAAAACTCGTTTGCCCTTCAAGCGCAGAGTAGCACCACCGTCCATCTCGCAATAAAAGCTGTTGTAGGCATAAATCGAAACAGCTTTTTGTGATGTAAAGCAGACGTATGAAATGGTTTGTTCACACGCCAACGAAAAAACCTCATCGGTCAGTTCGACAAGTCGCCGCAGCGTGGACTTTATACATAAATATCAGCGCTTATACACATATAAATTGCACATATTGATGCCACTCGCTTAAGCATAAATACATATGCATAAATGTCTGAGTGGAGCATAAGTGATGCATACAAATATGCCGGTAGTTGAAGTGTGTTTTATTGACTGCCATTGATGCGAGCTGCATAAGAAATATATATTTATTTACCTACATATATTCATACATGTGTATATGTCATCCCACGATCAAAGGTTGCGGCAGATACGGTGCTCCTTTTAATGCAGCAAAGAGGTGCGTCATTGGACAGCAAGGTCATTGATTCAATTACACCTTTGAATTTTAATCTTTTTTGTTTTTAGTAAACTTTATATAATGTACATGTTTATTTTGACAATTTTTATTGCCAAATAATTGGGAGAAGTAAATAGTAAATACGAGTGCCTAAGAGAACCTACCGCACTGAAAGTATACAGTGTTAAAATGTTAAGTCACTTAATATTCCTGAATTAAGATACGAGATTGGTACCGGAAATAGTTGGCTTGGCATAAAAATAACAAGAAAGAAAGATGAAAACAAGTAAAAAGGAGATAAGTTAGGGCGCTGATAAACTTTGTCATTGTAATACGCAAAGCGAAACGAAAGAGACCATATGAAGTACGTGCAGTTGAACTTCCCTAACTCAAATCACCGTAATGCGCGAAAAAACTTCGACTGAAAGAGACTTCGAGTTATGGAAGAAAATTTATAGGAAATTTGACTTTTATTGCCAGTTAAAGAGTTCGAGTTATGGAAAACTTCGAGTTATAGAAGTTCGAGTTACGGAAGTTCAATTGTATATAAATGATTAGCGGGACGAGCTGAGTCGATTTAGCAAAGAAGTCTGTATAAAGTTTTGCACAATCCTTTTCTTCCCAAGAAACTGCTCATTTGTCCGAACCACCGATATCAGATCACTATAGGATATAGCTGTCATACAAACTGATAGATCCAAATCCAGTTTTTATATGGAAAACGTTTTTATTTGACAACATATATTCATGAAATTCGTCATAGATTATTTTCCAAGCCAAGACTAAAATCTCAGAACAAATTGTTTGGATAGGACTACTATAACATATAGCAGCCAGTCAAACTTACTAATCGAAATCCTATTCTTGTATTGAAAAATTTGTAGTTGACAAGATATCTCATCGAAATTTGGCAGCATAGTTTATTGCACAAGCCAACACTACAAATTCTGAACACATTGATCCGATCGGATCAAACTGACCGATTAGAAATGAAGATAAATGTCTTTTTATACAATTTTACGCTATAAGAATAGAATCTGCAAAGGTTATTACAGCTTCGGTGAAACCGAAGATAATGTTTTTTCAAGTTTTTTACTATCATATTATTATTTAAGTAAAACAAAAATATTTATATTATGGTCGATCGAACTTACGAAAATCAGTAAATTTTTCATATGGGGTTTCTAAATATCTCTATTAATCCCTTATATTCTTGGTACCATATCATAATAAAAAAAACTTTCTATTTTTGTTCCTAACCCAATTTTGCCAGCTTTTTGATTAAATATTCTCCACTAAGTTATTCTACGGTGGTAGGTGCAGACTTTTTCCATTTTCAAACTGTACTAAGAAGCCGAAATGCGACATGCCCCAAAGGTCGTTCGATATGGTCAATTATTTTCTGAGTCATGAAATATTAAACAATGAATTGTCCAAAATCTATTAAAAGCCTTTTTATATATCACTCTTTAGGACTAATTATGGGTGCCTCTGATGAAGGAAAATACAATTTTACAACTTACGCTCATGCAATACTTCTCAACTTGTACGAAGCATTTGATATATTAATATAACCCTTTATCTATGTCTCAAGAGTCTATCAACTGAGCCAAATTTTTGCATGTCAAACTCAGAAACCGCTGTCTTATCGGCATTATAAGGCTATCCATGAATGTGGGATTGAAATGTCATCTACCAACAAGTCAAGCAAGACGCGTTTCTTGTCCAAAATATCCACAAACATTATTCGAATGGACTCGCGAAAGTTGGCGGGCTCTTTTGCCATCTCTCTAACACTTGCCTGACGATTTTCAAGTACCAAACCCTTCACTTTCTTAATATTTTGAATCAGTTGAAGAGCTCGAAAGTCATCCAAAACGTGGTATATTTTCAATAATCTCTCGACCGTCTTTGAAGATTTTGTACCACTCGTAGGCATGTGTTTCTGAGCCTTAAACATTTTTCAACATATTACAAATACAAAAATTCAGACAAATTCTTAGTTTAATACATATTTTTATCCATTGTTAAAATTAATTAATTACTTAGGTGTACCGACTTAAGCAAAAAAAAATTGCTCTGAAGCCGTGAAACCCATGTAACCACTAAAAAATGTATAAAAACAAGTGTTTATTTAGACAGGAAGTTATTCAAAGATTTACATTTAGTGTTAAACTCTTCTGTATATTCTTTAAACGTTTGTTAAGTACAAGGTCTATTAAATTATCAACAAACTTTCCGTCTTTAAAAACCTAATATACATATGTACTTTATGTGCATATTAAGGTGGCAAATGTTTTGATTACTAATATGGACATTCCTGTGATAGGAGTAAAATCACAACAACCGAAAAAAAAAACAGAAAGAGTTATAAAATTGGTAATAAAATATAGCCAAACAGTATTTCATAAATTAGCTGGAAAAAACAAGTTGCGGTAAATTCCCACATAAACTTGAGTATACGAAGTGTTTGCATAAATTATGCTGTCGAAGTTCGAGAAAATTCGAAACGAGAAAGATTTCGGTTTTTTATACATAAACAAAGACCACATTATATATATATATATATGTATATAGAGGTCATAGACTTCTGTATAGGCTAAATCATTTACGAGATGAATATGTACATACATTTACACGTCTTTACCGGCCCATATAGACAAATCGTTTTTATATATGTATATACTATACTACACCTCATTGTGTGTATTCTTTTTAGCGGTCATCGATGACATTGCTCAAAGTCTAGCGGCACATCAATGTATAACACACTAATGCAGTTGTCAATCTCGACCACTCTAGTTCAAGGTCAGTTTTGGCTATTTTATGGCTATTGTCAGACATAGTGGCGACACGAATTGCCGACGAAAAAGGCATTTACTCATAAGATGAAAGACCAGCACATTCTCATATATACATATGTAAATGCAAGCTCAAACGCATAACATAATATTTACATACATATAAGTACATATATGCAGACGTGCTTACTAAGTTAGGGTGTAACCATTTCGCGTGCGCCTTTGTTGCTTCTTTTGTTACCTGTAATTGTCGACTACAAAGCGCAAGTTCGGCAATTAGACACCAACTGCACCTGATCGTTAACAGATGACGTGTTCATATGCATTACAACAATTACTCAGTTTGCCAGTTTGCGGCAGCACGATCTACGCATCCATCATAAGCCCCTATTTTGCTAATAGATTTGTCTGTACAAAGGCAACGATTGGTTTCGTTTATGCATACCCACGCGTTTCTGCGATCAGATAAAATACAACACTTGTCATTACATGTAATCAATTACCGAATACCCAGAAATAGCGACAGATGATAGGCAAGGATAAAGCTTAGCAATTAGTTTGCCATTGTTGTATAAGTTACGTACTTTGATGTATATATATATGTATACAAGTAGATAAATTCTTAAGTACCACTGTTTACTAGCCATCTGATAAAATTTGGGCCTGAAAGCGACAAATAAAGAAAAAAGTTGCAAGGAGCCAAATGTGGCGAATATCGTTTCGTCCGTCACAATCAAGCTAGAACGCGATGGCGTATAATCGTCGTAAAAAGTGAATGAATTTTATGTCTACAATTCCCGTCGCTTATTGCGAATTGCTTCACACAGACGCCTTAAAACTACCAAGTAGTACATATACCTTACTGACTATTTGACTCTGACTCTCGGAACGAATTCATGGTGAACCACATCTCAAGAAAACAATGAATATCATTTCGATTCTTGACCGATTTTTTTGATCTCGACTCATTTTTTGGACATCATTCGCTCGCTTCATCATTCGTTCCCTTAAAAGTTCCGACTTCATATACATGAGTCCACGTTTTGTCACCAGTATTGAATCGTTTGATGTAGCATAGCTTTTGCGATCTATACTCGACGTCGCTTTAACAAAAGATTCTAGTCTTCTAATTCGAGTCTAACATTGACATGCTTCACATCCAAAATTGTTGGGCGATCGATGTTTAGATCCGCTGCCAACTCTCTCATATTTTTCAATTTCCTCCACGTTATAGCCGACTCGCACGAGACAAGATTTTGATGACTTCACGACCTTCACTAAATAATTTGTTCTACTGAAATGCTTATGTTCGATTCCGTTGCCGTATTTCCGTTGGAAACACAAAATTTCAAGCAAACTATTTGATAAATTTTTTCCATGATATGAACTTTTTACGTCATTAACAGGTTACTTGGGTTTACGGGGTTCAAAAAACCGTTTTTTTTTATTAAATTCTACAACACCTCAGGAATATTGTCTTATATTTTCAAGTTAGTCCGAGTAATAGTTTCGGAGCTACAGCCTTTAGAACTTGTGCGCTCGAGGCAAGCTAGGCTAAGTGCGCCGTTTTTAAACACGTTTTTCTCGAAACTGTGTTTTTGAAGTCGGTTTGCAAGATTTGTCGAGAACTACTCAACCAATTTTCAAGAAATTCCACACAGGTCTTTGAGATACAATTCTTAAAGACTTTGAAGAATTATTTTTTTCCATTACAACTACGAGTATTTGGAAAAAAATTTCGTGAAATTTTCATTTTTTTTTGTAAAAATGTCAGCCAAAAATCCAATTTTCATTTTTTTCCTTCGTCCAAGTTCTGAGTTAAGCTTTTAACTAAAACATGTATTTTTTCACTTTAGATGACAACGCGGGCGTATCTTTTTTCCAAGGGGTCACAGGAAATGGCGTCGCAGAGGCAGAGTTTGAAATATTTTTTTCAAAAATTTCAGAATTTCTTTGTTAATAGTGTATGTTTGTAACAATAAACAATTCTAATAAAATATCTTACTTTTTATATGAAATTTATATAATTGTTGAAAAGTTTTTTACCGAGGAAACCCATGTAACCCTTAACAAAAGATTGTACCAAATTTAGAAAAAAACTGTGCCGATTTGTCGCGCGCAATTTAAATGGATCAGTCCGGATCAAATATATATAAAATATACAAGTAAGACTGTAGTTTTTTCATAAAGAATTACCAACAAAAATCACACTACAATCATCAAATAAATATGGATATCCACTTGGTGCTGATTTTGAGTCAAACTATTTTATTAAAAATTCAATGCTCTAATTATTCCATTACTTATGATGCCTACAACATCACCGTCCATGATTCCAATTTACAATATTTTGTTAAAAACAACGTGCACCTCGGTCGGTCGTAATTAACCGTGGTTAAGTAGGTGCGTCTCGAATTCGTAATAAATTGCCAATTCAAATGGTAGCAAGTGACAATAACCAGTGTCAAGCACGTGTCTACACTGATTATTCAACTGAACTTGGGCAAAATATATCCGCCTCAATATAATACTATTCAAGTTAAAAAATAAAGTGTAAACAACTGCGAAACCTTTTTACAGACACATGCATGCATTTTAATTAAACTTATGTTTACGAAAAAAATTCCAAAGGAAATTCGTAAAAACTCTATAGTTGAAATATGTAAATAAACAAAATATTTGTAAAGAAAATGATGACGAAATAATAATGACCACACCACTGTCAGGGGCTTGTAATAAATTGATTATTGTTACTTAATTCTAAATTCTAAGCTCCTCAGCTTGTAAGTTCAATAAACCAAGCCACGAAACTATGCATTAGGGTATGCTGATTTTTTATGATTCTTTGCTTAGCAACAACTTTGGTTTTATTTAATAGCTCTTATGTTCAAATTCTCATAATTTAGAGGAGATTCTCAGTTTTGGCATACATAAATGCAAGAATCCAAAATTAAGGTGCAGAATTGATCACAAACTGTAAAACAAATAAAAACCATGATTTTGACATCCGAGGGTGGTTCGTCAACGACTATAGACGATTCACATACAATTATCCGAGCTTTGCATGACAATTCATACGTTAACAACGGTGCGCGAAAAGATAATGACCGCTGTCTTACCGTGCTTCTTTCTAACAATAATGGTAATCTTTGATTGAAAAAGCGAAAAAAGAGATTCTTCCAATATTTTGCTTTGCATTGCCTCTATGTGAACGATGTCATACAAAAGCATACATCGAACTTATCTATCAAACCAAATTTCTGATGCAAAGCGAATCACAAGTTGTATATGAATCATTCCTTAACCTTATCACCTCACAACACTACTCGTATAGTATATGGCTGTAAACGACTACTGTAGATATTTCAGACGAATTGGGTGCGTAGTTGTGTTTTGACTACCTTTGGAAGAGGTCGTGTGGCAGTTTTAAAAAAATTGGAAAAAAACAATATCAGTCGGTGAGTCAATTCTAAAAATCGCTGGATGTGTATGGTGACTCCGCTCCTAATCTAAGTTGATGAATGATGCTTCTACACAAATTTACTTATAAAGTTGCTAATTTTTTAACCCTAAGTTGATGAATGATATTTGTTAACCTTTCCCTTCAGAGAAAAATCATATATTAGCAACTTTACGAGCAAATGGAATTTAATTTAGACCTACTGTTGCAGTTTAAGTTCAGTACATTGGATTTATGTCCGAGTTTTTTTTTCCTTTAGAAAATCATAAAAGTACTAATATATTCAATTTCAAAATACAGATAAAAATACTTGTATATAAAAATACATATATATGTACATATATTGTAAATATACTGTCATCAAATTGAAAGGTGAATTTTGTCCATTTTATTTCCTTTAAAATAATCTCCACTCGCTGCAATATACTTATGCCAACGAATTTTCCAGTCGTCATAGTACTTGGAAAAGTTCCGTCGTGACGACGTTCAGAGCCTTTTTCGATTCAGCTTTTATATTCTCAATTGCTTCAAAACGGTCCTCGGAGTGGTCATATGAATTTGCTGAATAGCCAGAAGTTACACGAGGGTAGATCAGACCACCCCATTCGACACGATATTAGTTAAAAATGTGGCGAAATGATCACGAATAACCAATGCAGTATGAGATGGTGCATTATCGCACTTCTTTGTTCAATAAATTCAGACATAGTAAAAATCGAAGAATTCACTTTTAGAGCCTCACAAAACGACGCGTATCTCAAATACTAATGAATATTTTGACGTGAAATTTAGCATAGATGTCACTAACAGTACTACCAACTTACAGAAAAAAATTCGAAAAACACGCGGAGTATAAATTAAAAACCTTTCAATTTAATCACAGGTATATATTTTAATGCCATTTGTGCATTAGTTTATATAAATACTTTTGTTCTATAATGTGGTTATATGCAATTTTTGGTTTCGCCTCTCAACTCTCTCCGTATTTTGAATAAGTTTTTTTAGTTCGGATATTAAGCGCCACCCTAATGTAAGTACCTGTTCACCTTAGAAATTTGCCTCGTCATTTTCTATAATTCTCTCCTTGAAATTGAAGAATTTTTCCGCTTAACCGCTTAAATTTATTATCACGTCTTTAGCACAGCCATAAACACACAGCGCTTAAGAATCAATATTTATTTAAAAGATTTTGTGTTGGAGGTGATGGAAATGCCGTTGCTTTAAGGTAAGCATAGCACTTTATTATGAATGAAAATGTTTGTTTAATAAAAAACTGGTTTTAAAAAAATATTAAAATGTTAAGCTCACATTCATTTTGCACACATATTAATTTGTGCTTTTTATGCATAAGATGTTTCAAATGAAATGATGGGGGGTTATCTAAGAAGTTATGTTATCTATTGATTATTTAAATTTTCTGCACAATAACGGTGTATAAGATAAAAATATTGCACTACATATTAAAATTAATATATTTTGATTATAATGAATATGTTGAAGTTTGTGTCTGAAACAGTAATTAATTTAATATGAAGAGGACTTCAGCCGAAAGTCATCGAATTTTGCTGGAAATGTATAGTTGGCTAGGCTTGGAAAACGAACAACGTTCTGGGCGACCAAAAAAGTGTAAAGATGAGGAACTGAAAGCAATATTCGATGAAGTAGAAGAGCTCGCAAAATATTTGGCCATTTCAACCCAGACCAGGCCAGACGAATATATATGTACATAAGCAAGAAAATTGGGTGTCATCTGAATTAAAGACTAGAAACGTTGAAAGACGATTTTGCTTTTCAGAAATGCTGCTGGAACCCAAAAAAAATAAGTTCTTTTTGTATCGAATTGAGACGTCTTCTTCCTTACTGGGGAAGACACCGCTTACGCGGTTATAGCCGAGTTTACAGCAGCGCGCCATTAGTTCTTCGCCATTTGGTGCCATTTGGAGATTCCAAGTGTAGCCAGGTCCTTCTTCACCTGGTCTCTCCATCGAAACGGAGGTCTTCCTCTTCCATTGCTCCCCCGCGGATA
The DNA here is from genome assembly GCF_023373825.1 of Bactrocera dorsalis. Lineage (NCBI taxonomy): Eukaryota > Metazoa > Arthropoda > Insecta > Diptera > Tephritidae > Bactrocera > Bactrocera dorsalis. The sequence continues at coordinate 18,496,997 of NC_064307.1, read as the reverse complement.
CTGTGTCGAATACCCTCAGAGCTGGAGTATTTTTATCCATTTGAACGACAAAACCTAGCCAACGTAGCTGCTGCCTCTTAATTCGCTTAACTATTTCAATGTCATTATATAACTAGTACAGGTCATTCTTCCATCGAATGCGGTATTCACTCGAACGTCGACTCATCAGATTGTAATCATCCATACGCCGCACCATAGTACGACGTGGATGATGAATGACTTATAGAGTTTGGTCTTTATTCGTCGAGAGAAGGCTTTACTGCTCAGTTGTCTACTCAGTTCGAAGTAGCACCTATTCGTAAGAGTTATTATACGTTGGATTTCGAGTCTGACATTGTTGTTGGTGTTAATTCTGGTTCCAAGATAGACGAAATTATCTACGACTTCGAAATTATGACTGTCAACAGTCCCGTGGAACCCAAGTCGCGTGTGCGACGACTGATTGTTCGATAACAGGAGATATTTCATCTTGCTCTCGTTCACTTCCAGACCATTGTGAAGCCTGGCCGATTAACCAAATCAACGAAAAGCCGAATATCCATCAAGGTAATGCATCTGTATTTGGTGGGATCAGTGCAGAGTGCTGTGTTATGAACATCTATAATTAGAGGAAAATATTTATGGAGAGTGTTATCGACAACCACTCATCAAATTAAAGCGAGCGGTTGCGATTCCTGAAAACCGCGTTCCCACGACAGTCGAATCTGGTCAAGGACTGTGAACTCTGCGGAATTCTGCTGCTATAACAACAACAACAATAAGAACAACATTGCTGAACCGGCCGGTATTTGCGACCTGGTATGAGACAATAATTTTCCATCAATGACAACACTCAACTTTATGTTGAAAGACCGATTAAAAACTATGAAAACAGCAGCTGGGAAGTTTTTCTATACCTGCCTTACAGCCCAGACCTTGCACCCTCAGACTACAATTTATTCCGATGGATACAAAAGGATCTCAATGGAATGCGGTGCTCCTTATATCATGGTATCAAAAATTGACTCGATTCATTCTTAGCCGCCGAGACGGCACAGTTCTATTATATTTGAATGAAATACACAAATTGTCAAAATTATGGGAAAATGTTATAGTAATGGCCAATACTTTGCATAATACTATTATAGATGTTTTTCTTAATTAAACGTTCAAATTTTGACGAATAAAAACAGGAATATAGATATAGCATATTCACCAATATTTTTAATTTAACATAGGTATGAATATATAAGTTTGTATAATTTATTTAACATTACAATACCCATACATTTACACATGTACATGTATAAATCACCATCAATAAAATTCTTTGGAAACGGGTCTTCCCAATTTTAACTTTCTATCTCTTTTCTTTAACCATCTACGATTTCACAATTAGCATAATATAAGAATATGTATGAATATAAACGTAAAACTCTTTTATCCACAATTTCTTTGCTTTAACCAACTAACGACTGAAGATCTTCATTGCTTACATTTATCAAAATGTATATACATACATATGTACATATATTACACTGTCTGTATATAAGTGGCTCTACAAAATTCTTAGACTCTTCATTATCTTTATGAAATATGCATACAAATTTGCCATATCATTTGATGTTACCTGTTGCAAGGATTTCAGATTGTAGTCGTGAGCATTTGTAAAAATCGAGAATATATTTAAATCACTTCCAGACTCTTCTGGCTCGTAGCGACATTTCGCTTTCACATTTATTAATTTAGTCACCTCGCCAAATAGCTGTACCAGCTCGACTTGTACCCAATAGATGCCACGATTAAAATATAGCGGTATCGTTTCCATTCTAACCGTACCGTTCTCCACATAGTAAAAGCCGCGTGTAAACGGACACGAATTGATGAAGGTACTCTGCAGTATCGTTTCGTTCTTATACTCCTCCTTAGTGAAATTATGCATCATTTCCATGATTTTGCAAAAGTCCAAGTTTTTGTGTTTGAATATGTTCACCGATTTCTCACCCACATTTGTGCCGATTTTTCGTATGAATGTGTTGAAAAGTATTTTCCCCGGGAATGATTGTAGCGCTGTGATATTATAATAGACGCCGATATTATTTTCCACACGATATGAAACTTGCAGAGCGTTCGGCACAAACGAATGCGAATAGAACTCTTCAAATTGTAGAAAAGTCTAAAAAATTGTCTACAAGTCTTAACTGTGGTTATATATATTTATTGATTGCGTAACTGCTTACAGAAGTGACACCAAAACTTTTGCCAGTCCATGAGTTAGCTGTGAAAAGCGTCATCAAAGTAAATTCCCACAAATATTGCATTTTACTGGTCAATAATATCACATCTTTTTTGCTATTCAGAAAAGTCCACATATTGATTGTTTTAGTATTTTTTAACTCATTATACCTCGATTTTATGTTATAATCTATCTGATCTAGCAATTAATGGGTATACATACAATATACACTCGCTTTCGCGAACAAACATAAAAATATTTCAAAATATTTTGGACAATTAATTATCTTATTAATGTCTTCGACACCTCTGGAATATTGCCCTAAATTTTCAAGTTGATTCGAGTAATAGTTTCGGAAATACAGTCTTGAGAACTTGTGCGCACGAGGCTAGCTAGGCTTTCTCGAAACTGTGTTTTCGAAGTCTTTTTTCACATATCACGCCGCCTTTAAACCCGTTTTTCTCGAAACTGTGTTTTTGAAGTCTTTTTTTACATATCACGAGGTATATCGTGGAGTGTATAAACAAATTTTTTCGGAATTTTTCGATGACATCTGTCGGAGAAATGTCTGGGTGATTGAGATGCGGTTTTTCACTGGCGGACACGATTTCTCATGTTTAGATCATCTGAAACACAAAAACCCAAGTGTTCTTTGAGAAAAACGCGTTTAAAGAGCGTTCCGAACGTCGAGCAGTATTTTTTTGGATGTTTTCCGAAACCTTCCAATGGTAACTGTCGCCAAATTTTCACTGAAAATTTAATTTTTTTGTAAAAATGTCTGGCAAAAATCCAATTTTCAGTTTTTTTTTTTCCTTCGTCCAATTTCAAAGTTAAGATTTAAATAAGACAGGATTTTTTTACCCGAGGAAACCCATGTAATCCCTTAATGGGTGTAGAAAAAAATTTCTGGAGATCAGTTCCGCACGGCAAGAAGCATGTTCATGTTTGGAAACAAAAGGAAATTGGAGAGGTCCAAAGAATATATGTGATGGAACGGTCAGCAATTCGTAGCCTAATTCGGCCACGTTATCTTCCATAGAATCCGTTTCGATGCTCCTGGTTGTGGCGGATCAAATACCGTTGCCACATTTTGAAACTCGTTAAACAATTTTTTGACAATCGAAAAACGAAAATTGAGACATTAATCTATATTGAAAGAGAAAAGTCACCGAAAATAATACTAAAAACGAATTTTGGACCACTGCCCTATATTGAAAGATAAATATCGCCGAATATAATATAGTATAAAAACGAAAACTGGATCAATGTCCCATATTGATTTTTTATTTTTCTAAAATCCGCACTGCTAATACTAAACTACGAGTTAGATTCGAAGTAAACTTTGATAGTAATCATGAAAGTAAATTTGCAATGAAACAGACCTATACTTATTGGAACAAATATGGAAGAACATTACAACAAAATATAGTGTTTTAAAAGTAATATTTTGACTGATCCCATAAAACTATCATGAAGCGGAATAAAAACGAAATCATTTAACTGGAGATCAATAAATGGCAAAGAGTTTTGGGTCCTACAAGTTCAACTTTATGAGGTCCAAAATTACTTTGAAAATGTCATGACAGAAATTATAAAATTTATATAGTCATAAATAATATTATATAATAAAACAAATAGAAATATATTTAGAAATATAGGACAGAATGCAAGAAATAGAAATAGAAATTAAGAAGTTTTCTGGTTTGAAATATTTTTTATATCTCAACATGTTGATATTTTCGTTTTATTAAACATATGTTGCATAAGAAATGATTTAAATATTTTACTGCAACAATATAGTTTTGATATATAATAAATATCGATTCCATATATCTGGCATATACTGTGAATATATATTTGCATATGTAAACGATGCTTATTTCTATCATTTATTATATACATACTATGTTTTTCTACAGTATGCTCGTATTCAAAACTGAGAGTAAAATTTAGGTATCACACTTTCGCTTTTTTTAATTATTTTACATTCGTGTTGTTAAATGAGATGTTTAAGCCATGATAGTAATTAACTAAAGTCTAATTGCACGCTAGTCAAAATAATTTTATGACTACATTATTATGTTTATAATAACTAATAATTTAACTACTTATTGTCCAGTTGTAACTGTGGAGTATTTGGAAATAAAACAAAAACAACATTCATAAATATGAACGGTGTAATCTCCGCTACTATTGATCAAATTTTGATTTTTTTTTACTATTATAGGCTTATTTTGAGAAAAATTAATTTCCAATAATTAATCACACGAATTGTAATCCCAGTTGGCAAATATTCTTACATTTAGTGTGTGCTACCCAAATGATTTGAAATCTGTAGTAATATGATTATATTACAAAGAGTTAATGATTATGAGTTAAAATGTTTAAGAATCAATTTTATAATATTTCACATAAAAAAAATATAATTGTAACCGGTAATAACCGATTTGAAGCACACAAAATTATGTATTTTTTTTTATAAATTTCGAAAATTCCCATTTTTTTAATTCACATAACTACAAACAGCTTTTAAGCTTCAAGCTCATCTTCATGGAGCGAGAAGGTTAATGACCGAAAATGAATAAAATACATATACGTGTATAACTTATCGTAAACAAAGGAAACTATTTATAAACATACCCAACTTAAGTCAAAAACGTCTAACTATAGTATATAAAATATAGCTTTTAAAGAAAAAAATTAATTGTTAAAAGTTGTAGATTTCAGATCTAGTAAAATATATATTAAAATAAAATAAATATTTTTCCCAAAAAATTAAAAATCTTACGGGAATTTCGAAATCCAATGACGATCAATCAAGAGTAATGTAAAACCAGTAAATACCATATCACCACTTTGTATCTGCTGGCAGTATTGAAAGTAAACACACATCGATTTCACTAGAAACGTAATAGGATCATATGTTTATCTACATACTTACATATATTCACTTAACAGTACCAGGCAAGTGTTATCAGAAATCATTAAGAAATTATTTAACCTACTCTATACAGCCATCGACATCGATTATTTTTTCATGCAAATTGATAGGAGCAAACAATAGGGCACAAATAAAATCTGCATCGTCAAGTGGTGACTCAAGTTGCCTTGCACGTCCATTAGCTAATCTTGAGGTAAGAATCGCATGATTGCACTGTGACAACAAAATCAATCATATAAAAAACCAAATAGGCATTGATACTCAATAAATGTACACCAACAATATATGTATGTATACAGACGTGATTATACAAACATATGACTACAGAAGACAGCAAACTTTTGTTTACTAAAGTAATTCATGGCACTCTTAATCAAACTCATAAAGCTAACACCTTGAAATCCATGAACAATTTTAATTAAATGAGACAAAGCAAGGCATGCAAACTGAGCAATTCATTCAAATATAGAGTTGTAGATTTAATATTAATTTCATACACATTTAATATAGAAACTCATAAACAAACATATTAGCAGTACTAATTAGCTTTTCTTTAATTAAACTTAATATTTCTGTTGATCAATATTTTTTTTTTTTGTATATTCAGCAAAAATCAGGTATATATTGGGTAGTCGAAAAAGTCTTTTCGTATTTTGTCAATAGATGTCGTTGCAGTCATATATCTCAGGTGCTACCAATCACATTGTGTCATATACATATGTATATATGTGTATATGTATATTTATAAACTATAATAATATATATAGTTAAGAACTCATATTGGTGAATAGATATGAGCTCTTAACCTAAACAAATTTACCAAATCCATTAAAATCAAGCGAAAATATAAATATTTTTAACTTTTTTAGAGCGTTTGTTCTGTCAACAAAAATGCATATAAAATTTTATCCGACACTAATAAAACAAGTAAGGAAGGGCTAAGTTCAGGTGCAACCGAACATTTTATACTCTTCCAACTTCCAAGAATCAAAGCCAGAGAAATATTTAAGGTGTAAAGCGTCAACCAGAGGATCGAAATCTAAACAATTTTATATACTATATACACTAACTGACCCCGCAAGCGTTGTCCTGCGTGATATTATGTGTTTTGAGATGAAAAGAAAGATTAATTTATATTGCGTTGAAAATCATTTATTTGCGATTTTTCTACATTTTTTTTCTGTTGCGGTGCGTAAATCTGCAGAGAAGATGGTTTTCCAACTCGTGAACGCGCCACGTATATTGGCCGTGTGAAAAACATAGCATTTCCAGATTTATGCCACACACTTCTAGCGACTATTCTTGTGTCCTCTTGATTGTCATCGCAAATGCAATTTTCCTTGGAAACTGAATACGTTTGAACTGAAATGTCAAATCGTTGGAATTCAAAGAATATCGTAGAATCAAGTATTCTGCCCTTTTGTATTATATAGCTACGTCACAATCAGTCGGGTTCCCTTACACGATTTCGGCACATGAAGGTGACATTGTATTTATTTTGAAAATTATTTATTTATTCTTCCAAATCAATTGCATCCCTTCAAAGTAATCCCCTCCCGATGCAATGCACTTATGTATGCCAACGGATTTTCCAATCTTCGAAACACTGGTTGTAGTCACTTTCCGGGATGCCCTTCAGTTCCGACTTCGCTGCGGCTTGAATCTCCTCTACCGTATAAAAACGGTGTCCCCGGAGCGGTCTTTTGAGCTTGGTGAACAGCCAGAAGTCGCACGGCACCAGATCAGGTGAATACGTTGGTTGCGGAACGATATAGGTTGAGTTTTTCGCGAAATGATCACGAATTACAAGGGGAGGGGATGGGATGATGCATTATCGTGGTGTAAAAACCAAGAATTGTCTTTCCACAATTCCGGCCATTTTAGGCGGATAGCGTTACGCAAACGAATCGAAGAAAACAATCAACATGACCTTGATTTTTGAGCGACTTTGGCGCTTTTTTTTTGGTCTCGGCTCTCTTTTGGCACGATATTCGCTCGATTGATCGGCTCTTTCGGGGTCGTAAGCATAGATCCAAGTCTCATCGCCAGTTATAATGCATTTTATGACACCCTGGTAGTCGGAAAGCATCATTTCACACACTTCAACGCGACGCCTTTTTTCCAAAAAATTCAATGTTTTCGGTACCAGTCGAGATTTGACGCGACATCCTTCAAAATGGTATTGGCTGAGCCTTTTGATATGCCAACTTCATCAGCAAGGTCTCTAATTGTTAATCGACGGTTTTTCAACACCAAATCTTTGATTTGTTGAACGTGAGCTTCGTCGGTTGAGGTTGATGGTCGCCCTGGACGCTCTTCGTCTTCGACACGTTCACGGCAGACTTGAAACTCACTATACCACTTGTAAACATTTTTTTTAGACATAGCTTTATCACCAAAGGCTTTCTGCACTATCCTCAACGTATCCGCAGCAGAAAATTGATTCCGTAAACAAAATTTAATGCAAATTCTTTGCTCCTTATTGGCACACATTGCAGACACAAGGATTAACATGCCACATACTAAAAATCTAATCATATAGAATAAATTCATCCGGATGTTCGAGAATCCTGACATTAGTTATATAAGGGCTAGGTCAAGTTTTTGCACAAAAACACACTGCTATGAGTAAAACACTCTCTCTAATTTTTATTAAAATAACTCATATATTGGCCGATATATCCATGGGTTTATAATCCAGAAGTTCGAAAATCGTTTTGCTATTGTCAGATTGTTAGAGGGTGAGGCCAAGCCCACTTTTTCAAAAAATTTCCCACAGGTGCCACTTGCTACTGCGATGCTCTGTACGAATTTACAGCTTTATATCTTAATTTAGTGCTTAGAAATGGTCCGTATATGTTTTCGGTTAATGGCACTTTGTGGGCGTGACAGTGGTCCGATTGCGTTCATCTGCGAACTCGTAAATTTTTTGTACTAAGGAACCCACATACCAAGTTTCAACGAGATATCTCAATTTTTACTCAAGTTACAGCTTGCACGGATGGACGGACAGACAGTCAAACGGAATTCAACTTTTTTGGCCATCCTGATACTTTTTATATATAATATATAAACCTATATCTAAAAAACAAAACTATTACACTCTGTAGCAACAGGTTGCAAGAATATAAAAAAGTAAAAGTTGTTGAAAAATATCCTTTTTTCTGAGTAAAAAGTGAGGAATTTAATTTCTCTCTACAGCAGTCAGGAGGTTAAAAAATGATATATGTATAATCATGTTCCCGTTCGGTTTCAATTGGAAATCGGTGAATTGATCTAACTTAAGAGATTTCTTACTCGTTTCTTAAGTAATCATTAATAAAGATTTCATCTTCCTCCTTTCACTTTTCCTAATAATAAAAGGGACAGCGCATTGCACGTTTTTAAATGTTTCGAATAAAATTGTACAATAAGTTATTTTAGTTGTAAAAATTTAAATTGTGGCCCGGGAAATGGCAAGACATTGTGTAGAAATTGTATGCTGGTTGAATTACATTTTCTATAAAAATATGTTGTATACGAGTTATAGCTCATATTGTGAGTTTTTGCACATTGGAGTTTTATTTTTACCCTTTTCCTATTAATGTTTATATTTTTTGGTCGAAAATAGAGATTTATTTATTTTAATTTGGGTGCGCCATAACTTGCGGATATTACTTTGTAATCGAGCTAATCCACTTTAAAAAAAGTCCAGTGAAATTGTTTCGCAGACATGAACAAAGGGCGCGGTATGTCAACTTATGAGCTTAGCCGTACATCAGTACTCACTTCCATGCACATATGTATACATAATTTTATTTGCGTATGTATATGTATATAATGATGTATGCATGTTGCTGACCGACTGACCAAAATTCATTGAGCCTCTTCAACGATCACCGCAATATTATACGACACACATACAAAGGACTACTTAAAAACTTGTACTTGCTGCCAAATATCGCGTACATTACTGTATTTAACTGTAATTACATACATATATATGTATGTGTATGTATGTATGTATATGTGCAACATCTCAAACACCTGCATTTATATGCGTAAAATCTACTACTGATCTGGCCAATACATATTTACATATGTTTATATATCCGTTTAAAAGTATACATACGTGCATATATGTAATGTCCATTATAATGGGTCTGGTTTTGCATTTCTTGTTGACTCTTCTTCTTCTGCTGTCTACAATACTGATTTAACAGTAAAATGCAGTTAACAATTTATTTTAATATGTATGTACATACATACATTGTGAATGTGGATATACTTCTTCAGCATTTGCTTATAAACTTGGGTGTAGTGCAATTTGTTTATAGTTTTTATTTATATTGTTGGATTTACATTTGTTTATTTTATCAGCAGTTTGGTACTAAACGACTGTGCCTTTTTCACTTTTGCTTTTCATATGTCATTTGAGGCATAACGACAATTTAAATTTTGTTTTTTCGGCCGAAAATCCATCGCACCATCAATATCGTCCATCGAAATGTCCGAAACGTTCGATGGTGTAATTTATAGGTAGATACGTGTATATTATTTGGTTATACCAAGTAGTTGGCGGTCATTAACGATACCCTTTCTGTAATATCTGCGCATATAAAAGCCTGATAGCCACTGCAGTCGGCACACAGTCAGTTGTGAATTGAACCACTGAGGCAACCAAAAATTGCAGTTCAACGGATTTAACCACATTTGAAGAAGAAGAAGTGAATCACAAGTGCTTAAAATGAAATTCCTCGCTTTGGTATGTTACAATCAGTGATAGAGAGTTGAGTAAAAAAAATTAAAAAAGTGAAGAAAAATAAGAAAAGTGTAAATTTTTTAAACTTTTTGAGTGAAAATATCAAATGCTTATTTACGCGAGTAAAATAATGTTGAATCTTGAATTTAGCAGCATGTGCAAAAAAAGACTCTAGTTGTTAGTATTAAATTGTATAAGAAGAAAGGCTGAAAGGCACAGATTAAACGAATTTTGAGCCGAACTGGAGAATTCCAAGTTAGAGTTTTTATCACACTTTATTTTAATATTGAAGAAAAATAATTTTGAATAATTTGGATAATTTTTAACATCACATATAAATAACAGATACAGCCGTACAACTTAACCTTACCTAAATAATAGATACTTGTAATCAGTCAGTGTTATTAATTTTTGTGACAAGAAATTAACTAATATCCGGGAAGGCTGAAAGGAACTGATATAATTAAGTAATAGAAATATTCTTTGCTTTAATCTTTTTTTTTTCAAATATGGGAGAATAGCATTTTATATGTTGGAAAATACGGAAAATATATTCAAGCTTAAGAGGTTACATGGGTTTCCTCGTGTAAAAAACACCAAACATTTTTTGTCATATAAAAAATGAAATATTTTATTAGAATTTTTTATGCTTACAAACATACACTATTAATGAAGAAGTTCTGAAATTTTTGGAAAAAAATATATTTTAAACACGGCCATTGTATACGTGTTCTAGTTAAAAAACCGAAAATTGGATTTTTGGCAGACATTTTTACCAGATTTCAAATAGTTTTAATCGAAAAAATCCTTCATCCCCGTCTTTAATAATTGAATTTCAAAGTCCTTTGAAAAATTTCATAAAGATCGGTTGAATAGTTCTCATGAAATCTAACCAACCGACTTCAAAAACACAGTTTCGAGAAAAACACGTTTAAAGACGGCGCACTTAGCCTAGCTAGCCTCGAGCGCACAAGTTCTCAAGGCTGTATCTCCGAAACTATTACTCAGATCAACTTGAAAATTTAGGACAATATTCTAGATGTGTTATAGAATTTAATAAAATAATATAAATAATTCGATTTTTTGAAATTTGTAAACCCCTGTAACCCCCTAACCACTTTTCAAACACAAAACTCTGTCGTCATTACAGTTTTAACGAAATTTATTTTAATTATTTGCTCAGATAAGCCAAACGACTTTCAGGTTTTTAAGAACTAATATTTAATTGGTATTTAATTACATACATAATTGTTGCGATTTTTAGTCGAAAACTGATACTTTTCTGAAATTTAATTATTGTTCAATGCATAAAATCATAAATGAGAATAATAATTCTTTTTTTTTTTTTGAATTCATATCGTTATAACTCCGCACCAAAGCAAGAACTGTTCCAAGATTTACTTTTTCGGCATTGCTTCCGAATTGATATTTCTATAGATACGATGTAATTGTATAAAATATTACTCTTTATAGACCGGTGAAGGCGGGGCACTTGAAATCTCGCCATCTCGTGGGTCTTTTCAAATCCACCACAAAAGTTTTTCCAGGATTCTCGCCTTGTCCTGTGCACCAATATCTTGTAGTCCCTTAAGAGATCTGTATATTCGTTTCAACTGTTCTGGCTTTCTGCTAGCTTGACCTAGTTGAAGCAGTCTCGTATTTTGCGTCTGCAAGACCCAAGCTCCTTGTTCCACCTCGGTGGCTTCGTTTTGTTCTCTTTATGTGAGTTGTATACGCAAGATCTAAGTCTCTTGCTTAATAGTAACTGCCTAAAGAGATCCCACCTTTTATTCCTGGGATTTCTCTTAAGCTCGTTCCTGATACTTGTTTCCGAACTAATGGAGAAGAAGATGTATCTATGGTCAGAGCACGACGGTGTGCCTAGCACCAATGCATTTCTACTTGGGTATAATGTTATGGAAGTGGGTCCTATGTAGGTAAATTGAGTTGAATAGAGACTCACCTCGATGACTGATGTCGGGGTTGTCCCAACCGTATGATGGGCGTTAGCATCGGCGCCCACCTCCAACGCCAACATCTTTCTGCTGGATGTAGCGACCAGCTTTGGAGCTCTGCCGTTGGCACCGCGGAGCCATGTAGCATATAGCAGGATGCAAGGAGTAGAGACTCATCCTTGGTACCCGCCACTGCCACAACCGTCAGATCATCTGTGAAAGACTGAAGTCAATATGGAGAAATAGACTTTTATTCACCAGTATCGCTGATCATACCTTGCTAATCATATTCGGGGTATATATCGCTTAATTTTGTGGCTTCGGTCCAGCGACCTCGTTACCCGTAATCTATGGTTCTTGGGCTAAAACCACGTCGTAGCCGCCCTTCTCTAAATTGAAAAGAAGCTCAGCAGAAGCGATCTTACTCTTGTGAAAATTCACTTCGAGTATCTTCAGCTTTTGGTTTTGAATCATCAGGCTGCTGACTGGGTTCTTTCTCCACCTCCACCTCCTATAGGACAAGTGAAGTAGGCATGATCTCTTTTAAGCACCATCTCCAGCGTATTTCTATTGCCGTCCACACATTTGGATTTCGCATTTTTCTAATTATTAATTTTTCTGATTAAATTTAATTTTTCCGAAACAACTAAGGATTTTTGAAGGGTATTTTGAGAAAGTTTAAATAATTTTCGTTAGTTTATTCCTTATTTTAGCAATAGAAGTATTTCAATAATTCTGGAGATGTTAAATTAATTTTTAAATGATCAGAAAATGTTAAATAAATTAATTTGGAACAATAGTGCAAATCTTTAAAAACAAATTTTAATAATAAATTAAAAATTTTATTTTTTATTACAATTTTATTGTTGGTAAGTTTTTAATGCTAACCAAAAAAAAATTTCTTTTTTTATGAATTTTAGACATTGTTCGTGTGCTTGCTGATGGTTGCGCTGGTAGCAGCCGCACCCGCCGAAGAATCCCTACCAGGTGATATTTACGAGCAGGATGAGCAAGGGCGGCAAAACTTCTTCAAACTGAAGAAGATCAAGAAGCTGCTTTTGGGTTAACCAAAAAACATTTACATACATACATATATGCAGATATATGTGGCATGTGCTTAAATTCTTATATTAGTTTTTATCACTCGAATGTGTTCATAGTTATTTTTACAATTGGTTTTTTTTTTTATTATAATTTGTTGAATTTGTTTAGCAACTAATTTTCATACTCAGACGCTGTTAAAGACCGCATAAGCTCATCTTTTTATTTGTACAACATAAGGAAATTATTTTTGTAAATATCCCACACACATACAACTATAGTTCTGTAAATATTGATTTTCAATAAATATAACAAAAATGGAAAAAAAACAAATTTTGACAAACAATTAAAGTGAAGGTGTTAAATTCAAGTCAAAAAGCGCTTAAGCGGATATTTGGATATTCGTGCGAAACAGGTTTGTTAAGAATAAAACTTTTCGATTTTAATGGGTTTACATAAAATTTGTTGGGCGTACGAATTTTGGTGGGAAAAAATTTACATAAATTTTATTTTTACTTTTTGTGTTTACAAAAATATTTATGTAAATGGATTGTTTGTAAAATTCGTTTATAACAGAGTTTAAGCAGTTTAACAGTAAAATTTTGGTAAAGAATGCCACATAGAATATTTTTATAAACCAGTTTTAAGTTTACTTTGATAATAGTGAAGGGAAGATTTGCAGAATGCTAGAAGCGAATGGGCAAACATTTACATTTCTCTTCGAATTTTAATTAATGGGTTTCTGCATAAATTTCACCGCGCTTTAACCTTTTGTTTGGTACATTAATAGCTTTCTTATTCTAAATTCTATCGGTTATTCCAGAATATCACCTTCTATGGCTACGCGTGCGCGTTTGAAAATAAAATTTTAATAAATTATATTTTTTTTAGTTTTTATTTTGTAATAAAATTTGGAATTTTATATCAAGTAAAGGTCAGCAGGCAAGGTCAAGCAAGCGCTTGAGTACCTTTTTGAATTTTTTTATTTGAGACAAAAGAACTGCTTTCCGTTGATTTGGTTAAAAGCTTGAAGTTCTAACTCAGAAATAAGATTAAAAAAAGAATAAAAGACATGTACATACATACATATTATACGAGTATATGTAAATACAGCAATACATTGTTGTGGTGTAGACTATTTTCGAACCAAATGGATTTGGTTTGCAAGTAAATATGCCCGGCTACATGGTATACCAACAGTTTGTCTTTGGTGATAGAAATTTATAAAGTTAGCAAAAAATCTATGTAAGTACATGAAGCACATAGTACATACATACACATGCACATAATTAAATATATTATATATAGTTAATGGAAACGCATTTAAATATTTACACTTTAGTAATAAAAGTAATTTATTAACATATTTTTTTCATCTTAAACATATTATTAGAGTATTGGAAGTTATGAGTTGATATTTTCTTATATACTTTCTTGCTTAGTGTTAACATAAATTTTAAAATAAACGACGTGAAAATACGTCGCTTATGGGTTTAGTATGGCGGAAGTTTTCTGAATAACGGTAATGTGATGATGCGGCATGTCGCTGGAATTAACCCAAGAACAACAATTTCTTAAGCAATTTCAACTTCAGTAGAATGCTCTTATCATCAGTGGCTTCGATAGTGTCGTGAGCACCCTCAATACCTTCGGGAATGGCTTCCTCTACGGGCACGGCGCTAACAGCCATGAAGAGCGCGCAACAAACAAAGATAGCCTAAATGTGTTGGAGTACAAGCGAAAAAATATTTATTAGAAATCGTCAAAATTTGTAGATACTTATTTTTCCTTGTATTTTTTTTTGTATTTTTTAAAGACTATTTTTTATATCCAAAATTTTTTTTTTTAATGTTTTTGTATCAATTTTTTTTTTATTGTTTTTAATATCTAAAATTATTGTAATTTTTTTATGTTTTTTACATCTATTTTTTTTTAATTAAATTTTTTTTTTTTAATAAAATCATATTTTCATCATAACACGTAAATTTAACTTGTACTTTAATTTTTACAATATCATTAATTTTGCACGCACCAAAAGCAGGAATTTCATCTTGTAATAGTTTTTTATCGAATGTCTTTAACTCGAAACCGCGTAGGTCCAATGGTAAACTTTAACTGATATTCAGTTTAAACTTAGTACTACTATTTATACCTAGTCTAGTTGAGTACGCTGCCGGCGTTGACTGCTGACAGCGACGCTGCTGCGGCTGACACAGCGAGCAGCGCAAAAATCTGCGGCACCCACCCTAGCAATGAATGTGCGGTATACACAAACATATGCATGTTTATATGTACAAAAATCCATTTATGTACATGTGTATGTAAGCAAATGATGCGCGTACTATTTTCATTGATTTAAATCATATTGGGGGTGCCATTAGTTTTTTAACACATTTTTGAGCATTTTGTTGCGACTTTTTCACCTGTTCTTTTAACTCTTCCGCTGTCTTGGTTGACGCTTTCCGTTTAACAAATGTTTATTTAAGTGACAGTTAGTACTCGGCAGCGACGATTCCAATACATCTTTGTATTTGATTATTGTCTCTAGTCTAAACATTTTTTTACACAACGAACTAATTCTTTTGTGTTTTATTTCACGGTTAAGTCACGTATGCACACGCGCTACATATATTTTCATATACATACATACATACAAATATATGCATGTAAACTTATCGCCAAAAAAATATCAAAATTTAATTTATTTGCATATTAGCATCTTGGCAGAGATATTTAACTTTGAAATTTATGAACATAAATAAAGCCATCAAATTCATTTTGAAAAATCATTCTTTACCTCTACACACCATAATTCGCTCACATTTTGAGGACATTTTTTTAAGTGTTATCAAACTTATTAGTTAAAAAAGACAACAATATTCTAAGCAGAAGTAGAAGTCAAAGATGATTTAAGAATATTTTTAAGGCACAATAACTTACGGGATAAAGAAACGGGTTATTTCTTAGCGTTGTCATAAATTCTTTTATAAAGTTTATAATGCATGCAAGGAGGACAAATTCGCAGACAAAATGCCAGGTGATGAGAGAAAAAGAAGCGTTCGTCACATCGAGCCATAAAAACTGTTCGTGAACACATTCGCGGAAATTCTCTGAGAAAACAGAAAACTATGTCAAGCGATATACTAACCAGACCAATGTTAAGACATTTTTGAGATAAACTCCACATGAAAAGCTACTGATGGACAACTGGTCACCTTCTGACACCACGCTTGAAGCAAATTGGGCTCAACAGATGCAAGCAGCAGAGAAGCAGCGAAGGTCAGCGTCCATGAAAGTAAAGTGAAAGGCAAGTTAGGTTAGTTTAAGTTAAGTGAGGTTAAAAAATCGGATCTCACATGGAGAGCTTAGAACGCCGGTTCGTTTTGATACCAAAAACTCCTAAACAATTCATCAAAAGATCCTCATAAATCGAAAAAAGCGCTTAAATCCTATCAACTAATGTCTAATGTCAGTTTCGGCTATGTCTAATAGTTCGCCGAATTTATGACTACAGAGATTTCTCACCCACAGTCTTAAAAAAGCTGGACAGTGAAGTCTAGATGTTTCCACCTCACCGTCTGAAATATAACTTTGACAACTTGCGACAAACAAGTTTTTTAGCCTTGCCGCATGAAAACCTTTGAGGCAATGTTCTGTAGGACCTCCTACGATTGCCGTAAGATGCACTTTGGTAAGACCATGTAGTTCAGTAGATCTCCTGCATTCTGCTCTAGGTCAAAAGGATCTCGCAATCACACAGAAGCTGGTCGCCGACCAACGCCTGCGATGTTCATTCGTTCAGTACTAGAACCGCAGATGAAAATGTACATCTAACTCTTTACCACTATGATGTGACCCGGGCAAGGGTGATCTGTCTTGCTAGTTCAACAACTTTGCAGTTACCATCCACCAGTTACCAGTCTGATGACAAAGTGCATTGATGCTATTTCATATGAGGACAGACACTCTTTGACTAACTTTGAGCGCACAGTTAGAGAACCCAGCGCTAGTATTGCCAACTGCTGTCGAAGTGAATGCTTACCTCCCTGAAAGAGACTGCACTTGGGAACAGTATGTTTACGACTACCTTAATTGGAATCGTTTTTACATGCAAAACACTACTGTGGTCCGGTAGTCTAAGCTACTTTGAGCTCCTTACAGAAAACTACCCCTCTAACCAACGGTTTCTCATATTTGCATTTTTTCTTCAAAAACTAAAGAAATATTTCTAATATTCATAGTTGATTTCAATATATTATACATACATATGTACATATGTAAGTATGAGATAAAAGACCAAAAAATTCACATATCAATCAATTTTCAAACTTCTTCATAAATTCATAGGTGTAATGTAAATGCGAAATTTACATAATTACATAAAAAAAAATTAAGTATTCCAACTGAAAAGGCACTGATCTCAAGCAGGTAACTGTGTGCATACATATCTAACACATTCCACACATAATTATGTCACTTGATTTCACTCTTCAAGCTTATTTGGTTATGTAACGTAGGTATGCCCCTATATACTTAAAATGTACTCTATATGTATACCTGTACATATAATAAAATGAATCGAAAGAGAATTATACCTTGGTTATTGAAATAAATATAAACAATTTCCGCACAGCAGTACGAGTAATTAGTAAGATCAGCGATGACATTGTTGATAATATTTCAGTTGCCATAGTATTTGCAGTCGACGGCGCTTCAGATTGTGAATTAAGTAATGGGCATTTATGTATTTAGTTCGCGAAACAATTCAAAAGGAAGCACGAAAAGCAATAAGAATGATCATTCACGCATTTTTGTATATGCTTACAAATCTTACTTCAACACACAAACCGATTCATCGATATAAACCACTATTAAAGTTAAAAAATAAAATGATAAGCATAATAAAACCGACAGGAAGCGATAGCCAGATTCACAGTACAGCTTTAAAAATTAAATGTATTTTCACGTAGCCACTATTTTAATACGAACTACATATGTATATCCATCTATTTACCATATACATTTGACGATCGTATAAAAATTAATGCATTAGGAGCTACTCTTTACCATTACTAGTACTTATCCATATATAAATATTGCACGCAAATATGCCAAGTCATTGTAGAAAATAAAAAAATACAATTACTTACCAAAACGGTGGAATGTAAGTAAATGTTAATTGATTGTGTGAAGAACATAGACACAGAGTTTGTAAGTAACAAAATCACACTTTTAAATCTAATATTATAGAATATATGCCGTTTTTTATCCAAATTCTTTCAAAAACACAATGCCATGGGAAATTCTTATTGAAGCTTATTTAAATCATTAACATATGATTTGACGACCATTTCCTGTCAAACAATCGATTTCCGAGTATTACATTGAATGTACCACACAGTACCACATACTGTTATAATGTTTACATATTATATATTTGATATAAAAGATAACTACAATGATATTACAAATACTGATTTGAAATATACCAGATCTTCCCTATAAAATGACAACTTCCAAATAAAATATATAAATAAATATTTTAATAAATATAACACTTTTCATTACCTTGAACGCTCTATTATAACTCTCCACATATTTAGATTCTTGACAATTCTTCAGTGTTTTTCAATGTGGAATGGCAACACTAGTGTAGTCCAGAGGAGAAAAGTAAAATCAGCATAAATCCAGAAAATTTTCTTTATTTTTCCAATTACAACAAAATTACCTCATTGCTAAATACTAAACGTTAAGCTGAAAAACTTAAAAAATTCTAAATAACCGTGTAAAAATGACTGGCTCGTTTAGTGTTAAAATAAAATCGAAGAACGGCCAATTCATTGTGAAGGACTTGACTGCTAAAACAACGATTGGGGAATTGAAAGCAAAAGTTTCACAATTAACTGAAGTGAAGGAACCACAATTGCACATACTCGCTGGTTTTCCACCTCGTCCATTAGATTTATCGCAAAATGCACATTCTATATCGACGATAGGAGTTAGCAGTGGTGAAACATTAATTGTCGAAGAGAAACCAGCAAATACAGCCGCTTATTGCTTAGAAGATGATGAAGCCCTTGCGCGTAGATTGCAAGCCGAAGAAGAGGAAGAGCAACTACGTCAAGTAGTTGCTGAAGCTACAAGGACAGAAGGTGCCAATGGTCCACAAGCACCCGTTGAACTACCTAGTGGTTCCAGCGGAAATTTTAATGGAATTTTACTCAAAAAGGTTGTACCGGCAGATAATTCTTGCCTTTTTACGAGCATACGTTTTGTGTTAAATGGCAAAATCGACAATGAAGGCAGTGAAATGATGCGACATATTATTGCTCAAGTTGTATCTGCTGACCCACAAGAATTTAATGACGCTGTTTTGGGCAAGTCAAATTCTGAATATTGCACATGGATACAAAAACCTGACTCGTGGGGAGGTGCAATTGAAGTTTCAATACTCTCCAACTATTATGGCATAGAGATCGACGTTGTAGATATACAAAATGCTATTATTAATCGTTTTGGTGAGGATAAAAATTATGGACTACGAGTCTTTCTACTTTTCGACGGTATACATTACGATCCCTTATACATGGAAACAGTAGGTGTAAGTAGTAAACTTTATACCGATCGACACATTTTATTTATTTAATATTTCATTAATTTAATTTCAGGGCGGTGCACCTGCTACAATATTTCCAATCGAAGAACTGGGAGTATATCATCAAGCGGAGCAGTTAGCCAACGAAGCAAAATCATCAAGACAATTTACCAATGTTGATAAATTTTCTCTGCGTTGCTTGCAGTGCGATGTAATGCTGGTTGGTCAAGTGCAGGCACAGCAACATGCTAAGTCGACCGGCCATACTAATTTTGGGGAAATTTAATACGCCGTAATATTTAGTTCGCTCTATTTCTTCGCTTTCTTCGTATTCGCCTATTACGTACTCACATCCTAAGACTTGCGATTCACAGATTGAATAAAATTATATAAGGGAGACCAGAGGCAAACGAAGGGTCGTCTGGTTTTCTTATCATTTTCACAAAATTGTCATCATAGCTGCGTTAGAACTTCACATCTCATGACATTACTTATTTTTTTTAAGAAATTTTTAATTTCTGGATATTTGTTAACCCAGTTTAAATCTGCAAAAAAATAATAATATTTTGAACGTTTTATATAACGTTCTATAGTAGCTTAGCTAATCCAAAAAGTAGCATAAATTGCTTCAAGCCAGAATTTTAAGTATATTTAAGATGTTTAAAAATAGTTTGAAATTAATAACAAATTACTCTGGTTTGCAAATATGTAATACCCAAATGTATTTATGCTTTATTTAACTAAAAATCGTTATTCTCCGCAGCATCAAATGGTTTTATCTTTTCATGATAATTCTTATTCATATATAGAGGTAGTGAGCTTAAAAAAAGGAATGCTATTCTGCCCAACTTCGCTATGGAGCAGGTGCCCATGGGGGAGTCATCGGTGCAGGATTTTGTAAATATGACATCACTACGGCGCTAACGGATAACATAAAAGACGAGAGCACCTGGACAAAGAAAGACAGACACTAGAAGCACAATCCTGCTGATTTAACCTTATATTTTATTACCTGTTTTGCGTCATCACTGACCCTTGAACTAGCAAAGCTAATACAAGAACAATATAGAGCGAACCAAGCACACCATTTAAGCTTCATCATCAGTCCACACATCGAGAATATCATGCCTAAAAAATAGAAACTTTGTTGCAATTGCCTATATGGTATATAAATACTGAAAGTAATACCCAATATATTCATATAATCAGGCATAAGATCTTCGCTGGAACTTCCCGCTTGACCTTGATTTTGTGGGGCCTTGTAGCGGTTGACCTTATCTTTACGGCGCGGATCCACTTGCATGCTCATTTTATCTTATTTATTAAAATTACTTCTTATTTTGTTACAAATAGGTTCATCAGTCGTACGTAAAGTGGTTGTCAAATAAAAGTCATAACTGAAGTGTCAGCAAAGACACAAACCGATTATTTAGGAGCAATGTAACAAATAGCTTACAATTAAAAAAAATTTGAAATTAAAAAATAACTATATAAATACGACTGAACTATTGAAAAGTGAACACAATCAAACATTTGTTGAGTTATTATATATATTAAATATATAATTATTAGTGTAACAATTTTTTTTTTGGAAAATTAACTTTATAAATTTTATTAACAAACGCAAGGCTGGTAGCCCTAGCAAATTGTGATTAAACAGCTGATTGTCTTATTTATAAATATATTTTTGCACCGGTTTCCACAAATATTTTAAATTAATTTGTGTATTTTTGACTTGATAAATTGATAATGGAGATTTTAAAGCAAGGCGCAGAAGGTCGTCTTTACCTTGGTGTATTTAAAGGGGAAAAGTGTTTAGTCAAAGAACGTTTCATTAAACATTACCGACATCCAGAATTGGACACACAGATTACAAGACAACGAATCAAAGCAGAGACAAAAGCGGCTAGTCGATGTCAAAACGCTGGAATATTAGCACCACGTATTTTGCATACTGATCTAAATGAACGAAAAATTTATATGGAATATTTTGGAGAAGCCATCACAGCCAAAGAATTAATTCAACGTGTTGTAGCTGATCATTCAGTGGAGACAGCGGAAATAGTTTTGAAAAATCTTTGCACACAAGTCGGTACAATAATTGGAAAATTACACGCAAATAATATAATACATGGCGACCTAACAACTTCGAATATACTTATCAATCCGAAAAGTGAAAATAAGGATTTTAAAGAGTACGACATTGTTTTTATTGATTTCGGATTAAGTCATTACAACCAAGGAGCGGAAGACAAAGGTGTCGATTTATATGTATTGGAAAGAGCGCTTCTGAGCACACACAGTGAGCAACCATATCTATTTGATTACATGCTCGAAGCTTACCGCAAAAAATGTGGCAAGGATGAAGGAACTATTGTTGCTAAATTCGAAGAAGTAAGGGCGCGCGGACGGAAACGTACTATGATTGGCTAACCAGATGTCTGAAAAGATTCATTTCATTTTTATTTTATTAATGATAAGCTTAATTGTGACTAGATCCTATTTTACACAACAAAATACAAAACATGGAGGATATTCGACTATTCTATCCGCTGTTGTCCGTTTTTTCCGTTGGGTAAAGAATTCTGTAAGTCATCGCGTAAGTTTTCAACTTTAATCTTTTTTATATACTTTCGAACTTTTTGTTGTTTTGAAAGCTTCTGATTTTTTATTGGCTCAACGCCTTCAGAGTCATCGTCCTTATACTGTTGATATGGATGTTCACGAATTTTTTTGATTGCATCCTCTATTTTCAAGCCAGCAATTCCCTGTTCTTCATAGTATAGGCGCAATTTAGCACAAAATTTGTCGTGTCCCCTTCTAAATGACTTCGTTTTCGTTGAAGGGTACTAGAGAATATTGAAAATTAAAATCAAATTTAAAAAATATAAATATAATTAAATTTACTCTTGCATCAATCGACCGCGCACATCTATCGTAAAAATTGTGAAGATGTTTGAGAAAAACCTCGTTTGGTTTGATATTTTCATCCAAACTAATTTGTAAAATTTCAATAACATATGGGAAGTTTCTGTTACCAGTTCCTTGACGCAGCATTGCACCCAAAATTTGTATGTTCATGCTGTAAGGTTATAAATGCAATATAAATGTTTATATCTCGATATTACTATAATTGCCTTACCGTATGCCGTTTTCTTTCATTTGTTGCAATAATTCTCGGGATTCCACTTCCGTTTGACATCCTAACGCTAACACACCATAGGTAATAATATCGGGCTCTAAACCGGCTGTCCGGATCATTGATATCACTTCTTTCGCTCCTTCGTAGTCGAAACGCATAGAACGTTTTTTTATTAGAATATTAAAAAAGTCAATGTCTGCTTTTAGACCAATTTTTCGCACGTACGTTAACAACTGCTTTTCGGCTGCATACGTTGGCGGTATGACCTCCAATAATGTTGTAAAAGTTTCAATATCAGGCGTAATTTTACATTCTTTCATAAGATTCAAAAAGCCCGACAAGCCACCCAAGAGTAAAAAACGTTCATGAGGACGGGAAACTTCCGCTAACGAAACCAGGCTGCCGAGATGAGGTCGTGCTGCCAACAGGTTAGGCATTTCTAACTGTTCTGCATTATTTTTAATTTCTATAACTTGGGATTGTTTATTCACATCTAGAGCGTTAGATGATGGTACTTCTTTAGGCAGTGATGTCTCTTTTTTTATAGATGTAGTCGTAGCTAGAAATTCTTCACGTTCTGCACATATTTGATGTAATACTTTTTCCATAGTATTCAAGTCACCGAATCCACAATCTCTCGCACAACGTAGAACAGTGTTGAAAGTGTAATAGTCGGGTTTAAGTTCATACTGCATCATTTTGTGCCAAGTAAGAAGACAATGACTATCGAAAAAGCAATTTCACAAATTGAAAAAATATATACAATCCTGTTTATAAAATGAGTTCTTACCGGAATCCATATTCTACATCGCTTGCGCAGGCTTGCAACAAGAAATTAAATGTTTCAACATTCAAAGGCAATTGTTTCTCCATTAACTCATCCGCAAGCAAATATGCCGTCTTTACGTCACCACATCGTCCAAAAGCTTTAATCATTGCATTATAATTTTTTACATTTGGTTCATAACCCTTCTCTATCATTATTTCACGTAATCTATTAGCCTGTTCAATACCGTAGACCGTAGATGGAGCATTCGCACAAGCATTAAAAAGTGACGTATACGTACCGCCTTTCACTTTTAATCCCCTTTGACGCATTTTAGTAAATAAATTAAATGCTTTACGCGTGTAACCAGCCTTTGCACATCCGCTTATTAGTAAATTATATATATATGCATCAGGTTTGGCGCGATCTTGCTTTAACATTTGTACCTCGAGTACCGCAATTGCATCTTTTAGCCGTTTCTCGGCGAGATGGGATTTTATAAGCCGTGCGTAATCAATTGTTCGCAATGTTCTGCTTTTAGGATTATTTGTATATTCATCTTCCATAACATCTCCAGCATCTTCTTTGATCTCAGTTGTTTGATTGTTACCAAATATATCAGCATCGTTCAACTTTTCCACAAAATGGTCTATATGTCTATTTAGATTATCTTCTTTCGACGAATTCTCATTTCGAAATGGCTCATGATCTGGAAGAGTCTGTTGTTCCTTGTTAGCTTGTCGTTGTTCTTCCAAACCGGCATCTTTATCATATGTTTTAATATGCAGTTTACGGACACACTTTGACTCTTCAAACAAACTGTAAATACTGTATTTTAATTTAAGGCACTCATTGTGACGAAATTCCTGCGACACCTTATTGCTCGTATACCATAAATGACGCAAAGCTCCAACCCGGAGCAAACGAATGGCCATTTTATTTATTTCAAAGTATCTGTGTTATATTTATATAAACTCTTTCAAATTGCATGCTGTTTTATTCATTACTGATTAGAGTGGCCATGTTACTTCTAAAATTAGTTGCTCAAGCTATTCGATCTTATTATCAATAAAAAAAAACATTTAAAATATGTTTAGAACTTTACTATCATCATTGATGCACTCGATTTAATGTATTCCTGAATTCAATATTTTATTAATTTTTTCACAAAACTTTAAATTTTTCCCAACAAGGCGCATAAAATTTTTTTGAAATGCGCCATGAATTGATAACGTCAGAGTTGCCAATCCTATATGTATCTCAGCTGTACTGTATCAACTGTTTTCTGTTTGTTTTCATTGTCAAT
Source organism: Bactrocera dorsalis (assembly GCF_023373825.1). Lineage (NCBI taxonomy): Eukaryota > Metazoa > Arthropoda > Insecta > Diptera > Tephritidae > Bactrocera > Bactrocera dorsalis. The sequence goes on along the minus strand of NC_064307.1, from coordinate 18,472,295 downwards.
TCCGCATTAATTGTTTTTATTTGTGAATGTCGTTTGGTGACTCACACATGTAATAATTTTCAACCAGAAGTTTGATTAACTTAAATATGTTTAACAATTTATTTGGCAAAAAACCAACTGTTAAAGAACAGCAAAGGGAAAATGACAAAAACCTACGAAAGGCCAATCGGGACATAGAGCGTGAGCGCCGAAAACTAGAAGAGGAGGAACGTAAACTGCAGCAAGAAATAAAAAAGGCTGCGGCACAAGGCAATAATGATGTATGCCGCATATTGGCGAAACAACTTGTGGAAATAAGGAAACAAAAGGCTCGAACATTTGCAGCTACCAGTAAAATTACATCAATTGGTTATCAAAATAAAAATATAGGAACAAATATAGTACTAGCTGATGCAATGGGAACCACTGCCAAAACAATGGGTGATATGAACAAAGTGATGCGGCCGGAAAGTATTGCTGCAAACATTCGAGATTTCCAAAAAGCAAATATGCATATGGAAATGACAGATGAGATGATAAACGATACGTTAGATGATATGCTGAACGAGTCGGGTGACGAAGAAGAAAGTGATGCCATTGTTAATAAGGTTTTGGATGAAATTGGTATTGAAATATCAGGTAAAATGGCGAACATTCCGTCCACCGGCTCTGGAGATTTGGAAAAAAGTGCACGTAGCGAAAAGGATATTGAAGCTCAATTGGCTAAATTGCGCTCCACTTAGTTGTCTCTGTAACACTATACAATAAGTTAGTTTTTATAAATGTAACCCTTATGATCATGTGAATTTTAAATAAAATGCTATTACTTAAGATATACATATTTTACATATAACACAATCGAGTAACAATATTTAAATTTCACATAAATGCATTAACTTTATAGTCTAGCCGACATACCACCGGCAGCGACAATCGATTCGCCTGTAATATAAGAAGCGTCATCAGAAACTAAAAATGATACTATTCCACCCATTTCTTCTGGGGTACCCAGACGTCCCATCGGTATATTTGAGATTGCTGCGTTATTAGCCGATTCAGTTTCGTGCAGCTAATGAGAAAAATATTTATGTTACTTCTTTTTACACTTACTTTACATTCCTCATACATACCGCACTTGAGAATTTGGTTTTAATAATTCCTGGTGCCAAGCAATTTACTCGAATTCCTTCAGAAGCCAACTCTTTGGATGCAGCTTTAGTTAAACCAATTAAAGCTGTCTTACTAACGGAGTAAGCACCTAGCAACTATAAAAAATTCTTATTTCATATCTTAATTATTAGAAACAAATAAAACATATATATTTATGTACATACATTGAAAGCATCGTAGCCCGCTATGGAAGACACAAAAACTATATTGGAACCTTGTTCCTTTCGTAAATAAGGCAATGCCTCTTTTGCAAGTAAATAAGAAGATTTAACATTGACGTCGAATATTTTATCCCAGACGCTTTCCTCGCATTCCAACACACCACCCACCACTGGATTTGTAGCGGCATTAGATACCAAAATATTTAATTTTCCGTAAGTACGTATTGTTTCCTCAAATAGTCGTTTCCTATCTTGTGTTTCTCCCACATGACATTTTAAACCAGTAACTTTAAGATTTAGCTTTCGTAAACGGTCAACCGCATTTTCAACATTTCGCTCCTTACGGCTACTGATTACCACAGCCGCACCATCCTCGGCCAACCGTTTAGCAATTGCAAATCCAATTCTAGTAAAGGTAATATTGTAGACAGTTTTGCCTAGTAACAAAGGCATTATTTATCATCAACTTACCCATCCGTAGAAGCTGTAACAATTGCTACCTTTCCTTCTAAACGTTTCATATTTTTCTCTGTTGCTGTATGAATTCCACTACTTGATAAGCGTTTATGACAAATATTTAAAGTTACACCAGGTACATTAGCTAGTTGAAAAATATTTGCATTTAACCTTTAATCAATGAGATTGAACTTTAAACATTATGCACATTCACTTACCTCCGGCGTAAACACTTTTTGCTTTTGTTACAAGTTGTCGTCTGATATGGAACATTTTTTTAGATTCGGATATCCTTTAAACAGAACCTCACAGGCGATAAAAGTTAGAGCGGATTAAGCTCCTTATTAAATCACGACCCGTGAAATGTTGAATTAATAAATAATACACATACATGTATTTTGATTTCCAGAAGAATTAACACCGGTTTCTTAACCCTTAAAAGTTAATACTTCCGAATTCATTCATTTCATATTATTCATTAGGCAAATTTCGTTATTATAGGCCTTTGTTGAAACCAATACAGCATTTATTATTTAAAAATTAAATAATCAACTCAGCTAAGTGTTGTTTATCTAAATACACCTAATATATTTATTAAATGCTTGCTAATCTTTTAATTCAACTAAAAGATAAACAAAATCCAAATAAGGACTAGCGTTGACGTAACAAAGTAATCGTTGTGATAAGATTTTTTGTATTCGATAAAAGAAACACATATCTATCAACCGGCATCGCAACAAACTACAAAATAAATTTAATCCACAGATTTGTGTTTCGTCCAAATATTGCTCAATTTAAGTGCAAATATATCAAAAAGCATAAGTCAGCTACATTTTTATTTATATTTTCTTAATCTTGAGAACTTCGTCTATCCCTACATACCCATTCGAAATCTAAGCCATTATTTAGATATGTATAAGAGTGCAAGAATCATCTCAGCTAAATATTGTTTATATGATCGATCGAAACTGGATTAAATAACTAATATAAGACTAATAAGAATCCTCAATTTACAAAAGCAAAAGCCCTTTCCGTTATTAGTACATTTGAACTACTTTAATAAAAATGTAAATATATCTTTAATAATATTTTCTTATATCAAGTTCCCGCCAAAAATTTGAAGTGATTGATTTGAATTTAAACTAACTAATCTAGACTGCCCTTGTTTATTTAAAAAGCAGTTGTTTTTACATTAAAAAAATCACATCGTTTAATATTTATTAAAAGAGAACATTGTGATGTCGTACTTTGTTATAAAAGTTGTATTTTTTTTTATAAATATTCTCCATTCCATGGAAATAATGGTGGAGATTTTTGATTTTGAGCGCCTAGCAACGAGACGTTTGCTGCTTGCCCATACAATGCTCAAAATAGCTAGTCAATATGGAGCGAATTCAACAAGGTCTATTTGGATGAAGGCATGTACATAAATATTGGTATTATATGTATTACAATGTCGTTCGTTTAATTAAAATACGTATATTTTAGGCTCGTAGGCAAATGTTTTGGGAAGTCGATTGCCAGGTGAATTCCGATGCATTTTTTAAAAGCAACTTCCGAATGAAGCGCCAATCATTCAATAAATTGTGTATAATGTTGAAAGGCTTGGAGAGGAAAAACACTAACTACCGAAAGTCCATTCAATTAGAAAAACGTATTGCAATTGCTGTATATGCTTTAGGGTCTTCTGCCGATTACCGTACAATTGGAAATATGTTTGGAATTGGCAAAAGCTCTGTTTGCACCATTCTAATTGAGTTCTGTCGTGAAGTTTGGCGATGTTTATGGCCTTTGTATTTGAATAAATTCCCAATGAACGAAATTCAATTGCGGGAGTATTTAAGTGGTTTTGAGTCATTGGGTTTTCCTCAAGTGTTAGGAGCTATCGGTAAGAAGTTCAACTCTTTACAATTGATTTATTTTTAATTTTTATGTTTAAGATGGATGTCACATAGAAGTTCGTCCAACAACAGAAGATGCTATGGATTACTATAATGATAAGGGCTGGTATTCCACAGTTCTTCTGGCTTTAGTTGATGCAAGGTAAGTTTGTTTATGAAACTCGTTCGAACTCCTAGCGTATTTCTTTAATATTATAGATGTCGCTTTATATACATCAACGTTGGCAATCCAGGCAGTTGTAATGATTCTTCAATATTTGAGAGTTCATCTTTAAAATGCCAGTTGGTTCAATCTAGCTTATTTAAAGACGTGAGTAGGCAAATATCGTCAGTTAATGTTCCAGTCGTTCTGTTGGGTGACTCTGCGTTCAAACTTGATGAACATTTGATGAAACCATACCCATTTCGCAAAAACCAACCATTGAATGAAAAAAAATATAACAATGCACTCTCGAAATGCCATAGAGTCGTCGAGACAGCTTTCGATCATTTAAAGGCAAGGTTTAGGCGGGTTGGCAAAGGCTTTGAAAGCCACATGGCCAACACAAAAGCTGTCATTAAAGCGTGCTGTGTATTGCACAACTTTTTGAATGAAGAGAATGATGAAGTTAATGTAAGGTGGATTGCAGCACAACAAATCGAAAACCAAACTCGGCAGTTGCCAGAAAACGAACCTGACATTCCTGGAAATGTTAGCCCAAGGGCAGAGGAGATAAGACAAGCGTTCGTTTCATACTTCGGTAAATAGTTGCATTCACCTTTGAAATATTTTTACACCTCTACATCTGTATATATTTGTAGTTTTATAATACTATGGCTTACGAGTAAACTACACATAAAAGCGCTCAAAAAAATTATACATAAAATGAAAAATGCTTATAAAAAATAACATAAAACAGTCTTTAAGACTAATTTTGGCGGCGAAGGAAGTCGATGAAAGCATCCTTCATCTCGCTAATGTCTTTGGCATATTTTTCTAAAATAAGTAGCCGTTTTTCATCGGTCTCCTTCATCGCCTGAGTCGCCTTCAAAAAATCCTTCCTCATTTCCTCCATTACTGACACTGCTGTTTTCTTTTTAATTTTTCTAGCGTCTCTGGATGAGGGGAGATTGGAAGGGTCGGAAGACGATGCGGCAGGACTTCGAGGAGCGAATGGATTCGAAGATGCGAATGGATCCGGAGATTCGGTTGGACTCGGTGGTTCGCCAAGACTCGAAAGTGACGATTCTGCTTCGTTTTTAACCTCTACATGAAATGACCCTATTTCGTCAGTATCCACTGAAAATAAACATACATATAAAAGACAATAAACAAAATCACTGAGAAATATTCCATAAAACGCCGTTTCATTGAATTCTGCCGCAAAAAAACCATAACAACAACCACGGTAGAAAGGAATTCGACGCGAACAGCTAAAAATGTGTTTTTTACTTGGGGTATTATTTGTTTTCTTTATTTCTTTTGTTTCCTTAATAAAATATGTAGATAAGGTAACATTGGTTATTTGTTAGAGTGAGAACAAAAATAATTTGAACAAAAGTCAAATATTGAATTAAATTTTTTTTGCATTATTTAATATAAAATAAATGTGTGGAACCGAATTAGTATAGTGTAAGAGGATATAAAAGTCGAAAATACAAGTGTTAACTTCATTATAAATCGAAGAAACGTGCATTTTAAATAGTAAAATTGTTTGAACATTAAATGCAAATATCTCAAAAATCATAAGTTAGCGGGAGCTATATACTTATATGTTCTTAATCTGGAGAACATCATTTATCAGTACATAACCTTTTTAACTGCGATCGAACTAATTTTTGTTATATTTGTTTAAAATATACGGCGAATTATGGACTACAACAATATAATTACAACTTACCCATAATGCTGTCCTCGACAAGCTCGTCGGAGCAAAAGCTCTTGTAGCCACCTATCGCTTGGTGGACCGCAGCAAAATGCTTCCAAACCGAAGACGAGCCACCAAATGCACCAACTTTCCGTTTCTCTTGCCTAAAAATATACAACAAATAATATTTAATATAAAATTTTACTTCTTAACTAATGACCTACTTATATTTGTTAGTAAAATTATGCATTTTAATTTTTATTTCTGTGGCCGTATAATTGTGGCCAAATGTGTTCATTTCTCTGGACATCTCTTCGTAAATGTGGCTATTCTTTCTAGTTGATTGAAGTTTTGGCATTTTTTCTTTCCACAACTGTATTAGATCGGTTTCAGCAGCCTCGTTCCACACTACCCGCTTTTTTTTCATAACAATATCTCCACTTGCCATTTTCACTTTTGCAAAATAATTGCATTAAATTTTTTTCACTTTATTTGTTTGTTTAGTTTTTTGCACTTTTAAGCTTTAAACACATAGGCAATTGCACTACAAACCACGAATGATAGAATTCTATCAATCTTGACTACAAACGTAGCAACAGCGTCTTGAATTTTGAAGACGGCAGCGACGTATCAAACAGCTGATCTACACAATTTAGTTGTTGCCGTACTAACGCTACAAATATACGGTTAAGAACTTGGTTTCAAGTTGATCACACAAACTACTTGTCAAAATTTATTTAAATGCGTAGCCGTGACGTAAGCTACAAACAACTTGATAATCAATAATAGTTTCAATATGTTGTGGTCATGGAAATCACATCTAATTCCTAAAGGCACATTCATATAAAACTTTCTTCGCTGTTTTTCTTACAGATTTCGGAGCTGAGTGTTGTCATTTCATGTTTTGGTTAGAAACTAACCAAGGCTACTACTTTCGGTGAAGTTTACCAGACTAGGCAATAAAAAAATCTTTTTTCAACACGTTGTCGATAAAGTTAGCGCTTAACCAGACATTTAGATAACGGCTCTGATTTTGACATCGTTAACGTAAATACGATATGACAGTTACTTGCGTTGACGTAAACAAAGTAATCGCTGTGATGAGTTATTTTTGTATGTGATAGGAAAAACACATATCTATCAAACGCCATCGCGACAAACAGCATTAAAAATCTATCCACGGATTTAACTTTATTCCAATATTATTGTTTTGTTCATAAATATTTGTGCATGGTTGTGTAGAGACAACGCAAACGTAATTAATTTTGAAATATATCATTGAAGTACAACATAAATAAAATAACAAAGTCATGTAACACAAGCAAATTTCCTTTTCCCATAGGAAGGATCTAATATCTGCAACCAACATATTTCGTAAAAATATTATTTAAGGCAGCCTTCAACATGAATTCCAACATTCCAAAACTGTTTGCAACATCAAGCAAAATTCAAATTAAGCAACATGTGCCCATTGGCTCAATTAGGAAGGGTCCTCACGCTATAGAACGCAGTTTAGTTCCAGACGAAGTTGTTATTAAGCGTAGATTCGGTAATTCTAATTACTTACTAAGTATAGTGATATTTAAAAATGCTATGAGATCTTGACGCGAACTTAAATGAGACAAGGTGTTAGCTTGCACAAATGACGCACCAATCAACTTACCAGGATAATTTGGGGCAATATGGAAAATTTTCTTGTCGAAGAACTACAATCAACATGCAACTGGTATAATAAAGTGAGTATAAACTAGAAAGAAAGGTGCGGTATAATATTTTTCTCCAAAGTATTAAGGTAAGTTTTTAAAAATAATTTAATAATTTTTCAGAGTGTGCAGTATTGGTGTCTAAAAGTATTGAAATCTTAGTGTTTTGAAAGTTAGTGCAGAATGTAAAAAAATGAAAAAATTAACACTACATAGATAATTTTGTTAATTCAAAGATTGAAACATTTGTGAGAATCGCACTCACTGCCTCATAGTAAGTGAAAAGGCAAGGATAGGACGATCTACTGTTAATAATACTACGTATATTTACTTTTTTTTTTTCAAATAAATAAATTTATTTTCTAGCCTTTAGAAACAGCCTTATACTACAATCAACAAACCATAAATACTCCCTGCAACAATTGCAAAGCAACACAAACAACAATCAACATTCCATGAACTCAGACAATTTGGAAATTGATATCTTCTGGCATATGCGGATTACAACAATCAACTCAAACCTATTAGACGATGTAAATAAAAATAAGACTTCATATTCAATAACTTAATACGTGATAGAAATTTAAAGTTAATTACTTTTTAATCGAAATTTGAACGTCTCGTTTGAATTCACTTTAACGTTTGAAAGATGATCTTTAAATAGTGACTGGAGACTTAAATTTTAATCTTTTTAACAAAACTTTACAAAGTTCTTTCTTATTCTAATCTTAATATATAATCTTGTTTTAAAATTTGAATTAAAAATATTTCGTTGAGTAACAATTAAATGATTTGAATCGTAAAAAATACCATTATAATTATTCAACAAAAAGCTGAAAGCTGCGATGAAAAATTGTTGATATATAAATCAAATTTATTTTTATAAATCACTAATAGTGACATTAACCGTATTCACAGGTGAAGGTTCAAAGCCTTTGTTTCAAAGAGATGATATCGTGGTGAATCCGGATAGTGCTATAAATATCGCAGAAGATAAAAGCGGAAAGCAAATTCAAACTGAAAGTAGAAACAGCACAGAGGATATTTCAAAACGATGGCGAAAAGAGCGCCACATTTCGACTGTAAGTGAAATATTTGCATATGCTGATATTTAAATACAAACCACAATTTTTAATTAATATCAATTTACCAAGGATTCCAGTAGTCCAGAGCGTTATCGAAAATATCAAAACAACCAAAAGAAAGAAAGTGAAATCGAACCTAGCGATAAAACCATTCGACGTACGAAAACGACGAAACCTATTAGTGATGACAAATATGCAGCTCGGCGTAACGCATCACCATCACCAAATCATCGTCGAAAAACCCCTGAAAAAATTCCATATTTTGTAGACCAAGTAAGGGAGCGAGACAGAATTCGTCGTAAATATGGATCGACAAGAAATAAATCGCCTCCAGCATCATCCAAATTTCGACGCAGGCGTAGTATTTCAAGGTCACGCTCAAGATCTCACTCTCGAGATTCATTGAAAACTAAACAACGTTCACCAGCTCGTCGCACTAATTATCGTCGCCGGTCAATTTCAGTGGATCGTGAATGGGGTGGCAATAGTAAACGCGAACGGGAAAGAGAAAAATCACGCGCAGATAAGGATTTGCATGGGTCACCGAGGCACTATCAACATAGATCAGATGATCGTACCAAAAATGTGCGCAGATCCCGAAGTTCTCGTACACATTCAAGATCACGCACTCGTTCACGTGAACGTTCGTCGCGCATAGGTACGCAAAATAGCGAACGCCACAAATATCGTTATAATGAGAATGAAGAACAGAATGGGAATGGCGAAAGAAATCTGTCACAACCGCAAATCATAACCATACCCGTGCCGGTTCCAGCGGATTTTATAAATTATGGTTATGTAAGTTAATTATAGTTAAGTTGTATAATATATACATGACATCTTCCTAATAGCTATAACAGCTTAGTTTTTTGCAACAACAATACAGTAATTTGTTCATATCAGTAAATAATGTTCGTAATAATTAAGATTTTTTTCGTTTATGCAGCCAACCTGGCCAACTCCAACGCAGTGGGCACCACAGTCATCACGCTATGGTACTCCCACTTATCCTATGCCTGCCTTCGTGCCTGCTGTTTTACCACCATTGCGGCACCCAATGCCACCTTATGGATTACCTCCACAACAAATACGTTACGGCGGACCTGGATATAGATTACCTGCACAATATGGTGCAACACGCCCTTGGCGACCCAATTTTCGATCAAAAAATACATAAATTATGGGTAATACACGTAGATTAAATTTGGATACTATATAGATATATCAAGCGTAAGAATTATGTGATTTTACTCTTTGTATTTATTGTACCACATTTGGTAGTTGCAGTTAAAATTTAATAACTTCTGGTGTGTAATTGCATACAAATAGAATTAAATTTCTCAATTTGTATTTTTCGATCGAAAGTGAAACTCATTATTAAAAAAAAATATTTTTCGCATTCGTAATAAAATATTATAATTTTTCGATTGGAAGTACAAAAAAACAAGTAAATTTAAAAATACACTAACTTTTGTATTTGATTTTCTTTTATTTACAAATATATATATTTATTATTATTTGACATTGTTTTCAATCTTTTGATGAAAAATACAGAATTATGCAAATATAAAATAAAATAATAAATAAAATATGTAGAGAACAGCATATTTGATATTTTGATTTGAAAAATATTAAATAAATACACTAGTACAGGAGGAGTTATATCTTACTACAAAGTTTCTTATAAGAAATTAAATATTTAAAATGAGAACATTAATTGAATGGTAGGAAGTCACAAAATGTTTCGATTTATTTTGCAATGCAACGATATATATTCCTTCCAAAGTTATACACAAGATCTGTAAAAATACGTTCAAAAATAATATCATTTAGATCCAGTTCAAAAATTTAGTGCACTACAGTATAAACACATACGGAACATACATATGTTAAAAGGAAGATTTGTCACCGTTATTAGTGTTTGCTATTTGTTTTAAATATAACTAATTATTTTTTTTTTGTTAAAACCTGACCTTGAAGCTTATAATGTCTATAACATTACTTTCACTTTCTATTACACTTAATAATTTTATTCACTTGCATATATATATGCATGCATGAAACTCTTCTAACCCCCGGTTGTAAATATATTACAATACTTATTTCGATTTTTCTATCTTACGTCTTAAATTCACTTCGAATTTTAAACTTTTCTACAAAACTAGCGCTTCTGTTTTTGTCTAAGTTATATATATGTATATATATATATATATCTTTGTTAACGTTAATTAAAAAATTAAACTGTTGCGTTGGTATTCACTTTTGATTTCACTTAACATTGGTTTTCGTACGTTTGTTTTAAAAGCCTTCATACCAGATCAACTCGTGGTCGAAACTGTAAGCGCAGAGGAGGATCTCTAAAACGCCAACGCGTCACATACACAAACTTTAGCGTATGATCTTTGCCCAACAATTCTTCATTGCACAGTATGTCGATCTAAAAATTGAGAAATTTTTGAACAAATCAATATTTTTCTTAAATATACATAAAATTAATACGCTTTGATAATTTTTTTTTCTTTTTTTAACAGTTTTTTGCAAAAACAATTACCTCTCGATATTTGTCAATGCCATTTAAAATTTTCTTGGCAACCAATTTTTTTAAATGCGTTATAGTCGCTTGTGAGCTGCAGCGTATAAAACGTCGTTGCAAATTTTTAAAATTATTGCTCATACATTCGAGGCTTACGTTCACCTGCTCGTCTAGACGATGGAAATCAGATTCTGCATGTGCTTCGAGCATTTTCTCATCGTCATCGTGATTTTGCGGCATATCTTTGGGGCAGGGAATGTTTCGACTTTTATAAAAATCTCGTTCTCTTCTCATTTCATCTACATTACAAATGACAAAATTTTATTTGATAGCAATTTCATTCCCTTTTCAATTGTTTAGAAATCTCACCTTCTTGCAGATTTGGTACCAACTTATAAACGATATCCTGCATGGTTCGATCAAAGCTGATGTACTGCAGTGGGTGTGACTGATGGATGACCATGTCGCAAGTGGGACAGGTTTTCTTTTCTTCCAAATGTTTTACCAAACAACTCTTACAAACTATAATTATGAAATATAATTTATATAAGCTATATTTATATATATGTATATATATTGGATAATGTATTACTAACATGTATGTAGACACTCAGTGACGGTTGTGGCATCAATAAAGTAACCACCGCAGATCTTGCACGTTATGTGCGGATTTATGGTCTTAAGCTTAACACGACGTTCCATGGTTTCTTTTAATCTTTTCTGCAGTATATAGATCGCAGGAATACTGCAGAACTTCAGTAAACATTGCACTTGTACCCCAAATCCGCAAAGCAGTACAAATTACTAGAAGCTAATTGGGATAGCCTTTTGTGACAATAATACTCAGTATTGCATGTAATGTTTTGGATCAGTTAAGTTCTGCAAGTTCACAAATATAATATACGCTGCTAAATTTATCTTGCTACACAACGGCAAACACTTCCAATTCACCTTGGGTATATTTGAAAGATTTTGATAGTCTAATTCATATCCGCTTTAAACATGTTTTATTTATCATTTGCATTATAAGACGAATATAACTACAAACCGAACATTGAAAAATATAAACACTGATTATGTTATTAGTAAAAACAAAGAAATTAAACAATTACGCGAAACCGAAAAATTGACACGAACACGGGTTTTTATAATATTTTTTTATTGAAGTAATGAAATATATGATGAGGCGAATTGGAGGTTGGCAGTACTGGCTGTCAACTTGCATTTTTGTTTATTCTTTAACAAGTCCATAACTACGTGTTTACAACACAACTCAACACATTGCAAATGTGATTTCGTTCGCATTTATTATTGTTAACAATATTAATTAATTCGTTGTTTAATTGATAGAGTTTTAGTTAGTGGAAAAGATTCTCACAATAGTAATTTCAAAGCATCGTGTTGTTTTATAAATTACTTCATAGCATTTTATATAAAAATTAAACCGATCTGGCAGGGCAGAATTTCTAATTGTATCAGCTGGACAATCAACAGTCGTGTGAATTTATAAAAAGTTATATATTGCAAATTTTTCGAGAACTTAGATTTGTGTTTATATTCATTATATTTGTGAAAGGTATAGTTTTTTGGCAAAAATAAGAGTGTTCTATTTTAATAGTACATATTTTATTCATTTCGTTTTTGTTCTAAAGAAGTTGTGCATTTCATCGATTATTTACCGGCCCACATAGCAACATTTTGTTGAAAGCAATATATAGTATATACATATGTGTGTGTAGGACTGAGTTGTTAAAACTTGAACAGGGTATATTAAGTTTGCCATGGTCGGAAAACGTCGAAAACCTATAATGTATATATGTACATGATCAGCTAAAGAGCTAAGCCAGAGAACTTAAAGCATATGCTTTTATGCTTTAAGTTCTCTGGCTGAGCTGACTATGTTACTCTGTACATATGCAAACTTGTCCATAGTTTAATATCATAAATTTTGCTCATGTCCTTTTCTCACCAAGAAAATATTCATTTGTCGGAACCGCCGATATAGGGCGACTATAGCATAAAGATGTCAAACAAACTGACCTGTCACACTGAAGTTCTTATTGGGAAAACTTTTTTATTTGACGAAATTTATCACGGATTATTGTCGAAGGCAACCTATAATCTCCAAAGGAATTGTTCATATCGGAGAACTATAACAAACAAATACATAGCTGTCATATAAACTGGCCAATCAAGTTCAAGTCCCTGTATGAAAACCTTTTTTTATTTGGGAAAGTATTTTCACGAACTTAGCTTTTTTTCAAAGCAAAAGTTATAAGCTACAAAGAAGTTGTTCAAATCTGACTATAAGTATAACGAAATAAGTTTATATGTATATGTATGCATATATTAAATATGGAATACCCATTAGTCAATGAGGGGGTTTTTAGAAAGAAAATCAAGTCTCTAAAGCTACGCAGTCTATAAACCTATGTACATCCATATGCACATACGAACACACTCAGCATATAATTATGCAGAGTAAAATAAAAGTAAATTTTTAATAATTATTGACGTAGAAAAACTTCAATGCCGCGATAATATTACAATTATTTGATTTAAGCTTGTATTTTTGTATACTTATGAATGTACTTATTATGGACAAAATCAAGTAACTTTCATTCTTTACAGGGCCATTGCCTTCTGTTTGATATAAAGGTAACACGCAAACGCACAAAACGGCTACAACATACATACTTACATATGGATGTATAACAACTGCAGTAGTACGAGTAATACGTTGCAAAAAGTAGAAAAACTTGTATTTGCTTAAAAATCTAACAAGTGTTGTTTTTTCCTTTCACGTCCCCGACCCCAACAAAATCCTCTCACTACAATCTAAATTGTATGGTATTTCCGAACACACATACAAGCGTCATCAGTTTCTGATTTTTACTTGTAATTTTAATCTATCGGTGTTCGGACACAGTGGCGAATTCAGTAAAACAGTGTATCAACATGGTCGGTCGAGTACTGGTCTACGGTGGCAAAGGCGCTTTGGGCTCTGCCTGTGTTTCCCACTTCAAATCAAACAACTACGTGCGTATCAAGCGCTTTTAGTACTTTTCCTTTAAGAACATGAGTCAAAATGAAATAAATATTTTACTTGCAGTGGGTTGGTAGTATTGATCTCAGCGTGAATGAAGAAGCGGACGCAAGCATCGTGTTACCCCGTGAACTTAGTTGGGAGCAACAAGAGGCTGAAGTGTTAACAAAAGTCGGCGATGCTTTAAACGATGAAAAATTGGATGCTGTAATTTGTGTTGCAGGCGGCTGGGCGGGTGGTAATACCTCCAAGGGTGAGTAATCTTATACAAAAATTTCTTACATCCTTTGTTACATATATGTATGTTAATTTTTATTTTACTTAGATTTGGCCAAAAATGCTGATTTAATGTGGCGCCAAAGTGTTTGGACGTCAAGTATTTCGGCTGCTGTCGCTTCCAAATATCTAAAAGATGGCGGCTTATTAACACTCACCGGCGCTCAACCAGCGTTACAAGGCACATCCGGCATGATTGGTTATGGTATGGCCAAGGCTGCAGTCCATCAGCTAACGCGTTCACTGGCTGGGAAAAATTCTGGTTTACCCACTGATGCCATTGCAGTTGCAATATTGCCAGTTACTTTGGATACACCAATGAATCGCAAATGGATGCCAAAGGCAGATTTTGGTTCATGGACACCTTTAGCTGAAGTTGCAGAGTAAGTCATATGACTCAAGCTTAAGATATTTTATAACAAATGTTTTTGTTATTGTGAATTACAGACTTTTCCATAAATGGACTCAAGGCAAGGAGCGACCAAACTCTGGAGCCCTAGTACAATTAATCACTAAGGATGGTGTTACACATTTGGTAGAAGCTAACTAAATATTGGCATGCATTATGGGAAACCGTCAAAATCCGACTCGTGAACGTTAGGGAAATAAGAATATGATACAAACGTACATATATATATATATATTTATTGATTAACAGATTGCAAGTTATAGAAAATAATAAAAATGAATTCCAAAAGTTTGAATTTCAAGTTGATATACATATTCACCAACTCGCTTACAAATATGTCTACATTAAATGTTTAAAATATATTGTGTTGTATATACATACATACATATTGAAAGATGTGCGGATGTTTCTTTTTTGTGAAGGGAAGTAAAATTATGTAGAGATACTGAAAGTTCAATCATGTTTGATAACCTATTACCATTTGCTTTCTATAAACAAGTCGATCTGCCAAATTTGTAGGCTACGGAACTAAATATGTATATGTGTGTGTTTATAACTTTATAAAGTATCAATAAGATCAAATTGTATTAACACAACACATTTATAGAGTAGTTATAACAATAATGAATGCTTGAGTACCAAAAGCAAATGAAAGAAGAGAAAGGAAGTATATAAAATATTTTAGTTTTTTCGATGTTATGAATGTTAAATATTTGTATTTTACATAAACCTGAATATAAATAAATACTTAGGGATATACGAAGGACAGCCCAAATATAAAAATGCCTAAAGAAGTCTAACAAAGAAATATTAAAATATTTAAAAAATCAGGATTTCTTATACAAGCACTTTTATGTTCCACTCATATTGATTTAGAAAATTTTTTTATTTTATTATAAATATTAATTCTATATGATGGATTTATAAAAAAAAATTTGCTTATTATATTCTTGATTTAAATCTTCAGTGTGCAACCGGCATTATTCGAAGGAATTATTTCCATATTACCGATCTGGCAACGCTTAAGCACAAAGCAAACGTGAGCTCTATCCAAAAAATAAATTTGTAGAAGTTTGAGGAAAAGGATTAATATTTTGCAGACAAAAGTTTCTTTGTTTTGCTAGTCGAATATAGTTAGAGCAAAGTGTAGTGATACAAAGGATCAAGGGCACGATATTCACTTTAAAATCAGCATCGTCTTACTAAGCATCTCGTGTAAAGGGCCACTCTAAATTTTTGCTTTAACAATGAATAAACGAAATAATGTGAGTATAATGACTAAATTATTAATAATACAATCGCATTTCGAGTTATTTGTATACTAATTATTTGTGTGATTACAGATTCGTTTACCCCCTGAAGTAAATCGTCTGCTATACGTGCGAAATTTGCCTTATAAAATCACATCGGATGAAATGTATGATATTTTTGGCAAATTTGGAGCCATAAGACAAATTAGAGTGTAAGTGTATCAATCATTTTTGTATAAAACCAAATTGCACATTGTTAATTATGGGTTTTTCAGTGGTAACACACCTGAGACGAGAGGAACGGCCTTTGTTGTCTACGAAGATATTTTTGACGCGAAGAACGCTTGCGACCATTTATCTGGATTTAATGTCTGTAATCGTTATCTTGTTGTCCTGTACTACCAATCTAATAAGGCATTTAAGCGGCTCGATGTGGATAAAAAACAGGAAGAACTTAACAACATAAAATCAAAATATAATCTAAAGACTCCAGAGGCGCCTTAGGTCCAGTCTTTCATGAGCTTGTGGGAGGGAACTGCGTTAATCTTAATATTTCAAATCGTCTTAACATTTTTGATTTAAATTGTAAATCTCTTACATTGGTTTCGTCAAAATGTGAACATTAATTTATGATTTAAATATTATTTTTTTTGCTTTGATAGAAATTATATATTTTATTACATTGTTTATTATTATTTTAAAACTGATGTGGCATAACTCATAGATATCATATTAAGCCCATCAAAACTTTTTAATATCCTTTGCTTCACAATATCATCAGAAATCATCATCATTCATAAAAATCATACTAATTGATTCCAAACATCATCATAACATCATTATAATAACAAGCAATAAATGTAAAATCGAATTATACGGTCTTATTAATATAGCATACATATTGACATCGGATACGTTATTGTAGGGTGACGATAAACGTCTCATAAACCGAAGCTAAAGTTTGTACACATATTTTTATATATGTACAGTCAGATTATAAGGATAAATGACCAGTTAACTATTTTCCATTTTTATATATATTTTTTTACGTGTTTGTCGGTATATGTACGATATATAGTTCTGAGAATAATTGTTTACCAATGCTTTAAATGCCTTTCACTATTAAGGTTCAAATTTAAGTTCATACTAGTATGGCAACCACGAATCATGTTATTGGGGAAATTCATTGACAGATCAAGCATTCTCAGACTGATTTAATATTGTTCATAGATTGTAAATAAATGTAAAATAAGGGATAATAACAAATTGCAATGAGTAACGAAGCTCAATGCTGTATAAATGCGCTTTGTCGAATTTGTTTGGAACAGTTGCAGGATGGGAATACGTACGATCTATTTGCTATCCCTGGATTAGCCAAAAAGTTATGTGTTTGTACATCGCTATCGGTGGAGCTTCACGATGGATTTCCACGGAATATATGTGGAGTATGTTATACCCGTTTAAATGACATGCAAGATTTTTTAAAAATGTGTGTGGAGTCCGTAGCAAAGTTTCAGGAAATGGTAGCAAAAAATTTAATTAAAGATCAAGCTATTGCTTTGGCTGTATTGGAAACGGGTGACGTAGATACACAAAATGCGGCTGTTGAGGATGATGAGCCTACAGACTTTGATCCACTCTTAAATCATAAATTAGAAATTATAGACAATGCAGAGGATGTTTTTAAAATGTTGGAAAACGTTGACAAAGAAGTTATTGATAATGTGGTTAATATTAAGCCCGAAGTTTCTGTTAATGATATAAGTATACCTGACGAAAAGAATGTAAACAGTGATAATTCCGATTTTCATGATAATGATGATTCTGATTATGAACCGTTTAACGACGAATGTGGTGATGAAAGTGATGATGAAAAACCGTTGGCTGCACGTTTACGCAAGTCTCGAAGGTCCAAAAGAGCACTAAGGGGTGAAAATATAATCGATGATGGACTTGAAGCAGATGATTACGAGGCGCCTATTAAAAAGAAAAAGATTAAACGAAAACGCCTGCCTCGAGTGGAAGGTGACGACTCATCCGCCAATACTATAGAGTGCCACATTTGTCAAAAAAGGTTTAGAAAACCAGAAAGATATGAAGAGCATATGCGACATCACAATGATAAGTTACCCCACCAATGTACAGTTGAATCATGTTCGAAAGGATTTACTACAGCTAATGGTCTCCGTCTGCATATGGAACATTGTCACGCTGAAACATGTGAAAGTTTTCCATGTCCCGAAGAAGGTTGTGGTCGCACGTTTCCTCGGACACGTTTACTTAATTGGCATTTGCGCAAGGTGCATAAAATAGCGAAAGAGTTGCGGGAAGCCAAATGTTATACCTGTAATCAATGTGATAAAATCTTTCGTTGCCCGATGGCGCTCAAAAAACATATGTATAAACATGATGGCAAGGAGCTGCCGTTCCCTTGTAACATATGTGGTAAACGTTTCGTAATCAATAGTGCACTTAAAGATCATCTTATGAGGCATGCCGGAATTAAAAACTACGTTTGCCCTTACTGTGGTGTTGGAAAAACTACGCGACAAGAATGGAACACTCACATAAACACACACACTCAGGAAAAAAAATTCAATTGTCCACAGTGTGCATATGCGTCACACAATAAACAAAATTTGCGAATGCATGTGAAAATTGTGCACGAAAAGATCAAGGATTACGCTTGTCAGTATTGTGGCAAGACATTTGGTAAGTCCAACGCTTGTAAAATGCATGAAATGACACATACCGGTGAGAAGCGTTGTGAGTGCAAAGTATGTGGAAAACGGTTTCTTTATGCCAAAGCTTTGACAAAACATCTTAAAACACATGAGAAGCGTGTATTACGAGCCATTGAAGTGTACCGTAAAAGACAAATAGAAAACGGCTTTATGCCGGCGGATGCGCCTGATATACCTATTCCCGAATTGCTTTCTACGGAATCACACACACAAGAGGCTCACCAAAAAGTAGCTGAAGAAATATTAAAAGTTTGTGCAGAATCTACCGCTACAATACCGAAAAATCCTCGACGTGTTGAACGCGTCGACATATCGGAGTTGGCAGGCACTGCTGTAAACCCCATACCATCTGTCGCTGTACCATCGTGGTCGCCACAAATCAATTTTATGATGAAAGAAGGTCCTTACATTTGTCCGGATTGTGGTCAAGGCTTCAATGGTCAGGGAAATCTGAAACGGCATCATCGAATTGTACACGAAGGTGTTAAAGATTTTGCCTGTCGTTTCTGTCACAAACGTTTTGCAAAAGCACAAACACTCAAACATCATGAAATGACCCACACCGGCGAAAAGCCACATGAGTGTACCAGTTGTGGAAAGCGTTTCATACAGTATGTGGCATTGAAGCGACACATGAAAATTCATATGAGTAAACCACCGCCTGTCATACCCTCAAGCGTATACGAGGCCCGTGAGGAGTTAGAGATGCAGGAGCGTGAAAAGTTGGAAACCAAACGTAAAAAGCTGGAAGCACGTGCTGCTATTGCCGAACTTGCCCGCGAACAACTTAATGAAATGGTAGTACAAGAACCCGAGGAAAAAATGCCGCTGCAACCAGATTCAGAGAAACCACAAGTACTGAATGAAATTCAAGAATTTATAAAAATCGATCCTACATCGGAACTAGAAACGCAAAGGTCAATTAATTCACACATTAGCGATTTCACGCATACGGAAATAAGCAGCAAGGATTCGTGAGCGAAAAGTTTGACGATTTGGAAGGACCTGAGACTACATTGCCTTTTCATAGCATTCGTATACTCATATACTTAGGTATATATGGAACCAATGTTATATGCTTTCCCTGTGAAAGCTTATCGCCGATTTGAGTGGTCATTAAGAACAAGAATCGAGTTTCGTTACAATTTGTTTTTATAATTGAGTTAATTCAATTTTGCATATTAATTTATGTGTTTTCAAGCAAAGTTAAGGGCATTAAAAGCATTTCATTTTTTTTTACGAATCTTAAAAATTTAATACATCATTAAATGCATATGTGCTACGCAATAAAGATTCGTAAAGGACTATACATTTTTATGTATTCGAAATAATGGCGTTTGTTTATTTACTTAAATGCAAATAAATATATTTATAATTTGTTTTGAATTTGCAAAAAAAAAATAAAAATAAAAAACCATGTTGAAAATATTTATCACAGTGCGTTATGATAATTTTTAATAGATTATGCAATAAAGAAACGGCTCGTTGGGATGATAACACAAAATTATAGAAAAAGAAAAAAAACGTTAACTACGGTTTCAGCTTTAATACCTTTCACAAATAAGTAAAGTTTATGTGGCAGCTTTTTATGCAATATGTAAAATATTTTAGATTTCATATGGATATCTCTAAAACTGAGGCGTTAGTTTGTATGTACGGACAGACGGACTTGGCTAAATCGGCTCGTCATTCTAATAATTTTTGTTCAGGTTATAAATATGCAACTAAGGAATGTGAAGCATCCGTATTAAGTCTAGTATAGCATAAAGCAACTGAACAATGCTTGGTTGTAGTACAATTTGTTTTCTATACTAATTTTTACTTAAAAAGTCTCTATGTCAATGATTCACTCCATTGGAAGACCTACTTATTTCAATTCTTTATACTATAGCAATAATACGATTCCACGCGACTACTGCAATTAATTTTTATTTTTTAATACCAATTTTCAAAACGTTTTATCGCCTTCATCCAATGCGCCATACGTTCTCTAATCGCCAATTGATACTGCGTGCGTGGTTCGAAAGTGCGTTCGATTTGACGAAGTTTGTGTAGATCGCCAAAACTATTCCATAGACCCATATTGTATCCAGCCATATAGGTCGCACCCAAAATACTGGATTCAATTGAGGTTGCGCGCTCAACCTGTAGCCCTGTAGCATCTGCTAAAAGTTGACAAATAAAGTCATTACGTGATACACCGCCATCGACTCTGAAGTGGCAAGTGACAGCCCACAAAAAGAGAAAGAAGCATGAATTTATAAGAAATGGTTAAATATTATGTCTGTTTACCTCAGAAGTTTCAAAGTGAATTTGGTTTCCGCTTTAACAGTTTCACATAATTGTACGGTGCGGAAAACAATACTCTCCAATATGGCACGCACCAAATGCGCACGCGTCGTAGATAGTGTAATGCCAATAAACCCCGTTGCCGCTCTTGGATTATTTATGGGAGGCTGGAAAAACAACCATTATTTATATTTATACATATATATTTAACAATAAGTCAACGCTCACGCCCAAACCGCTGAAGGCAGGTATAAAATAAACACCATTCGTATCTGGAACTGTGTGAGCAATATCTGAAGTTTCCATCGGATCGTTAAAGAGACCACATTGCTTTGCCCATTCTATCACAGTGCCGATGTCATTTGATGCACCCTCAACGCAGTAAACAGTGCGTGCTTTTTCTAGCGCGTCTTTGAATTGCCAAGCGACCAACGGATACAAACCCATAACGGAGGCATGACACGTACTTCCAGTGATTAGATTGAGAAAGGCGCCTGTGCCCAATGTTGTCTTGACTTCGCCACGTTCAAAACATTGTGAGCCCCACATGGCGGCCGTTTGATCACTGATGGAGGCGCTTATTGATACGCTGGAGTTATGCCATTCGGGTCCTAAGGCATTTGGATGTATGTTGCCGAAATCTTTATAGTCATTGTCCACAACTTTAGGAAGTAACGCAAACTGAAACATGATAATATCATTTATTAGAATAAAATCCTTATCATATCCATTTGGTTCGAAACCATATTACATAACTAACAAAAGTATTGACTTCCTCGATTAGTTTGAGAAAGTTTGAGAGAATATAGCTATGTATATATTAATATTATATCAAAAATCACCTCGATTCCGGAGAGAAACTTCGCAAGCGGCGTCCAGCAAAGCGTAAATGGATCAAATAAACCCGTGGCGGTTGCAGAAGTTATATCGCTGATATGTTCAATATTTGTTTGTAAGCCATTACCCGATCTACATAGGACAAAACCAAATTGAAGAAAAAAATATTGGTTGAATTTATGTTTCTCTAACCGCAATTTATAGAGTATCCAGGAGTCCAATAGTTCTACTCGTGCTTCTTTTCGACGCAGTGCTTCCTGTAGGCGTTTGTTGGTCTGTACCTCATGTAGAAGTCTTGTTGTGACCTAAACGAGATATAAAACATGTCATAAATGTTAAGTTTAGCTCAAACTGAAGTCAAGTAGTTTTTGTGATTTATAAATATGGTAACAACAAAAGTTAGACTGGTTTAAATATTTAAGGTGTTTCGGAAACTTGAATGGTTTACTTTGTTGTTGAGCTTGTACTGACAGAAAACATCGCTGAAGTAATTAGGAGGAATACTGTCGAGATGACAATCCCACGACGGTTAAAAATCGACATCTGTTCCAGTGACGTAGACCCGACAGTCGTCGGAGAGTTGCTAATTTCCATCGGTTTCATGAATCATTATTCATAACGAATATAAAGACTATGTCAGTAAAAGAGCTCGAAGCTTTCTAAAAAGATCTCTCATGCAAATGTAGAACTAAGTGACCTCTTCTAGGTATTGTTACACATATATTTAATAAATAAGCTTAGCTTGTTTATCACTGGTTTAAATATGTAATCAACCTCCCAAGAGAAAAATTCAGGCTACTTGTCGCCTTCCACACTTGTCATTGTAAGCTCAAGAAACACTTATTTAACATGGTCCTAGCTTCTTGTGCGAATTTTTGGTTCTGCGACATGGAGCCTGAAACACCAGCACACCTGCTAATCGACTGTAGGCGCAGGATAACGGCCCTTGGATCCATGTTTCCAAATAGGGATCACATCACCTCAATAGCATCTAATAGTATATTGGAGTTTATCAATTTGCTGGGGCTAGTTCTACGTTGTGACTTAGGAGAAGGCACAATAGACCCTCTAGGTCATGGTGCAATCCTCATTTACTTATCTAACCTAATCTAAAGACACTGGTTTATTTACCTGTGAATTCATCATTTTCAAAACGCTCGCCGCCAAAAATCGATTGCTTCGTGTAATCAAATAGAGTGCATAGGAAACGGTATTTAATGTCTTAACTATAAGTCCAGCATTCCATTGATCCACCAAAGCATTTGCGCGCAAATCCTTCCACGTAATGAAGTTACTATAGTACTCCTGAGTCTCATGATTCCAAGTAAGGAATGTGCAGCGTTGTGTCGATAAGCCAAAAGAATTAATGTCGGAGGGCGTTAAATGGGCTTCTATGTAGTTCAAGTAATCAAAGAAAATGTGTATTATTATTTTTTTGTAATCATAAGAATAATGATAATAATTTACAATGACTCTATTTAATAGTATTACAAGAATTTTTAATTCATCGAATTTTTTTTTACCAAATGAACATTACCGTCTAACGGTGGAGTCGCTTAGGTATCTACTGTAATACCATGTTCAGACTGAAAATTTAAAGGAATTGGATTACATTTAAGTCCTTCACTAATCAGCCAGTTCTCACTGCCGTTGGAAAGATGAAAAAAACATTATTTACCATAGTTAAAGATGTAAACTTTTATTTTAATTTTCGATACTCTGAAAGGGTTGAATCGAACAACTCGTACAAGTCATCTATACTGACATAATCAAGAAGAGAGAGCTAACTTTTTTCACAAGAGAGTGAAGTGAGAAGTGACGAACCGAAGACAGTTATTGACATAGGTGTCGGGTAAACAGTTCGTCTGGCCAAACACATCGGAAACCGTTGTCCGTGGAATAAAATACAATAAAGCATACATAACTATGACTAAATGCGCCCTTCTCCTGAATAGTTAGGCACTGAACTTGCTCAACGTATATTGGGCTTGAGTTCTACAACACCACTAGAATATTATTATTATATATTATTCGGAGATACAGCCTTGAGTACTTGTGCGCTCGAGACTAGCTAGGCTAAGTGCGATGTCTTCAATCGCGTTTTTTTCGAAACTATGTGTTTGAAGTCGGTTGGCAAGATTTCTCGAGAACTACTCAACCGATCTTCGTGAAATTTTATACAGGTCTTTGAGATACAGTTCTTAGAGACTTGGATGAAGGATTCGATTACAACTATTTGAAAGAAATGTCGCGAAATTTTCACTGAAATTATAATTATTTCAAAAAATGTCTGCCAAAAATCCAATTTTCAGTTTTTTTTCTTCATCCAAGTTCTAAGTTAAGGTTTTAACTAAAACACGTACTTTTTTACTCTAGATGATCCTGGAAAGAGTTATCCTGCTAACGCGTGCGGATCTTTTTTCCGAGGAGTTACCGAAAATGACGCGCAATGGCCGGGTTTAAAATATTGTTTTCCAAAAATTTCAGAATTTCTATTTTAAGAGTGTATGTTTTTAGCAATAAAAACTTCTAATAAAATATTTAATTTTTTATATGAGAAAAAAATGTTTGAAAAAACGTTTTTTTTATTCAAGGAAACCCATGTAACCCCTTAAGTGATCAACGTGACAGTCAGGTTACTCTTGCCATACATATGTACATACATACTTATATACTGATAGATCGAGACCATTAAAAATATTTGTTTTCACCCCTTTATGCTACAAAAAACATTTGTGAAGGCTTCTTGCAGTCGAAGTTAACGTTTTTCTTGTTTTTCATTTGCATATAAAATGTATGTACATACATATGTATGTATGACTTTTTCTAGATGAATAATATTCATTATATACTTGTACATATGTATATATTTACCATTAACGAAATTCAAATTTGAAAGCTTCACTTACGTCTCACTGCATTGTTAATTACCGCGACGATCTTTGCCCACAGCGCCTCCGGTTCGATTTCGAAGTAGCCCGGTTGAGGGTTCAACAAATCAACCTACATACGTACATATGTATGATATACAAACGTAGTTAAACAGTTTCAACATGTGCACAAGTGTTTGTTATTTTAAAAGCCTAATGCATTGTTTATATACATACATACATACCCTTTCAGTGGCGGTGCCCAGAACCTCACAGTTGTCATTTGTAATAAAACAGCGCACCGTTGTGGTGCCCACATCCAAAGTCGCTATATGAACCATATTAAGCGATCAAAAACAAACTATTTTCATGACACGTTCAAATCGTGGATTTTGCGCGATTCTAATAAAGAATGCTAAAATAATGGCAGCTATATTGGTGGATATTGTCTTAATCGACTGCCTTGGACTTAGTTGATAGTGTAGATATGTATTTGATTGCATTTATAAACACACAACCTTACGTATATGCATGTACATACAAATACCGCTTCGCGTGTATAATTTTGTTGCTGTATCACTTATCTGCTTTGTTGCTTATCAAGTTTTTTTCGAGTCACCCAAGTTGTTATGCGAGCAGTTCTGCTTCAATAAAATTAAAAATTTTACTTGCACTATATACATATGTATATGCAATTATATACACATATGTATATATGCATGTACATATGTTTTTCTTTAATTTATATTAAACAATTAAGAATGCAATCAGCTAAAGCCTTTGTTCAGACTGCAATTAACGTTTAATTCCTGCACTTTGTGTAAATAAACTTGAAATTGACGCTCCAGTGAGTAAACAATGCCACGCGCTGAAGACGCAACTGCTACTAAAGTGGGGAGAAAATGCCAATGAGACTTTACCCCTGTGGAGTTTTTGTGAATGGGCGGGCTGTGAGCGCTGTTGTTGTGCCGCTGAGAGCGGCGCGTTGAGCGAGTGGCCGGTGTGCTTGAATCAATTTTTTTGTTTCCTTTTATAACTGTATGCACACAAGTGCATGCATCTCGATTCCCGCCAAACAATTTGCAAGTGCATTACCTTTATACGCTACAAGCTGCCTTGAAAACTCAATTATGAAGTTAGCATAGATTACAAAATTTTAATTTAAAACACATGCTCGATTGTCATAGAGCTCTCTCGCTGAAATTCACACAACTGTACATACATATATACACATGTATGTAATATAATATGTAATAGTATAATGTAATAAATTGGATTAAGAGCGATACGTTCTGAAAAATTTTGGGTAACCTTAAATCCGTAGTCGATCTCCCGAAGTGCCTCTGAAGAAAGGTGTCTGGCGGTGAGCACGATTTTTCTGCTTAAAATTATTTCAAATTCAAAAAAAATATACATTACAATCGATGAATACAGATAATATTCGAAGGAGTCAAAATTTTTATTTTGGAAGCCGCTTTGCTTCCCAAAAAATGCGTTTTTTGTGAAAAAATGTAAATTGCTTGAAAGTCTGAAATTATTATCAAAACTTATTACCTGACAAATATAACTCAGACGGTGTTAATTTCAAGTTAATCGATTAAGCCAGTTTGGAGAAGTTTTCCTCATCGACTCTGAAAACATTGTTGCGTTTACGTTTTGGAAGCCGATTACAGACCGAGTTTTTACAAATACGCTACTATCTTCGAAACTACAGGTTTTGTCCGGAAAGTAACAGGACTAGTCGATTTAAAAATATATATATTGAACCAATCGTTACAATTCTTTAAAAACTTTCAAAATAGGCTCCGTCTGCGTCGAAGCAGCGCTGCCAGCGCGATTGCCAAGCATTCTCCGGAATCTCCTTTTTTTGCTGCTTGGATCTCCTTTTATAGGCCTTTTTGGAAAAAAAGTCCGGGGCTACATCTGGACTGTAGGGCGGCTGTGGAAGCGTTGGGATCTTAGCTAGCTGTTCACAAGAAAGGCGGCGTGAGCCGGGGCGTTGTCGTGGTGCAACTTCCAATCGGCTGCGATATCTTGTCGGACCCGATTGACCAATCGTTTGACTCTTGAGTACTTCCACGTAAAACTTTGTACTTTGTGTTGATGGTTTGTCAAGGAGAAACAAATTCATGGTGGACGACGCCTTTGATCTTAAAAAAGACAATGTGTATCGTTTTCATTTTGGATTTTCTCATTCTTTCGGTCCTCATCAGCGAACTCTTTCCGGCCCTCCAAAAAGGCCTGATGCCACCTAAACACTCCACTTCTTGCTAAAGCAACATCTGGGTAAGCCTGCTTGATCATAGCAAACGTCACTGTCGCAGATTTACCGAGTTTCACAGAGAACTCTGCAGGTGCTCGGAAACAACTGACCAACTGCTCGTTGGTTAGCTAGGAACGTCCTCTACCGAATTTAGCCGGTGCGCGTATGTTCCAAAGTACTACTGTGATCAAATTGAAAGGTGAATTTTGTACATCTCCTTCAAAGTATCTCCTCCCGCTGCAATACACTTATGCCAACGAATTTTCCAGTTATCATAGCATTTGGAAAAACCCTCCGTCGTGATGGCCATCGAGACTTCTTCGATTCAGCATTTATATCCTTAATTGAGTCAAAACGGTGTCCTCGGTCTTTGAGTTGCTGAACAGCCGGAAGTCACAAGTCACAAGTGGAATTTAAAATTGTGCAATATGAAAAGTAGGGGCTTTAGTGCTTAGTTATGGCACTTTGTAGGGTTTCCTTTAATGGCGTTTTGTAGGCGTGGCAATGGTCCGATTACGCCCATCTACGAACTCCGCTTTACTTTTTTTCAAGGAACATGTGTACCAAGTTTCATCAAGATACCTTAATTTTTACTTACGTTACAGCTTGCACGGACGGACAGGCAGACAGTCACACGAATTTCAACTCCTCTCGTCATCCTGATCGTTTATATATATATATATATAGTATATATAACCCCTTATCTATCTCGTTTAGTTTTAAGTGATACGTACAACCGTTAGGTGAACAAAACACTGCAGAAACATGGAATATTTTTTTATTTGTAAGGGGTATTACAGCTTCGGTGTAACCGAACTTAACAGGTGTTCTTGTTTTAAGTTAAATGTAGAGTAAAATTGAAATTGAGATTGTAGCAGTGTATGAGTACAAAATTCACCATTTAGCTCTTTGAACGTTAGTTCAACTCGTTCCATTTTAGATTATCTTATTGTTGTTGCGGCAGTGTGAAATAAAGTTCAGTCGTGATGACAGTTATTGACAGGTTGCGATTCTGAATCCGTTATGTTTATAAACGATTTTCTTACTTTTTTCCTATGAAATATTCCATGATGAATAAAATGCCTTTCAGTTTTACGGTTTAAGATTTTATATTTTACTTTACTTAAGAGCATACACATATACAACTATATCTATTATATATCTACATATATATGTTTTGTGTCATATTCATTTATATGCTACTTTTAAGTATTCATGTATGGATAAGTGTTTGTATTGAATATTTAGTTGCATGCTACAAAATTTAACGGTATTGAGAATGCAAAAATATTGTCTGAAATTAAATAATTGTCGAACTATAAGCGAGAGTCTTTAGATAATTCATTAATATGCTCTGATTGAAAAAACATACACATAAATAACAAAATTTGTTCGGTTTTTAAAATCCAAATTCGAGTATCTTTTAAGTTTCGGAAAAAAACTAATAATGTTGTTGTTGAAACTATCATTGCTTATTAAAAATTTATTTTTGAAAATTCTGAGGTTATACTATATGTTGAAAAAAAAAGAATTACACGGATTATTCGGATTTTTAGCAGATTTAAGCGTTTGACATAACTGTATTTAAATTATTTATTTTTTAGTATTTTTCTTCAATTTTAAGCAGAAAGAAATATAAATTCTCATGGAAAAAAATTTGAAATACTATTTTTATTAAAAAAAAAAAATTAATTGAAATTAAATTTTTATTAATTTATTCTGAAATCAGAGCTTCCTTCAAACCAATTTAAAAACGTTTGGCATTATTCCACATTGACATAGTATGTAATGGTATGTTTTTGTTTGTTTTTGGGCGTAGTTATAGATAGATTATGTATGTATGTATGTTATACAATATTTATATATTTCAAATATGTATGTTTTAGCAAATGTTTAATGTTTTTTTTTTACTTTAAATTCGGATAGTATATAGTATATGTATTTAAGTAGATTATGTACGTGTATGTAGTATTGCATGTATACAAAAGTAAACAATTAGGAACAATTACAATCATATTTATGACAGGACGTGAAAATATTTCTATTATCTTAGTCGCTTAATTTGCAAGTAAATGTTCCAAAAAGTTCATACTTTTATGGTTGCTGCGTAGACATATGTATGTATGTATGTAATTAGTGTTTTATTTACGATTTTCAAATTGTAATTATATTTAAATATACATATTAAATATGAATATTTATTGATTGTTCAATTTTTTTTATATTTTTTTTTTTGTTTTCTTTCAATATTTTCAAATCAGTGTTTTGTTACTAATATGTAGTTATGCATTTATAGGCTGCGTTGCGTACTCAGCCTTGTTGTGTGTTTTTGTTTTTGCTTTTCTAGTATATTGATATTATATATTGTATACAACATAGAAGAAACTAAATAAAAAACTTATTTTTTTACTTGTCTAATGAGTGGCTACAAACATACATTTTTCATATACACTAAGATTTTCATTCAGTTTTTATGCATTCGTAATAATACATGAAATAAATACCTTTAATATAAGAGTATGTACTTAAAATTGAAAATTTCCCTATACGCTTGAATTTTTGTTTAAGGTTTTGTTTCACTTTGCTTGCATTTTTCACTTATAATTCATAAATTTTTTATGGTTTGTCTTCAAATAATCCTATCATTTGAGTTATAATTAATTTGTTGTTTTTTTTTTATTTTACTTATCCGTTAAGTTAAAATCACCCGAGATATATACGCGAACGCGACCAAATTCCGCGATGAATTTGGCTTAGGTACATACGAAATCACGATTATTTGCGTTTTATTTTATTTTATATTATATTAATTTCCATTTAAGTTAAGTATTAGTAGTTGTTGGTTGTTGTTGATTTGTTTGCTTTTGTTACTATTTTTGGTACATTTAATTTTTAATACTTTTTTCTGGATGTTTTCCCATCAGCATCATTAGCGCTATTACGTTTGAGACAACCCTGTTTAGCAGTGTGATTATGTTCAGGTTTATGCCAGACTTTGTTGTTTTTGTTTTGTTTTCTTATTGTAAAATTCGAAATTATAGTTGTTTTTTGTATTGTGGTGCTTATTATGCACATTCTATTGTCATTAAAATTAAATGCCCAAAAATTTCGTTTTGTCTTGCAAAGTGCGTGCTCTGTCAAAGGCGGCAAGTGACAGTTGAATTTAATGAAGATTTTAAATTTAATGTAGATTTTAAGCGAGTATAAGAATTCTAGGATAGAGATTTTTGTAATTTGTCTTTAATAGTAACCAAAGTGAGCCGGCACAAAAACATAATACAAACTAGTAGTCACGCTGAAGACAACAGTCATAAATGTAAGCTTGGCTTCAGTTCAAAACTAAGCTTTACAAACATACCTATACTAAAAGCAAATTTGGCACTCATACATTTCAATTTGTGACCACCACTACAAAAATAGCTCATTTATAATGCTTTTGACTTTTGAAGTACTTAATACGGTGGAAGAAATCAACAATTAAACACAAAATTCCTCCTCTCACAAAGCACGACTTAATTTTTGTCTTAATTTCTGAAATATTAGTATTTTTATATTATTTTTAGTAGTCATTTACTTATATTGAGATCCGGGGGCGGAGATCTTTAAATATCAGTTTAGCAGTTTTTAACGCGACGACGAACGACATTTTATACCGACCGATTGTTTTTTACCGCACGACAACGAGTATTTTTTATAGTTACGCGACTTATTTGATTAGACCTATTTCTATATTCCCCCATTGAACGTTACTATTTATTAGTTATTATATTACCACATATTCAGTTTAATGTTATTTGTTCTGTTTTTCAACACTATTTTACAATTAAGTTTATTGTACTCATAAAAAAATAAATATATATATATTTTTAAGTTTGTTTGCAGTTTTTCATATGCATTTTTAAGTTTTCAGTTAATATCTTCACAAAATTCTAATTACTAAAAGTCTTCAAAGTATTCTTTACAATTTTTTTAGGTAGGCTAGATGTGTTAAAATTTTAGAATTACTTACTTTTGATAAAAAAAAATCTAAACAAATTAGAAAGTTAACAAAATTCAAAAAAAATAAAATAAAATAATTATTATAAAAAATTACAAGAAGAAAAAAATAGCAAATCAAATTTTGTGTATATGAACACAGTTATTTCATAGAAATTAGCTGTAATTTGCCGTTAAACCTTTATTACTTATAGTAAACGAAAGAATAATAAATAAAAAATTGTATTACTGGCTTCAATTGTATATTTCAGTATTAATAAATTCACTAAATAAACTAAAATATTTTTATAATAATACTATTGCCATTATAAAATTAAGTTTTTTTTTTAAGTTATACAATTCTATTGTTTACATACATTTTATTTGAATGCGCACCGTTATTTAAGTCTTATAGAACCGATTGACCGCTAAAACCGATATACGACCGAATCAACGACGAGTTGGGAGTATGCACGTACATACCCCATGGACGAAGAGTTAATAACCGAGCGAACTATATAACGAACGAACGACGATTAAAACGCGAAACGCGAAACCGATAAAACCCGAAACGCGCGCGACTATTGTTCTAATACGAATGAAAGGGTTTGAAAGGCATGTGTGAAAAATGATAGCAAGCAAAAAATAAACTCAGATACCACATGTAAACATACATAAAGGGATGGAATGAAAGAAAGAAGAAATCAAAATCTCAATCGCTCAACGTTGCTTTTGGAAAAAATTATAAAAAAAAAATTATTAAAAAAAAATATAAAAATAAAAATTATAAAAAAAAAATAATAAAACAGATATAATAATTAATTTAGTATGCTAATAATCCAACAGCTTTCATAAAAATAATTACAATTATATGTAAAAAACTTAAAAACATAAGAAATATTAACGAGTATGCAGGACAACGCACTCAAGATTATTAAAAATAATTTTTAAAATGATTTCGAGTCCTGTTAACGTTTTTGATTCAAGTTATTCAAGAAAATAATGCTCTTTAACGCTCATTCTGGGTGCACGTATGTCGAAACTCGAAACCGGTGCAACACACACCTACATAATGGAACAAATACTTCGTATGTTGATAAGTTTTATAGTTTAAAAACGAAAATTACTAGAAACAAAGCATAAATGCGTTAAAAATTTGTCTTTAATGTGAGAATATATAATTAATTTCAGTCTTCTGGTCGATAATTAGTAGAAAAAAGCTAATAATAATAATAAATTCAGTAAAAAATAATTAAAAAAAATAAATAAATAATAAAAAAAAAATTAATAAAAAAAATAATAATAATAAAAAATAAATAAAAGTAAATAAAACAAAATATAAAAAATTTAAATCAAATAAAAATGAGCAATAAGCTATTTAAGCATATGTACGTATGTATATTTCGCATGAATTTTTCACAAATGACTTTACCCTTTCATTCAGTACTTTATTTAGTAATTATATAATAATTAAGTATATCACGACAGTGTTTTGTATACGCGACGCGACGACACGATGACCCGAACAAACGAACGGATGTTTGCTTTTTTATTATTATGTACGTATTTTCAAGTCGATCAAAAAATTGACCGAAATATTAATAAATAAATTATTTTCCCTACAATTTTCAAAGATTTTAAGCTACGAAAACCCTACGCAATGTGAAATTAGCAGAGTAGTGAATAAAAAATATACAAAATAATATTATAAATAGCATATGTTTTAGTAAATTTTAGCGCGTATTACTAAATGGTTTGTGCCTATTTATAAGGTTGTTGTTCAAAGCAGAATCAAGTACATACGTTAATAACTAAATTAAAATTTCCACACAACTTTTAACATTGAATTCTATTTTCTTTCCTATAATAATATAAGTTTACGATTCAATGTTTCGTTGGATTTAAATGTTTTTTTAGTAAGCTCGTACTTAAAATTTTGTTTTTTATCTAATATTATATAAGTATGTATGTTTAATAGATATATTTTATGCTTATGTTAGTAAATGTTAGTTTTCATACGCAGTTATTTATGCTCACAAATATATATTTTATTTTTCAATAAAAATTTTCTGCTTTTTTATTATTAGTATGATTGTGTAGGATTTGTGTTAAGGTTGAGGAAAAGTTTTGAATGAAAAATTTTTGCCTTCTAATGTGTTTTTGTTTTCTTTTTACTTTTCTTCAAGTTTAAACCTCTTACATTTGCTGCTTTTCAATTTACGATCTCAAACGCATTTATTATTGAAATACCTTTTTATGTTTCTTTTTTTTGCGTAATGGTTGTTAGCATCATATAATTTTTAATAAAGGGTTTGTGTACTGTTAAAATAGTACCACAATATCGCAACTTTCACATATATGTACATATATATAAGAGAAAGAGGACTTACGACTGACAAAAATTTTAAACCATCTATAGTTGTTGCATAACAAGCAAACGCTTTTATAAATTCTTCTCTTTCCACATTGCCTGGTGCGATACCGTAGGCAATGTTGTTCTCACCAATAAGCCGATACCGTTTCCTCTTTTGTAGTTTTTCTCCCCAACTCCATTTCATTTGCTGACTTTGTCCCCAGTACCTATTTGTTTGGCTACCCTTGTGTGTCTTGTACCATTTGGTAGCTTCTTTTGTGTTTTCTATACCCCTGCTTCCGTTTCAAGCAATTCCCCCAATGTCTAGTACATATCTGCTCTTTAAATGTTGTACATAGCGCCCAGACGCTCGGAAAGATTTGGCGGGAATTGATCGACGAAACGACGCCAATTATCTTCACCCACCTGGGTTTTGAAGCCATGTAATATCTGTAAAAACAAAAAGCATATAAAAAAACGTAAAAAATTTGGTTTAAGTGTTTTTTATATTTATGTGCATTGTCCGTTATTTCTACCAAGTTGATTTTTTTTGCAAACGCCCTCGAAGCTTCAGCTTTTGTCTTAAAATAAAGCTCCAACGTAAACAAGCTCTATATTTTCAGTTTAAACTGTGACATGTAATAACAAAGGATTTTTTGATATTTTGCATTAAGTCTTAATAATTTTACCACAAAACAATTCCATTAAAAGTTACAAGCAATTAATGTTCTGAGCATTCATGCAAGTGCTTTGCACATTATATGTTGCTCATACGACGTGGTGTACTATATGAGTACAACACATTCGATGAATAACTTTAACTTCATATTCTTTTGTGTAGAGCGGGAATTTGGTATTCGAATTTATTGTTTTGGGTATAGATAACAAAATTTTGTTTATAGTATTCTAATTTATTTTTTTGAAGATAACAAAATTTATTGCAAACGACCGAAAAAGTCCCCGCTATTTAGATGATAGTAAAATCATTTAGACACAATTTAAATTGAATTGAAAACCTTTTTACGTTGGATCCTTTTTTAAGGTAAACACTGAAACATCATTCAGTGTTTGGTAAACAAAAAATCAGCACCTTAGCGTGCACGTATAACAACAACAGTTACCTTTTGTATCATTTGATGCAAGTCTTGTGGCGGATTCACCCATGAAGCCACTGCATCGCAGAAGAATATAAAATCTGGCACTACGCCACCAGGATTTACGGTAATCATGTGACACATTCCACGAAATGCTGAATCCTTCTCATCATTATCTCTTATATGACGCAGAGATGTACACCTGTGTGTGAATAGATAGATAATGAATATGCAATTATTTTAATTTAACTACCAGCAATACAGCCATAAATAGCAATGTTTTTTTTTTTTGTATAGAAACGTTAAACGAAAAAACACTTACGCTTTTCTTGGCAAATCATAATTAAGTACAAAATGTAAATATTTTATATTACATGAAAAATTATACATATGTATGTAAATGCAAGGTGTGGTGGATTATTTTGCTTGATTATTTTACTTGTTTGAAAAAAAGAGCAACTGGATTTTAAATTTTTTAGTGGGAATGGGGAAGAGTTCAAGTTAAAGTTGTAGGGAGATTGATTTTCGAGGGTCGGTGGTTGAATTAAAAATCGTATAACATATAGAAATCATATATAAAGTGTTACACACCACTGTCGTACAAATTCTGGCAAATAAGGAGCCACTTCAACTGGGCACACATAACCTAGACGACCGATTGTTATTGCTAAAAAACAGAAAAAACAGAAATAAATGAAAATCATAAATTATATTACATATGCGTTTAACAATTATACAAATAAGTTACATAAATCTTTGTTTTTAAATCAATATTAATACAGGTGTTAATTAAATTTATAAATATAAACTTTGCTATTCAACTGAAACCATCAACGCTTAAAGAATGCAATGTATGTATTGCAATGACTGCTAAGTTACACATATATATGTATGTATGTATATACATTTCTGAAGAGAATTATAAATTAGTTACATGTATCATAAGACAAATGAACTTAATAAAAAACGAAATAACACCATGTGACAGACACTTGAGATTTAGATAACTGAGTGCAATCGATATAGATACATACATAGTTGTAAACAATTCGTTCAACAAAATAAGTTAAATAAAGCTAAATACTTCTTAGATGTTCGGCAGTATACATTTTTTTTTTTTTTGGTTCGGACCGAAACGAAATGCAGTGCATAATTTCGTGAACTAGCTGACGTTTGCATTGAAGTGTGATGAATAGGCAACATTCGAAATAAATGATCTAACTTACAGCCCTGAATAAATTTTTTATGGAATTACTAAATTTTGTTTGTGTTGTAGCAATAAAATGTGTTTACGGCGCTTAATCGCATAAAAATCCGCTTGTTCAGGTTTTGATAAATACGACTGCATTGAGGCAGTAAAATACGACTATGAAATAAGATTCAGCATAACTGTGTATATTGAGAAATAGCGATTTTTATACTTCAACTTTCAGTTTCAGACTTCCTTAACTATAGTGAAATTAAAACGTGCAACTGTTCCCAAACTATGTGTGAAGAGCGCAGTGCTTTTATGTATTAGTTGTAGTATATACGGACATGGAACAGCCATGCACTCACAAATGTTATTAGAGCAGATAGTTACAGTTGAATTGAGGCGTATACAAATTTTGCGTTCAACAATATCAATAGTTGTAGATATATTTTCCGACTTATCAATGACATACCTGTATTTTCGAGCAGCGTTTTTGGTGTATTTGGTCTATTTATAATCACGAACAGTTCGTTTAGTACGAGGTGTATGTACTGTCGCGTTTCCTCACCTAGTATTCATTAATTGCAGTTATGTGAATGCAGTTAATATAAAAGAATTCGCAATTTGAACAAACCTAGTTTCATGCATATTTCACCAATTGCCCAGGTGGCATTATTACATACGGAAATGTAATCAGGATTTAGATTTTGACCCAAAATCGGAAAGAATTCCGACATGAATGGATGCACATGCTGAAAACAGGCTTTAGTCAAGTCGCCCAATAATGCAAACGATGATTGCCGCACCTAAAGAACGAAAAAAAAAAAATATGAAGTGATACAATGCATATATCTACAAATATGGAGTAGAAATGTTTGTAATACTTACTTCTGGCAACACATCTTGCATACATTGATAGAGCAATTGCATTATATTGCTTTTGACGACTAAAGATTCAATATGTCCATCTAAACCCTCAGCCAAACCTGACAGCAAATCTAATGCAACAATCATGCGCTCCTTATCTGGATGCTCGAAACCAGGATTTGTTTTACAAGCCTATAATATATAAATTAATTTTTGTTTTACTCATATATTTATAAGCTTTAACTCACCATATCCTGATTCAGTGTTTGTTCTATCAACGATATGCAACGTTGGTAAACTGGATCGCAATAAGGTAAGAATCCAGACTGCAATGCGGTAGCGATACTTGACAAACACTCCAATAGGGGAAACAGATCTTTATCATCATCCTTGAGTAAGTTCCACTTTTCAATTAATGGTGGCATCAAAATGTCAATATATTGTGGTTTATTCAGATGGTGGCCCACCGAATCGGCTAACGTGCCAACTGCATCATATAGAATAAGCAAGTTTTTATGCTGATATTTCGAAAAAGCGAACACTAGCGTTTTCAATATATATTCTAAATATGGCACCAGTTCAGTACAAGCCTCTTCTTCAAGTGTGGCGAATGCAGAGCAGGCTGCCTCTTGTACACGCTTATTGGAATCTAATATACGCTTAAGCAATTCTTCCATTAATGGTTTTAAATATTGATCATGTGGCTGATTTACAACCCAATTAGCATATCGTGATAGTGTCCAACAAGTGATGGATCGAACTAGCGCTTTTTTATCTGATAAACAACTAATCAAATAAGGTATCAGTTCGGGCAGATGTTGTATCATTCCTTGCATGCAGCCTTCGGCAATTGCGCCTAATGCCAATACACCGCTCTCCTTGATAACCCATTCCTGATGAAACAGAGTATCCTTGAGAATAGGCAAAACAATGGGTAAACATTCTTCGCGGAAGACATTTGCTAGTACGTCTAATGCGGCTGCACTACATTTTCGTAAATTCCATTCAGAGAGGGAACTATCGTCATCTAGCACGTCGTCTTCGTCATCTTCATCTACACCTGTTTCGCCGGATTTGATTGTATGCGTACGAGATTTATGGAATCTGGGACGTATGTCCTCCTCTCTATCGGGCACCATATCATCCTCTTCAACATTTCCTTTTAATAGGATGATATCAATTTCTGAATAACGCATTCCATGTACCAATACAGGTGCTAGTTGTCCCAAATATGGCGCCAACACTTCTTTGCAAATATTCTGTTCAGCAAGAGATAACCAGAATTCCGAGGCTTCTAGGGCTACACCTTCATCTGAGTCTTGAGTACGCATTAACATATACTACAAATAGAAGATATAAAATAATATTAATAAATATACACATATTTAAAAAGACACAAATGCAGGGCAAAGATTTGTTCTAAATTGTTTTTATATCAAAAACTATTAGAAAACATTTTACAATTTTTGGCAATTATTTATTCACTCACCTCTATAATTTGTGGCATATGCGGCAACAAACGATCCATGCGCACTTCCAACAACATAACCAATCCGTGACATACATTCTTTCTTACCTCGTGATCCTCATCAGAAGATAGGTTAAATAAACTTTCAATGAATGTGTCTATATGGAGCATCAAAGCTTGTGATCGATTAACAATAAATTGATTTATACAAGCTATGGCATGTGAGCGAATCTTTGGGCTATTGTGGCTGAAATATTGCAGAAATTTCGGTATCATAACGTTTAATGGCCGATTGAGTGCTGCCGAATCAAGTATTTCAGCCGAGTCTTCGCATATTTTCTGTAACGCACTGAAAGCACCTTCACATACATTGTAATCTTGTGAATCTAGCATTTCGCATAGGGAGGGTAGTAATTGAGGCCAATTTTGAAGACCGCCATTACTGGCGATAGTCGTAATTAATATACCAACAGTAGCACGTATTAGCGGTGAGGGATCGCCAATAGCTTGTAAACATTCGTGCTTTATGTACTCGACAATCTCTGGCTGCAAGTTATTTCCATGCATTCGTATATTATTTTTCAATATTAGACCGCTAAGAGAGCGAGTTGGCTCCTCTTCCGTTTTGAGTTTTGTCAGTACAAAGATAAGATAATTGTTGAAATCGGGATACTGATTTAATTCCTCCAGTTTCTGTGAATTAAAATGTCACATAAAGAATGTAGTGTGTATTAATTTTTATACAAAAATTATTCTTGATAATTTTTAAGTTTATATACAAATATTCCTATAACAGACTTTGTAGCTTACCAGTTGAACAGCCATTTGAGTGGCTGTGTCCGGAGACTGAGACTGTTTAAGGATTGTAATTATTTGCTGTAAACCTTCGGCTTGCGGTTCCCACGTCATCTTGTCTTGCTTTGTTTTCTTGTAAGGGGTGAAATACCTGTAAGAATTAAAGTTTTGTAATGAATAAAATTAAAGGTTCGCTAAAGGGTGCGCGCTGGTGTCATGCGCGTATCAGGTAAGGGCAGACACGGGTGCGACCACTTGGCAGACGAAATATACACTCCTATTTTATATCGTATATATATAATCTTGTGCAAAATTTTTACAATATGTAGTAATAATTTGCGACCTGTGTAAATTATTTCGACCGATAAAAAAAACGGAATACTGAAACCTTCGTTTGGCATTCGATGTATTATTCACCGTTTTTAACAGATTTTCGCACGCTAGTTTGTGTCTGGAAGTAACCTTTTTTATTTTAGCAAATATCGACAACGTACCTCTGATAAAAGCACTAAAAATAGATTACACTTATTTGTCTTTAATTTGGCGACTTTTCAAACTGAAAAATACTTTTTTTCCGCAATTAAAATATTCTTTAACTAACTTTTCTCTTTTTTCCTTCTTGTCTAGTATAATTTTTTCAGGGAACAAAAAAACTTAAAATGAAGTTTCAACTTTCGTGACCTGAGTCGCGATCTCTTTCTAGCTTATGACTTAATAACAGGTGTGTGAACGGGTCAGCGTGAGGTTGCGCGAATTTATAAGGGGTGCCAACGTCATATTCATTGAGACCAATTAACATTATTGCCAGCACAAAAACGTGTAAAATTTAATCGTAACAATAAAAAGTTTATAAAAATTAATGTGAAGATATTATTGTATGATGATTAAGATTGCAGTTTGCCATTTTCGTCTTAGTTTTTTCACCATACAAATAGGTCTTTATTCTAGTTGCAATGGTATATTTTCGCGATTTTCAATAAATTTGAAAATCTAATAATTTTCAGTACTCGATATCAAAAAGTTCATCGTAAAAATAATCACGATTAATTAATAAATTTTATATTCTATTCCATTTCGATCAGAACAACGGCCGCATATCAGAACTGACCGTCGATAGAGTTTGAGTATTTCTAAAATATCGATAATCGCGATAAATTACTAGCAATACTATTTAAAACGCCGGCAAGTTACTAAAATTGGTGGGAATGTGTATTTTCTGGTTTTTGTTAGATTTCGGTATAAATTAAGTTGAAAACGTTTTGTTCAGTTATTTTATTTAAAATTGATAAATAATATGTCCGATGATGAGGACATCCAGTATGTTAAAAGGCAGCGCACACTGCACTACGGTTCTCTGGAAGAAGTAGAGAGAAAGCGCCAGACAGCTGCTGTAGCAGGGGCATGCTCCACTGCCACTGCATCCACTTCAAGTGGTGTTGCGGTTACCAATCAACTCGAAGATATCGAATCTGACGAAGATTATGAGGAGGTGAAAAAACCAACGGCGCCAACATTACCCCCGACTTCTGGTGCTTTAGCTAATAAGATCGATGACGACTATTTTGACTTGGAAACAGAAGTAGCGAAAGACAAAGAAGCGCTGCTAAAAGAATTTGAACGCAAAAAACGTGCACGTCAAATAAACGTTTCCACCGATGATGCAGAAATAAAAGCTAATTTGCGACAGTTAAATGAACCGATATGCTACTTTGGGGAGGGTCCAGCAGAAAGACGGCGCCGTTTAAAAGAGTTATTAGCTAGCTTAGGGGAAAATGCGATTAAGCAAAAGCAAACCGAAGAGGAAGAGCGA
Source organism: Bactrocera dorsalis (assembly GCF_023373825.1). Lineage (NCBI taxonomy): Eukaryota > Metazoa > Arthropoda > Insecta > Diptera > Tephritidae > Bactrocera > Bactrocera dorsalis. The sequence continues at coordinate 18,431,922 of NC_064307.1, read as the reverse complement.
AAACAACTTCAGAAAGAACAAGAAACAACATGGTACCACGAAGGACCGGAAGCTTTGCGCGTGGCAAGAATATGGATTGCAGATTACTCCTTACCAAGAGCAAAAACACGTCTAGAACATGCGCGATCTCTACTAGATGTACCAAGCGCAACACGCGCTGGCCGATTAGTAGAGCTTCAAAAGCGCTTACATGCCTTAGCACCGCAATGCAGTCAAGTGGGAGATACGCGTCCAGTAAGTGGAGTAGCGTTTAGCGAAGACTCTAAATTGATTATGACATCGTCATGGTCCGGTTTGTGCAAAGTGTGGACAGTACCAGATTGTAAGCTACTGTTAACACTGCGAGGTCATGCAAGTTATGTTGGTGGTGTAGCATTCCGACCAGGCGTGACGCAAGATGATAAAAATGTTGTAGCAATGGCTTCTGGTGGTCATGATGGAGCAGTGAAGTTGTGGGGCTTTAATTCGGAAGAATCTTTAGCTGATATAACTGGGCATATGCCACATAGAGTTTCCAAATTAGGGTTTCATCCATCTGGTCGTTTTCTAGCAACAGCCTGTTATGACTCCTCTTGGCGCCTATGGGACTTGGAACAAAAAACTGAAGTCCTGCATCAAGAGGGGCATGCCAAAGCAGTTCATAGCCTTAGCTTTCAAATCGATGGCAGTGTCATCGTGACTGGTGGACTTGACGCATTTGGACGTGTATGGGATCTAAGAACAGGTTTGTTTTTATTTTATTTTTGTTTATTATTATTTTGGTAAAACAGCATGTTTGTTTTTTTCATGCAGGCCGTTGCGTAATGTTTCTAGAAGGTCATCTGGGCTCTATTTTTGGCGTTGATTTCTCACCAAATGGATTTCATATTGCTACTGGTTCACAGGACAATACTTGCAAAATTTGGGACTTACGTCGTCGACAGCCAGTTTATACGATTCCTGCACATACAAACCTAATTTCAGATGTAAAATACCAGCGAGATGGTGGCAGTTTTCTGGTTACATCCTCTTATGATTGCACTACAAAAATTTGGTCCAATAAAACTTGGCAGCCATTAAAAACATTATTGGGACATGACGGCAAAATAATGGCTGTGGACATCTCACCCGACTCGCAACATATTGTAACGGCGTCTTTCGATCGTACCTTCAAAGTGTGGGCATCGGAGAGCTGATGCTAAAAGCAAACTTTCTTTTTTTGCTTTATGACATTTTGGTATTGTTTTTAGGTTATGAAAAAAAGCTACATACTTCATTTTCGTACTGTTGAATATAATAACGTTAACACTGTTAGATTACTCAATTTTTTTGTTAGCTTGCTTTGCGAGTAGCAAGTGCATTTCGTGTAACTTTTTATTCGATGACAATAGACCAAATAACATTTTATCGAAGACTGTTGTATTATTTGAGAAAAAAGCTGTGTGCATGGAAAACGTAATTCGCAAAAAAATCTTTAGTTAATAAAGATAACATAACTACGTTAAGAACGCTTTTAAACGCGTATATTGATGAAAATGAAAAATGTATGTAATTAATAAGAAAATAAAACTGGTTTGTTATGCATTTATATAATTGTGAACTTGATTGAGGGTGGAATGGGGTGAACTAAGTTACTCATAGAGAATATTGGATTGCAACGTTACTTTCGATAATAGTTCATGCGGATTTCGTAAAAAAATAAAAATTTAATAAAATATTTCCTTTTTTATATGAGAAAAAATGTTTGAAGAAACCTTTTTATTTTTCTTTCACAAAAATAATATATTAAACTTCCACTTAATTTATTTATTATTATTTTTTTTTTACTTTATTTTTATTTTCAACTTACATTTAAAATTATGTGTATATGGTATATGTATGTGTATATGTATATTCAATTGTAACTAAAATTTAACTACCACAGATAGGTTGCATTACATTAAAATTTTATACATTTAATATTACTAAATAGAAATTAACGTATGAAATAAAATATAGTTTAGGTATGTATAGGAGTAGTTCTATGTGTATGTATGTTTTGTGTTATGCAATAATAGTTGCTAACTTATACGAGTGCTTAACTGAATGCACTGCCTCGACTAATACAGCAGTCTGCAGTCGATATATGTATGTATGTATAATACATAGCACAATAAGCAAATATGCACATAAACATATATGTATATATGTACATATGTATGAATGTAGTTACTTTTAACTTTTTTAAATTTTATTTCCTGAAAATTTTAATTGAGCGCGTACAATATTATATCGAAGCGCATACATACATACATATATTTGTTCACATAGTACATACATATGTATAAGGAGTATGAAAATTTTCATGCCACTTAATATGTTTGCAAAGTATATGCACTACAAATTAATTTAAATTTACACATACATACATACATACATATGTACATATGTTTGTGTACTTTGCTTGCATTTTTCTTTTGCTGTAATATTTTTCAATTTTTTTTTATTAGATTCCATTTTGTGTTTAGCAACATGCCCACATTCATACATATGCATGTGTGTATTGTATTAATGTATAAATATTTCTTTTTGTTTTTTTCTTTAAAAAATATTTTTAGTCTATAACTGAGATTTATTTTGTTAAAATGTTGACATATTAATAAGTGTTCACTATATGGTACGCAGTTACATACATACATACATTTTCTAACATTTAAATTTGAAAATGCAAGCAGCATTTTTTTAAATATAAATTTACAAATTGTGTTGCACACATACATGTACATACATACATACATACATGAGAATTAAAGTCACAATATTTTTTTATAATTATAAAAATAAAATAAATTTTTATGTTTTTATATACGCGCAAATACCTACTTATTTTTTTTAATTTCTCTGCCGTCTCTATGTATGTACATATGTATGTATAAATATGTATATTTTAATATTTTTTAAATTTTTGTTTTCACATTTCATTCATGCCTAGCCACACATGCCAATCCTGGTGCATGTCATTAGTATCCAATCGTCGCGCTCTCTTTTGTTTTTGTTTTTGTTTTTATTTTTATTTTTATTCTGATTTTTGTTTTTATTATTTCTCTTTTCATTGTTTTTGCTGTCTATAACTAAACTGTCATTAACTAAACTTTAACTAAACTAACCAATAAATCAACTATCAACAATAAATGCAAAACCGCATTCCTTCGTCGTCAAATTCTCGCAAAGCATATGACAGACACACATACACACACACATGCAGCTTTGCATTTCTCGAGCGCCTTTGTTTTGGCCACATTGTGCGTCGTCATGTTCACGTTACTTAGAATATATTCTCATCCAGTTGCTCAACTCTTTTTCTATATTTTTAACTGAATACCGTTTTGAAACTTTTTGTTTGTGTGAAACAAGCCTATTAAGACACTTATTCAAATGTTTTTTTTTTTTTATATTTTGTATTTTGTTCTTCAGCTACATATGTATGTCCGCACTCCTTTGGATGGCAGTGCTGCTCAGACGCTCGTATCGGGTGCCACCATTGACTTTTTGCACTCCGTCTCTGCGGCTGTTTGTTTGCCATGCGGCTCACTGCCGTCCTCGGGCGTTATGTCGATGCGATGCGCCTTGCTCCACACCACCAGATCCATTATGAATGCCAGGAACATTATGCCGGCGGTAATACCTAGTGAGAAAAAAAAAATGTTAATTCATTTATTTTATTTGAGAATAAGCAAATTGAATTTGACTTGCGATAAATACTAAAAACATTTTAGAGTACATTGTGACAAAAAAGTGCCCGGCCAATGTAAATGAAACGCAAAATATTTAATTATTCATCAATATTTATTTTTTCGCTTTCAAAGTAATCCCCACCAGCTGCCAAACACTCTTTATGCCAACGATTTTTCCAGTCCTCGAAACACTTTTTATAAGGTTTTTTTAGGATGGGCAGCAGCTCCTTCATTGAATTTTGTTTTATCTCTTCGATCGATTGAAAACGAGTTCCATTCCGATGATTGTTGACTAGTTTGCATATCAAATTCATAAACCGATGTCTCTTCGCACGTTATAATGCTCTCCATGAATGTGGGATCGGAATTCGGCCGATCGTTATATCCAAAGAGACTTATTTACGGTACTCTTTTTGAAAAAAAATTAAGCTTTATCGAAACGAGTCGAGCAAGAACGCGTTCCATACCCAAAATATCCATCGAAATCATTCGAACGGACTCGCGAGAGATGTCGAGCTCTCTAACACATGTATGAAGATTTTCAGGCACCATATCCTTTACTTTTTTAATATTTTAATCAGTTGAGATTCGTCCAGAACGAGGCATGTCTTCAACGATCTCTCGATCGTCTTTGAAGGCATTGTACCACTTGTAGGCTTGTGTTTTTGATAAAACTGAATCACCGAAAGCCTTTTTCAACATTCGCAACGATTCCGAGCACGAAATTGGGTTCGAAATAAAAAAATCGAGCCAAATTCTTTGTTCGATATATTTATCCACTGTAAAAATCGCAACGCACTGCTGAGGTGTACATACTTAAGCAGCAGTTGTAAACAAACTGGTTGACAGATCGCGCTCATATTTGGCATAGTAATTAAGGATAATTAAGGATAATGAAAATGATAGGACTTCATTTTTTGTAAAATAATTTACCCGGCGAATTTAATAACAATTTTCAGGTGCTTTTTTGTCAAAATATATATTCTTACCGAGGAAATAGTGCCTAAACGTGTCTGAATCGTACAGCGAGCAGGCTCCATGCTTGCCGCACACCGTTTTCCAGAGGAGACACGCCGAATCGACCACCGCGCCATAAATAATTGGACAAGGAACATTACCGAATAATCCAATCGCCGACTGTATGATGCCCATAGCCATGGCTTTGTCTGTAATTATGTATGAAAATATAATTCGTAAGCATTAGATTTTAATAAAGAATATTGTGATATAATTAATATGATCGAAAATATTTGTTAAGATGACATTGCACGACTTGTAACCTGAATTTCAATTTCCAATAAATATATTTTAGGATTTATAACTAGTAGGCATTACAAGTACTCGCGGTGCTGAATATTTTAATACTTAACCTCACATCTATATAGTTAACATTTTTTATCAAATACGTCTTAGATGGTCTCCTAAAAGTCAAATTAATTTTTTTCTTCTAAATCCCTAATTTTTAATAATTTTGACCTATATATAGTTCTTTTTTTAGAATCGATTTTGAATAATATTTTTGTTAAATATTCAAAGGGTTCTAAGCAAGCCAATTCTCCGTGCTGAAATATTATAAAATATGGACAAAATTGTATTTTTAATTACATTAGACTCGATATAGAAATTGGGGTTTCGAAAAACAGATGCAAAGATCTCCATTCTGTATATTGGTATCTCCGGCATTCCTTATTGGATGATATTTGATCGAATAGACCACGTCCAGCAAGAAAATCTAGCTGAGAGTGTACACGAAGACCGCGAGGAGTCGATTCGGCGCCGTTCGTAGCAACTTGGACTGACTTATAGAACGGCTTGGCGTCGAGATCTTAAATTGGAAGCGTACAAAATACAGCTTGTACAAAAACTGAATCCGCTCGACCTTCCCAAGCGTCATCGCTTCGTTCTATGGGCTCTTGAAAAGTTCCAAGAAGGTCTGAAGTTTTCGGGCCAAATTTTGTTCAGCTCAAATGTTCAAAGGCAAAATAGCCACATTTTGGACAAAGAGTAACCTGAAAAGAATCAAGAGCTGCCATTTCATTCAGAAAAAATAACGGTTTAGTGAGGATTGTAGGCCGGTGGAATCATCGGTCCATATTTCTTCAAAAATGATGCCGGTGAGAACGTAACCGTCAATGGCGACCGTTATCGCGCCATGATAACCGACTATTTGATGCCTGAAATTGAAGCTCGTGATCTCGGTGACATTTGGTTTCAACAAGACGGCGCCACTTCCTACGCATTGCATCAAGCAAAGTATTTTTTGAGAGAACACTTCGGAGAGCAAAAATTCCACGTTTTGGGCCGGTCGATCGTGTGATATTACACCGTAAGACTTTTTTTGTGGGATTATGTAAAGTCTAAAGCCTAGGCGGACAGTCCGATCCAGTCCAGTATAGTTACCAGTCGACTCGTTTGAGTCGTCGAAGATTGGACTCAAGGGATGGACCATCTTAGAATTCAAAAAATCCCCATTAAATTTAAAGTTTCTGTGTTTTTTTCTTTAAAAAAGGTGGAAACCTCGAAATGGATCACCCTTTGAAAGTATAAAAAATATGCGCTCTCTAAATTCATTTTCGAAATAATACAAAATATTTTAAACTAAATTACTAAATATTTACAACAATTTTTTTTTGCTTTCTTCTCACTTACCATTTGGATGTGTGCAACGCATCACCAACAACATGCTGCCCACCTCCGATGTCGAATGCATAAACACACAAACGGCGAATATGATGATGAAGAATATGAAATTCTTACAGTTATTAGCGCAATATCCGCCGGTCGCTTGGTTCTTAAAAGCTGCAAGAACAGATAAACACGCGCACGCAACAGAAAGTTGGTTGGGTGGGGTAGAAAGAAGAGAAAAGAAGAAAAATGGGGTAGGTTATGACAGTGACTCGAGGAAATGGGTAAAAAATAATTAATGTATATGAGAAAAAATGAAATAAAATGCAATAATTAATAAATGAAAATGACAAAGCCATGCAAATGAATGGCTCCAAATATATGGCATATTATATATAGAGTAAATAGATAGTATATACCACACATATATATATATATATTCTTTATAATGAGTAATAAAATATGTAAGACTGATGAATGTATGGAGGGTATAAAAAAATAATAATAATACCATTTTTTGCAAATGAAGTTACTAAAACAAATTTCAATAAGGATCTAGCATCAATACCTTACGAAGAGGTGTTAATAAGTTACCTCAAAGTGGTATGAGTACCCAATAATTTTATAAACTTTTAAAAATTCACTTGTAAAATTTTTAACGGTACTGATTAAAAACTTCGGAAAAATTTTATTTTCCTGTAGTTGCAGTACGTGGGCTGCTATTTATTTGTTGGTATTATACACTTCTTGCGTCTATCCTGCACCAGTTGCTTGATTTATTTTTCCAATAGAACTCACAACTTTTATTTAAACAATACATACAAGGTTTGTCCGTAAAGGACTGAGTCGATTTAAAAAAATGTATTGAACCAATCGTTACAATTCTTCAAAAACTTTCTAAATAGGCTCCTTCTGTATCGATACAGCATTGCCAGTGCGATTTCCAAGCAATGAAGGCCACACGGAAGGCATTCTCCGGAATAGCCTTCGATCCCCTCTGTCGTCTCAAAATGCTTGCCTTCATTGGCCTTTTCAGGCAAGGAAACAAAAAAAAACCGGGGGCCACAGTGGACTGTAGGGCGTCTTCGAAAGCGTTGGGATGCTGGCCTTTGTTAGGAAGCTGTTCACAAGAAAAACGGTGAGAGCCGGGGTGCAATTTCCAATCGGCTGCGATGTCTTGTCGGACCCGATTGACCCTTCGTTTGAGTCTCTCAACGACTTCCTTGTAAAACTTGGCGTTGACGGTTTGACCAGAAAGAACAAATTCATGGTGGACGATATCTTTGTTGGCAAAAAAGACAATGAGCATCGTTTTCACTTTGAATATGCTTATTCTTTTCTTTTTTAAACGAGGAGACTCGTTAAGATCCATGACTCGTCACCTGGGATTACGTTATTCAAAAATTGGGGGTCACTTTCACACGTGTTCAAATTTTCTTGGCACACTTCCACTCGCCGCTTCGGTTTGCACTACTTACAGAAATACGTTGTGCAAAAATGTTTATCCTGACTAACCAGCCGCTCGTTCATTAGCTACGAACGCCCTCTACCGAATCCAATCGATGCGCGCATACTCCAAAGTACAGTCGCGGCGGAAGAAAATCAGTCCTATTACTTTCCGGACAAACCCTTTATGTTCGAAGCCTGTAGTTATGCCTTGGCCAGTAATCTATGCCACATTTCATGAATATAACATGCCTAATAAAAAACTGTAAAGCTTTAATCGCGTAAGCGTATTTCCAACCAAATTTGGTTTACGGAATCTTTGCGAATGTTGGAAAATGCTTACGATGTTTCAGCTTTATCAAAAACACGAGCTTACGGGCGCTAAAAAGCTTTCTAAGACGGTCGAGACATCATTGAAGACTACCTTAAACACCTTCAACTGTTGAAAATCTTAAAAAAGTGAAGTGCTTGAAAATCGCCAGACGAGTGTTAGAGAGATGGCAAGAGGTCGACATGATTACATTAATATTATTTTTTCATCATTTGTAAAATCGAAAATCTTGATGAAAAATAACTTTAAGATTTCTAACCTCAAGTGTTCGTACTTCTATGTGCTTTACCATTTGGGTTTGAAAATCAAAGTTTATTTTTAATAAATGTAACTATATATCAATACAGTTTAGCTCTTTTTGCCTTATTCACTTAATTACTTTTAGTTATTGTTTTTCAGTTAGAAATAGGTCACTCTCTTCATTTGAGCTTTTATAAATCTTACTACAATTTTTGGATTACGTGAAAAATATTTTAGACATTTTGATTAAAATATTTGAAATTAAAAAATTAAAATCCCGGCATACTATAGGATATAACCAATTAGTTATACTAATGGAAATATTACTCCAGAAAGGCATATATTTTTTTTAATTTATCACATATTGATTTGATTCTTAATAAAAAATGAAAGTTCTTATGATTTATATGAATGAAAAGCTAATTTGGTTGCCTGTGGTGAAATTTGAGTTTTGGTAAAATGTTACGTATACGCATGGCGCACATGCTTTGAGCGCATATGGAAATTGTGAGTACGAGTAAATAGATGTGTATGTATCTGTGTGTGTGTGTGTATGAGTGTACGTGTAAATAACGCTTTCAAACTTACAATCTGGAATGCATGTACAGTTACTGAATAAGGTGCCGTTATCAGTCAATGCTGACGCTGCACAACCCGCATGACAGGTGGAGATATATATACGACCATCCATGCCGCAAATGGGGGCGTAATTGCCCGTATCACAGGAACAATTGAGGTCACATGCTGGTTCGATCATGGCAGGACTGTAAATGCAAATGAGTTCGGAATAAAATATGTATGCACTTATATATTATATATTAAATATATTTTAAATAAATTAAATACATTATATATTACTTACGAATCACTCGTAGCACTCTTGTAACCAGCAAAATCGGTCATGCTACATCCCACAAACATCAGCACAACCATGCCGGCTGAGTAGAACAGCGCTGTAAACGCAATCCAAGCGGCTACGGAACGTGCCGACGGCTTCAACTTCAAAATGACCAAACCGGATATTACAATGCCCACACCCATGACGAGTATGCCACAAAAGGCGGCAATCATGCTGGCATCATAGGTGGTTAAACGGAACTGCGTTTCGAGGTATTTCGGTAGAAAAGTATAGAGTCCAGCGATTGGCAAGAGATGGAAGACACACGAAGCAGTGCGGAACATCAAAATGTCATTTTTCAGTTGACGTCTTACGGTCTTTGGAAAATCTTTGACAATACAAATAATAAATCAACATTTTAACACTTAAGATTTTCAAAGAATTTTTTACAAGGAAGTTATCAAACCTCTCAATTTCGGCTTCTCATCCACCTCCACTGCGGCTGCCGCCTCATCACCGCCATCCGCTTTAGCCTCGCCGGCATTGGGGTTTCGTTTGCCGCGCAACTGTTTTGGGAATGAGAACATGGCAAAGGATGACAGCAACATTAGAGTGCCTATACCAACTGGCCCCAGCCACCAGGCACCAATCCAACGTGGATCGCTTGCATCGAAGCCGGGATTGGAGAAATTCACATACCAGCGTGTACAAAATGAACCCACAATGAAACCGGATGCGGGTCCCAAAATGCGTACACCTATTGTTATGGCCATATACATGGGTGACTGTTTACTTGCCACATTATCATCTATGTAGGGTATGCCTAGTGTGGCTACTGCCGTCTGTCCAATGCCAGAGCTCAAAAGACTAGCGAAGAATATGCACAATACAATAACGGTGATTTTTGAGTGTGATGCTTGTTCCAGTTTTTGATCCTCATCGCATTCTATAAAAAAGGTAAATATGGTTAAATATCGGAAAAATTTAAGAAAGTATAAGACTTCCTAGTCAAATAAAGGACCGAAATAAGTGATAATAGAGGGACTGAAGGTTGTATCCGAAACAACTTGAAAACGACAAAATCTGTAAAATCTGAAAAATTTATTCAGAGAATGTACGGGATCCGATATCGGCGGATCTCACAAATGAGCACCGTCTTGGGGGAAAAAAGGTGTGCGAAATTTCAGATCGATATCTCAAAAACTGAAAGACTAGTTCGCTTGTATACAGAAGGACTGAATGGATGAAAACACTCCAGCTCCGACAGTTTTTGACGCAATACCCTCCGAGGAAAGTAGAGGAAGAGGAAGACCTCCACTCCGTTGAAAAAAACATGTGGAGAAGGATCTGACTACACTTGGACTATACTGAATAGCGAAGAGCAAGAACGATTGACGCGCTGTTGTAAACTCAACTATAACCGCGTAAATGGTGACTACGCCAATAAAGAAGAAGAAGAATGTCTTAAAACCCAAAAACTTTTGTGAGACACACCACAAATTGAGGAAAGCCCATTTCTGCACCTAATTTTCACACCTTTTCGTTGCTCTTAAGTACAAATATATTTTATAGTGAACTTACCTGAGTTGGAATTCGTTGAGTTCTGTCCCGGTATGCACAGATTCATTTCGTGTGAGCCCGGCACATTGGCCAACAATGCACTGAGACCACCTTCCAATGCGTTCGCACTTGTCACATTTATTGTGTCATTCATTCCATGCAGTCCATAACTGGCGTGCAGCATTTGACCATGTAAGGCGCGCATTGCCGCATTACCACCATTGCCGCCGTTACTGAGCGTATCAAGTGATTGCATCAGTTGTTTGCCAAATATAAAATGCGGCAATGAGCAAGCGAAAGCTGCAATGGAGAATAATACCATGCCGCAAGCGATCCAACGTGGGCGATGACCACGTCCTGCGAAGTAGGTTAACAACATAGCGGTACTAATTTGACCCATCTCACTGGCGCTTAGTAGAAAACCCGTCGTTTTCGATTTGATCTGAAATAGTTTCTCGATGGTAGTGATCACCGACACGAAATATGTCATATACATGCCCTGTAAAATGTAGGCGAGCAAAAAGACCACCATGAAGACATTAGTCGAGGCAAAGTTACGCGCCCATTTCGGTCGACAGCCGAATAAACCGCAGCCGGGAGCTTGTCGATCGCCATTACTCAACTCGGAATCTGTATCCGATTCATCCGGTTCACGCGTTCGTGTATTTTTTTGTGCATATAAGCCGGTAAGTGGATCTTGTTCATCATACTTGTCTGGTACGCCCAAGCCGATACCATTCTTGCCGTTCATTAGCGAACCATTATTGTTGCCCTGATGATTAACCGGATAATGTAACAGTCCGTTTTTGAGGTTATTAATTTGTTCGGCATCTTTCCATTCGTTGTTATTACTGGTCGATGTGGTGTATAGTACAGTGGTGGGATCACCTAGTGTTTCATTCGCCTCTTGTCCCGCTAGACTGCCGTCTTCCGCTCCATTAATACTTGCTGTGCAAACTAAGCTGTTGTCTGTCAAGCCAGCGTTGCCATTACCATTGTTTAGTGCAGCACTGTTACCATTACCGTTCGACAGTAGTGGGGTCCAAGCTTGCGTAGAATCACGTCGTGTACCATTCTGATAACCATTAGTGCCATTTGCATTGCCGTGACCATTGTGTAATGGTGTGCCGTTCAAACTAGCATCGCCATTGCTGCCATTCTGTTTGTAGGGTGTACCAGCTGGACTTGAAGCTGTGCTTGACTTTATCTGGCGTTGTGGAGACTGAAAATTGAGCATTTGTGGATTTGCCGCGGCATCGACGTCGCTGGCATTTGTCGAGGGATTCATATTTTGTTGTGGCTGTCGGTGTTGGTAGTTGGGGTAGGTTGTAGGTAATGTAGGAGTTTGTTGGGGTTGGTGTGATGTAGCTGGGATATTTTTGTTGGGGGAAGGGTTGGGAATCAATATGGTTGAAAGTGGGATTTTTATGTTTCAAATTTAATTATTCTATGAGATTTCTACTAAATATTCATCCATTTTCGATATCTGCTTTTGATATATTGTTATTGTATAATAGCTGATAACACTGAAGTTCTCCGATTAGAGCTTCTTAATTTATTTTTGTATTGTTTTGTATAGAGTTTTATGCGTTTGTTGTCTTGTTGGTGTCTTAACGAAGACACTGGCAGCTTATTTTCAAACGGTTTTACGAATTATTTTCAATATTTTGTAGCTTGAACGAGGTAGTTTTGAAGTTGAAGGTTGTAAAGTTTGCAGCTTCTGTTTTTTATATGGCAGTGTCTGGAAATAGAAGAAATTGAAGGAATTGGATTATTACACTTTTAAAAAATAATACATAATTTATTTTAAAGGAAAAGGAAAATTGAGTTTAAAGTCTTTAATGATCCTTTTACTGCAAGTGTCAAGTCAAATATGTTTTCAAAGTACAGTGGGAAAGCACCAAAACTGAAGTGTTGTCATCCTAATACTTTAAAGATTTTTTTCACCCAGAAAGCTAATGATAAAGTCTTAATGATCCTTCTACTGTAAGTATCAAAAAGTATGTTTTCAAAGAACAGTGTGAAAACACCAAACCAGAGGTTTTGTTATCATAGAATTTAAGGATTTTTTTCACTCAGAAAGGCTAATGATAAATCCACCTTATAGATGACTGATATTTCTAGACCACTTATTTGGGAAGTATGTTCGCCTCTTGTATTGGTGTAACAATTGTTTCAAGTAGAACTTCTAAAATTCACATGTTTTTGAATGATTTTTTGAATTAAGGAGTGGTTAAGAAATCTTAAGGCGTTACATGGGTTTACGGGTTTCAAAAAGTCGAGTTTTTGATTGTCTTATTAAATTCTACAACATCTCTAAAATATTGTTCTAAATTTTCAAGTCGTTCCGAGTAATAGTTTCGGAGATACAGCTTTGAAAACTTGTGTGCTCGAGGTTAGCTAGGCTAACTGTGCCGTCTTTAAACTCGTTTTTCTCGACACTGTGTTTTTGAAATCGGCTTGCAAGATTTCTCGAGAACTACTCAACCGTTCTTTATGATACTTTACACAGGCCTTTGAGATACAATTCCTAGAGACTTGGACGAAGGATTCGATTACAATTATTTGAAAAAAAAGGCGAAATTTTAATTTTTTTGTAAAAATGTCTGAAAAAAAAACATTTTTTAGTTTCTTTTTTCCTTCGTCCAAGTTTTAAGTTAAAGTTCTAACTAAAACACGTACTTTTTCACTTTAGATGATCTTGTAAAGAGTTATCCTGCCAACCAGGACGCATTTGCTTTCTAGGGATCACCGGAAATGGCGTCGTGATGACCGAGCTTAAAATATTTTTTTCCAAAAATTATGAATTTCTTTGTTAATAATGTATGTTTGTAAAAATAAAAAATTAAAACAACCGCAACTAATCTCAAGTTATTTAGTTGCTAATCGCCATTTTTTTTATATTATGTATTGCTATTATATTTGGTATACAGAAAATTATATCTTGTTATACATACATATGTATATCAAAATTAGCGAGAACTCAAGGCCAGGTTCTAAAAGTATTTTGCGAATTTTGAAAAAACATTTTAATTTTTAATTTTGTCTTATTTTTTTATTTATTTTTACGAAAGTTTCCAGTGGAATCTTAATAAAAGTTTTTGTAATACAAAGCAATGGCCTGTCACAGAAGCAATAATATAACAGTTGTTGGAAACTTTAGAAAAAAAAATTATCATAACTTTTATATAAAGAATTTATTGCCTTTGTCACTTTAAGAACCACCCTCACACATACACATATTAAGCAATAATTACGTCGTTAAATAATGCAGTCAAATACACTAACTTCTTGCCAAATTGCGTTACAGTTATGTATAAAGGTATATGTATAGAGATAGTAGAGTCATAAGCTACGCAGCAGGTGAGGCAACTGAACAATTTGAAGGTTAATAGATAACAACAGACAATTTAAAATCGCAAACACACATACACAAACAAAACCGGGTAAGTTCTGCATACGTGTATGTATGTATGTATTTCACGTGCTAGACTTATTTTCAGTGAGATGCACTTTCGTTTTCAATTAAACTATTTATTATTTAATATTCTTCATTTTCGCTATCTTTATTGCACATTTGATATCAGCATGTCATAACGTTTTGATTATGTACAGTTATCATTACGTACTCACTTTCCATACAACACTGACCTTGAAATTTCACAAACTATTTTTAAAACGATTTTTTGTTGTATTTATTTGTCGTTTCTATGCGTATTTTCTGCGTATGCGTGCCAAATACACCCGCAAAAATAATTAGGTTGCTTTGCGTGTAGTCACACGCAGCGAAAGTAGGTAATTGGGTGACGGGAATTGTTATCAACAGCGTTTTTTTAATGCCGATAAGAATTATCACAATAACAAATGTTAAGTTGTTCACTAGCGTTTTTTGGCAATATTTATTGCATTATTGCTGCACAAATTATACGTCCACTGACGGCGAAGGCCGGATTTTGACTAAATTTTATGAAAAATTTACCGAAAAAATGCACCAACGCAATCGCGCTGGAGAAGCAGTAGAAGAATTGCCATATAACATTTTGACATTATTTTTCATATTTACACACTTACATATATACATATAAAAAAGCGATATAATTATATATGAGTGTGCATTTGCTTATGTGTGCATGGATTTTTTATCAGTGCAGTGCAGCCATTTTAGGCCACAGTCGCAGTCGCAGCCAGTGTCAATATTGATACAGCTTGCAAAAAACGACATACAAGATTGGCTAGTAAACAATAAAAAAGTTGATTTCTTATACACACACACATATATATACCATATATAATATATTTAAGTATATTTGTTTAATTTTTACGGCTGTATGTGTATCACAAATAATTTATACCGACATATACACAAACATATTTCTATATATGTACATACATAAGTATATTTCATTGTAGTTATTTATAAGCGTGAGTTTCCGAAATGAATTCAATGTCAGGGCAAAAAGCTGCGACCGCCGCGTGACGTGAACATCGCTTTCGCAATTTGTTTTCGGTTTTTGGCGTTTTTTTTGAATAGTTAATTAGCGAGAAGAAAACAATTATTTTAGATTGCTTTGATAAATTTTAATAAATTAAATTAAGCAGTAGTTTGTTTGTCGAATTCTGCTGTGTTGCTTAAAATAATTGGAGGCATAGCAGCTTATAAATAATAATTTTTATTTCCAGCTTGCAAATTTTCAAATATAATTACTTTTTTTTGGTAATAATTTACAGCTTTGTGCATGTCCGTCTTATTTTTTTCCTAAAAGACTGGTAAAGACATAACCTTAATTTAGTTAATTTTTTTTTATACAAATTAGGGAAAAGCTCTAATTGACTCAATTAAAGTAGTGAAGTGATTATTAGTAAAATTTGATTTTTCGGACGAAAGTTTCTAATTGACTTCATTTGAGGTTTTCCAATTATCTTATTATGTACTTTAATTTGTAATGGTAACAAGTTGTAATTAAAAGTTAAAGGGTTATTTATTAGCTAAATATCTACACTAATGATAAAAAATGTCAATTGATTCAATTAATGGTCCAAAAATTGTTAATTGACTCAATTAAGGATGGAAAAATTGCGAGTTAAGGAACTATCAATTTATTAAATAAAATTTTGAAATGATAAAAAGTTGTTAATTGACTCAATTAATGATGGAATTTGGTCAGTTTGTTAATTGACTCAATTAAGTATGGAAAAATCGCAAATTAAAGGGCTATAAATTAGTTAAATAAAATTGTTAATTGCCTCAATTAACTGTCGAAAAATTGTTAATTTAGTAAATTAAGTATGGAAAATTTTTTAACTGACTCTTTTAAGAAATTGTCAGTTAGCTAAATTTCTACACTAATTCATATTGAAAAAAGTCATAATTCAATCAACTGAAAATATGTTAATTAGCTATTTGTACTCATTAGTACGTATAAAGAAAAAAATGCCAACTGAAACAATTGAGGTTGTTTTGGAAATGCACATAAGGATTTTATTTAGCAAAAATAAGGAGTTAAATAAATTAGTTAAATAACTCAATTAATGTTGGAAGATTGTTAATTGACTAAATTAAGTATGGAAAACTTCTCAATTGACTCAATCAATAATTTGTCAATTAGCTAATTCTGTACACTAATACATATTGGAAAAAATGCAAAATTGACTCAATTAAGGATATGTTAATTAACTATTAGTGTTCATTAGCATGTAAAATGTTACTAATTGGCACAATTGAGATTGTTTCCGAAATGGCTATAATGGTTTTAGTTAGCAAAAATAATAAGATATAGAATGAGTATTGGGTCGTTATGGGATGATTTTTGGTTTATAGAACCAACCGTTTTCCGTAAATGGCCAAATTAAAGGGCTAAAAATTAGTTAAATATTTACACTAATGAGAAAAATTGTTAATTGACTCAATTAAGAATTGATCAGTTAGCTTAATCTCTACACTAATACTAACAACAATAATTGGAAATAATTCATAATTGACTCAATTAAGGATATTGCTTCGTTAGAGGATGTTTTCGAGTTCATAGAACCAAACCGTTCTCTATCCATGTGTTTAGCGATAATTGTCACGGAACAATTCTGCTACTGCTACCAACTAACATTTACTTATATTCCACAATGTGGTGCATATATGAAAATGTGCAGAAAAAATGTTGGACCGTAATTGCTGGCAAAAATATGGCCAGATACTTATTTACTGAGTTTTATGCCTGTGTATGTTATTACTGATAATTTATTTTTCGTTATCAAAGGTCGGCATGCATACATACATAATACATATATGCAATATATATATGTAAGTATGACATCCATATTTACTACGCTTGGTTTAATGGTGTTGCACTTTTTATGGCTTGGAAAAAATCTGCTTTCATATATACCGAAATTTATATATGTTTGTACACAAGAATGTGACTTTTGCGCAACATATTAATTATGGCACGTTTCATATTCGAAATGTACTGAAAATGTACTCAATCTTGCACTGGTTTGCATTTTAGCACAATTATTGCGTAAATAAGATTTTGTTATCAATTTTTGCAGCGACCACATGGTCACTTATTATTATTATTAAGATTTGTCATTTTATAGAATGAAACATGAAAATTGGCGGTACAAAACATTTCTAGCAATCACTGTTATTTTTCAGATTGCGAATTTGATGTAATTGTATAAACAATTGCAGAGAGTGATTCAATTAAAGCTGCGAATTGGAAAGGGAAAATTACGCAAATGTGACAATTTGCAGATAAATACACATTAAAGTAAACAAAATTACTGCCACCATTCTAATTAATTTAATTGCTAATTTTGTTTTCATATATATTTCATAGCAAAGATTTTGTTGTTTTTTCCAATACAACACTTTCACAATTGTCAATTATTAGGCAATTTGTAGGCAATTAAAATAATTTCGTTCAAGGTTGAATTAAATTTGAAACTTCGTTTATTTCATGAAAAATAGTACGATTTTTATTTACAAAATTGGATGAACACAGCTGTTTTTTGAATTAGAAATTTAGATGTTAAAATGACAAAATAAATAAATATTATAAAATATGGAATAATCGTAATTTTTTCGAATTTTTTCAACGCAAAATTCGTTATTCGTTTTTTGGTGTTTTCGTCGATTTTTTAAAGAAACACTGAAAACTTAGAGATGTTTTTGAGAAAACCGATCTTTGCCAAGCGAAAATTACCAATTTAGAACGATGTAATACAAAATAATGGATGTACCGGTATGAAGTGAGCGTTAAAAGATATGTGTGTTAGTAGGGAATATTTGTTGTGAACGAGTCCTATTCTGAGATAACCTCATAGCTGATTTGTGAAGAAAAATGTGTGAGGTTTGCTTTCTGACATCATAGAATTGTGATAAAGTTGTGAGCATTTGAGCTTTTGAATTTACGTCAGTCAGTGAGGTAAACCTCACATACTTACTTCATAAAACTTAGTGAGAATTGTGATTTTTGTGAAATCTTGAAATCCAATGCAGAATCACTCTTACGAACAGGTGTTACTTTGGACTGAGTAGGCAAGATCAAATTCTACAAGTCCTGCTTTATGGCGGATGGTAGCATGGACAATAACATCATCTTATGAGCTGGCCTTTGTGTGTTCGAGAGAAAAGTTTTGCGCAAAGTTTATGGTCCGGATCAACTTGAAAATAGGAAAATATTCTAGAGGTGTTGTAGAATTTAATAAAATCATGAAAAAACTCGACTCGTGGACTCGTAAGCCCATGTAACCGCTTAAATGGCTGTTTAGTTGGAGTCGTTCCACTATGGAAGAATTACGGATTCTCAATCTTTGAGTTTAAAATAATTAGATGTTCAGCTATATTGTTGAATATCTCTGGTATAAAATCCTTTAAGATATAGCCAGATAGCGCCAGCCTTTCCAGCAGACAACACTACCGGGTTGTGCTATTGCGAATTGGTTCGAGATATCTGAGTGAAAATCATGCTACTTATGGAAATGATTGTTCTTTTGATTTTATTTTCTTCCGGTTTATCCGAAATATCAAAAATAAAGCAATGCTTGATGCGATTGTGGATACATCAGTGTCTGTATAAAGATGAAACAACTCAATACAAAGCAATGTTGTTCCGAAAAGTAGTAAGAATTTGAGAAAATCGGCGCTTAAGTAAAACACCGCAAGGCAATCGAAGTGAATGCGGAAAAAAACATAAAAAATAAAAGACTAAAGACGAACTTGGGAGAGTAATAGAAAAAGCGAAAATGAGAGAAGAAGGCTATGGGTATTTGGTCATAGTTGGCAGTGACGAGTAAAGTTCCTTGACATTCTGCGCTGATGCAACAACAGCAGCGTCAAGCTGCAGTGAGAACAACAATAGCAAAGGTGAAGTTTTGCATACAATCACATACATACATACATATATACATACTTACATATATGCGGTCGTACATACATACATACATAGACACAACCACACACATGCAATAATACATATTTATAAACACACAAACGAAGAGTTGCGCAGAAGATGCGCTTGCAGCACAGCTGCAAGTATGAGACGCCGCTGTTTGTTCGTGTTGTAGTTGTTGTTGCTTTGGTGAATTTTGAATTTTGCGACGGTAGTTTGGTCATAATTCGTATTTCTTCAACGCTGTTTACAGGCCAAGTTTAGCGCTTTTCGCAAGCACACATGCAACGTCGCGCACAAAGCGAGACAATAGCCGCGACCACAGCAAACCCAACAACAATACATAGTTACATACATATATATGTATATAGTATTAGCGACAACAAACATAAAGCGCTGCTGATTGTCTGCTGCAGCAACTAGCCGGCGTTCTTCAACCTGTGCGTCTGTTGCTACGTAGCAACATGCCGGCCGCTGGTAATGATGATGTCGTTGGCTTTGTTGTTGCTTTTGTTATTTTTGTTTTGTTTTTTTTTGCCTGTTCGGCCAGAGATCATTCACTTTGCGGCGATTCCACACGCTTTTGTTCTACACAGATTTGTCTTGGCCGCAGAATAACCACAACAATAACAATAAAAACAAAGCATTGACTGTAGCCAATAGGTCGAGCAGAGGATGCAGCAATACACACATTCAAATACATACAAACATGTGATCGTTGCAACAGCACGCATGCGTGCAAATTTAGCCTCACTCTTACGTATCTACACCTGATCGCACACACATACATACACATATGTATTGGTTTTGCTTTTGATGGCAAATTTTGAATGTGTTGTGTTGCTGTTGTTGTTGACGTCGCCGTTGCTGCATCCACTTTCAATGCTAACTTCATTTCGTTGTCGCTGCTGCTGCAGTCGCTGTTCGCCGAGCTTTGCGTTCGTGTTGTTCTTATTGTTGTTTATTTTGCTGTTGCTTTTCTTATTATTTGTGTTGTTGTTTTTGTTCTTATTGTTGCTTTTTGGTTTTACGTTTTTTTTTTGCTGCAGCTAAGCACATTGAACTCGATAAGTGGTTGATGGTGTCTGTATTGGTTTCTCTTCGTCCGGCGATGACGATTCGTTTGTTTGCTTGCCCTTTCATTCTTTTGCTTATAGGCAGGTAGTCGACGGTTTGATGGCATTTCCTTTGCAAAAGCAAAAAGTTCGTGCAAATTGCATAACTCTATACATTCTGCGGTTAGTGTTTTGATTGGTGTTGCTTTTCAGAATGACCCAGGAAATATGTATGCATATATCCCTACTTATATATGTACATAGGTATTTTCATTAACTACTTATGCACATATATACATACGAGTATATGCATTTGTATACTACATACATATGTATGTCTGTGAAAAATTATGCTAAATTCATATTTCAACAAAATAATGCAATAATTTTTATGTCACTAAAAAATTTTGTTTAAGAAGATATTCGAGCATGACTGCTACATAAATACATAGTTCCCACTGTAAAGTTCGACATTTATGTTTAACATTTTCAAAGACTTTTGATCGATTGAACAAAGGTATAAGAGAATTTATAACGGGTGATTTTTTTGAGGTTAGGATTTTCATGCATTAGTATTTGACAGATCACGTGGGATTTCAGACATGGTGTCAAAGAGAAAGATGCTCAGTATGCTTTGACATTTCATCATGAATAGACTTACTAACGAGCAACGCTTGCAAATCATTGAATTTTATTACCAAAATCAGTGTTCGGTTCGAAATGTGTTTATCGACAAATTTTGTTCAGCGATGAGGCTCATTTCTGGTTGAACGTTACGGTGAATGGCGATCGCTATCGTTCGATGCTAACAAACTTTTTGTTGCCAAAAACCGGCCGAAATGCTCGAAAAAGTTGCCCAAAATTGGACAAAAAGTAAATGTCATGAACCAATCTAACGTTTCAAATAAAGAACCGATGAGATTTTGCAAATTTTATGCGTTTTTTTTTAAAAAAAAGTTATCAAGCTCTTAAAAAATCACCCTCTAGTTAAAAGAAATTGGAATATGCAACACTACTTTGGTTATAGCCACTATAAAGATTTTGTTTGAACACCCTGTCATTAAATTATGCAAAGAGATTTAAATATAGCGCTTAAGATATAATTTCGAAACTTCTAATTCCTTAATTTTATTTTCAAAAAATCGATTTTTTTTTAATTTTATTTTTTAATGTACATAAATTTAAGAATATACAAAGATTTCAGTGAAATTTTCGAAGTTACAGGCAAATTTGAAAAGGCGTTTGAAAGTGCTTGGTAGTACAAAGCCAAATTTTTCTCAAAATGGTGTTTTCAAAGTTGGTGATCAACATTACTCGAAAACCGTTAAACTAATTAGTCTCAAATTTTAACACGACCTTCTTAAATACATCGAATAATTTTTTCAACGATACTATTTTTTTATAAGCAATTTAAGGTCGAAATTTTGGTCAAAACTCGATTTTTCAAAAAAATTTATTTTGCTTATCTCTTCGATTAGCTTTACTAGCTTAGACATTATTTTAACGAACTCTGTTTAATTTTTTTAATTTCAGAGGATCCAGTTCAAAGATATAGTGGTCACCGCAAAACGTCTGTTTTGAGAGGAGCTGCCGGTGATCAGCTGTAGTTTCTTTCCAAATAAATATTTTTACTAATTCTATATCTTGAAATACAGTTAAAAGATACCATAATATGTCTACAAATTTTTGAATCAATAAATTTAAAAGTTTTTCAAAAAAAATGTGGAAAATTCGCTTTTTCGGTGTTTTAACTGTACATTCGTATAATCGCTTAAAATTATTATTAGTATTTTTACAATATGCAGTCAACTGTTTATGATTGAAATTATATTAACACCAAACTGTCAAACTTTGTATATATCAATGATCAAACATGAATCGGACTGGTCCATCTATAAATCGATAAATATTTATTTTCTATTGGTGCAATAAGACCTGAATCTTTTGCAAAAACGATGTCGTGTGCAGGTCGCAAAAAAAGCTTGACAATGTAGCTGTGGAACCTACACTCATCAAACGCATCACTGGTGAGGAGACGTGGGTTTGTGAATATTTTTATCGAAACTGATCAATAATCTAGCGAATGGCGTTTCAAAAAATAAGTGACTAAACAGGTCAAAAAAAGCTTGACAATGTAGCTGAGGAACCTACACATATTAAACGCATCACTGGTGAGAAGACGTGGGTTTGTGAATACGACGTCGAAACTGATTAATAATCTAGCGAATGGCGTTTCAAAAAATAAGCGAAACCGAAAAAACCAAAATTCGTTGAAGGCACTAAAGGCCATCTCAGCCAAGGCTTATAACAAGTGTGTGAAAAATTGGATTAAGCGTTGACATAAAACGAGCCTATCCAATCGGATTGCTCTCGTATATTGTTTTCAAACTCATTACGTATTCCTTGTAAGCTGTGGTAAGTCAGTTTGGAAAGACATAGGCGAAGAATAGTGTTCAAAAATGTTCGTTTAAAAACCCAAAGATTGGAACATTTTCCGTGTTTGCCGATAGACTGATAAAATGATTCTTACAAATTTTCACAAATAAAAACTCGAGTGGCTGCCGGTTGAAATTTTTGAAAAAGATAAGGAAACGAAGTAAAATAACTTAAAACAGTATTTTAAAATTAACAAACATTTTAAGCTGTTTGGTAACAAATATCAATCGTTAACGATACAAAAAGCTAAAAATTTCAATTAGGAAATTTTTAAAAATAATTTCTTTTTTCATTCTTCATATAGCATTTATGTATTACTTATTTTGTAAGTTGAGTTGATTAGACACTTGTTTGTTAAATTGACTAACTAACTACACATACATATAATACTTACTACATCAAGCAAAAAAAGAATATAAAACATATTCATAAAAATACACATATGTATGTATGTATGTGTAAAAATTGCCAGTCACTTATTAAGTACCGGCGATTTCTTCGCTGGGCACAGCTAAATTTGCCCATACTACAAGTATTTCACTATATGTGTATGTGCGTGTATGCGTGAACTCAATTTTCGCTACAATTCACAAATTCAATGTGAAGGTCAAAGTCAGCGGCAGTGACCAAGCGACTGAAATTAAAGCTAAAATAAACACTCAAATGGCGGCATTCATTTAAACATTCACTATATGCCAGTATTTATTTATATATATTTGCATGTGTTTATGTATAAATATTTTTATTGTTTAGTTTATTATAGCTTTTGTATATATGTATGTATGTATGCAACAAGTTTAAGATGGTGGCGTGTCGAGAGCGAATATTAAAGTCAATGAAAACTAAACGGTAGAAAAAAGTAATAGCAAAAGTGGAATTTGAATGTGGCGGGGGGAGCGACGTTTAAATGGATAAAAAGTGAACTCGGTTGGAGAGAAAGTAAATTGAATTGAATTGAATTGAATTTGTTATTAAGATTTAGTACGTATAAAGATGGGATAAGGAGTTAATTGAGTAAATTACATAATTGAATACAATTATATGAGTTAATCGAGTATTTAATCTTTCAATAAAAAAATTGTAGTTTTTGATATTAGGTATAATTCTTATAGAAATTTCCGAGAACCAATTAATCGAGTCAGTTATAAAATTTAATACAATTAAATAAGTTAATCGAGTATTTAGCAATACAATTATGTAAAAGAAAAATTTAAAAGTGTTTGATATTAAGTATAATTCTTATAGAAATTCCGAGAACCCATTAATTGAGTCAATTTTATAATTGAATACAATTAAATAAGTTAATCGAGTTTTTAATAATTCATTTAATATATAAAAAAAATGTTAAAAGTGTTTCTTCTTAAGTATAATTCTTATAGAAATTTTCATTAATTGAGTCAATTATATAATTGAATAAAACTATATGATTCATTTAGCAATACAAGTAAAAAAATAAAAAATAAATAAAAAATAAAAATGAGGTGTAATTTTTATAGAAATTTCCGTGAACCTATTAATTGAGTTAATTATGTAATTGAAAACAATTAACTGAGTTGATCAAGTATTTAGCAATTCAAGTATGGAAAAGAAAATTTGAAAAGTGGTTAAAATTAAGTATAATTCTTTTAGAAATTTGAATCAATTCATTAACTGAGTTAATTACATGCGAGTTAATGAAGTTCAACTACAAAATTGGGAAAATGATTGAAATTCAGTGTAATTATTATAGGCATTAATTGAGTCAGTTATTAAATTGAATATGACCATACAATATGATCACTAAATTCACTCAATCAAATCACTGCTCACAACTCCTTAGTTACTTTTTAAAAGGCCTTTTAATATGATTTGATGTGCACATATCCTTAATTAAATGATTGCTTACAACTCTATAAATATGAGAAACACTGCTAATTGGCTTAATTAAGAAGCAACATAACATATTTAAGAAAAATCACTAAAGGGATGAAGTGGATTTACTTGCAAATTAGAAAATTTCGCGAAAAAAATTCCACCTAAAAGTGGTATAAACGATTTTTTTTAATCTAAATTATTACTCCTTCTGTAATAAAATCAAATAAAGCCTGACAAACAATTCAGAACATCACAAAACGTTTATCCGCAGGCTAATTCATCGAATAAGCAGAAAAGTGAAATGTTGCAGTCACTGCACTATGCACTTGAAATACATTAGTATGATCTCAAAGTGTAAAATAAAAACAAAAACCGGCTATTGCTAAGCTATAAGAAAGCATATACAATGGCGTACAATGGTAATAGTGGTCAAGACTGTTAGCAACATCAACAGCATAATCGATGCTACACGGCAGACGAGCTTGACAATTTTGCTTTCAATGTTATGCATTTGATGTTGTATCATTTGGTTGTTATTGTTATTGCAAAAGTCTGGACTGGACCAGACCAGATCACACAGCAAAGCCGGCCAAGTCCAATAGTCCAATCGATAGCGAAGTGAAATTGCAGCTTGCTCTTGTGGGGGAGGGGGGAACATTTAGAGGCGGCAGTGAAGAGCGTCCAAACAGGTAGTGAAGAGCGATTGTAGAAAGAGGAAATAGCAACAATAGCAAAAACAGCAAAAACAGCAACAAACTATAAGGAAACGAGTGCATTTGTAATTTCGCAATAGTTGCGCTTGCGCAATAGACATACATATGCACATAAGTATATACTACTAGCTGGTAAACTAGCAGTAAGAGTAACCTGAAAAAACGGCAAAAGTAATGAATATAACAGCAGTATGAAACTACAATAATATGACTGCCAATATCTGTTAAGCAATCGACTGAGAGCCACCGGTTGCCGCTTGCCATTACACATGCAATGCTGTATTGGCTGTATACAAGTACGTACATTCATAGGTGTATATATGTTTGTAGGAACTTATGAATAAGTATGTAAACAATGAATTGTGCTATTAAAACTTAGTATCTCTGCTTCACAGAAATGTGTATTATACAATTTTTATTTGATACTGCCATAAACAATTTATGATGTATGTAGGTATGCTTCAGCTTCCAAGAATGGGTTTTATTCGGTGGGGGATATGGGGATGGGAGACATCCATCTGTAACAGGCGGATACAATGGATTTTCTAGGGCTCATCCTGAATATGAAGCTTTCATAGACGCCGAATATCAAAAAGTGAGCAAAAAAAAGCATCGATTGCCATATACTGCTGTAGACATGGTAAAAGGTAGGACCTCTAACCGAAAGTGGTGCTCTGGCCTACGACAGTTAAGCCCATTATGTTTTATGGAGTTTTTAAGTGGTGTAGGGCTGTAGAAAATACCACACTTGCAAAGAAACTCGTGAGCGTTCAACGGGCGATGCTCATCAGCATATGTGGTGCAGTAAGGTCCACTCCAATCATGCCACACACCATCTTGTACAAAGTGCCCATAGATATCGTCGGAAGGTGTATGGCTGCGAAAGTTGTTATCAGACTCAGAGAACCTGATAATCTCTTTATATATGTACTTTGACTTCATACAGGTTCACTTGGATCATGGAGTCGACAAACCGAACTTTGGCGGCTCCTTCTCGTCGCCATATACCGACGAGGGAGTTGCTGGTGGGAAGAAGCCGTTGGAGGAGAGGGACTTCTTTACGGATGGGTCAAAACTTAGGGGAAAAGTTGGTGGACGAGTTTATTGTCAGGAACTGTCTATCTTCACTCTTCCAGACTATTGCAGTGTCTTTCAAGCTCCAGAGTGTAGCCTCCTTCAGAGAAGTGACCATTCACTAAGATAGCAGAGCGGCGATACTAGCCTTGAACCCCTTAACAGTTCGTTAGGGGTTGGTCAAGGAGTGCCTAACGTCTCTGGCATCGTGTGTCTTTTAGATAAGACTGGTATGGGCGCCAGGCCTTAGCAAGGAAAGGCACCTAGAACCGCTATCAGTAAAATGGCGGCGGGTCGGTGCTCCCGTATCATCTTGTTTTCTACTACTAGATAGCTGGGCTTCGCGGAAGCTTGGCTATCGCAAAAGTATTCTGGCCCAATATCGATCATAAGATATCCAGTGATCATTTTGCCCTCAATAAGGCTAGTCTCCTCTTAGTACATTGGCTACAAAGCGTTTTTCCAATTTATAAGTTCTAACACAGGAGCTCTTCTTTTCTATAGCTTCACAAAGGACTATACATATATAGCAGTCCCCGTGCGAGCTTTGATCAGCCATCTAACCTAACCCAACCGACTTTTTTCGGAGGTGGTATTTTTGACAACTGCTACTTGATTTAGATTCAGTTTAGTACTACTTACATATAATTATTTAGATCTACTACGGAGCAACGGTTGCAAATCGAGCAAATTTATTAATTCGAGTAACCATGGATCGGTGTCCACGTTACATGCAGTGAATAATGTGCGTCTTCTAAGTGGAGCAGAGTATAGAAAAATACCCAAATGAGTCCATACGCCAATTGGAGGGGTGCCCTTCCACTTTATGCCAGATTTTGTAGAAGGATATTGAAGCTAACCGACCATCAAGCGCGTCACACGTTCCATTAAGGCCAACGGGCCCGATTTTTAAAATAACCTTTTGATGTGCGTATTACCTGGCGTTCTCGCCTACGTTCTACGATTGAGGACTTGGAAGAGAATAGTCGGCAATAACGATTGGTGACAAACTGACAATTTGCTGCAAAAGCGATTAAAAATTGGGTCCATCAGCTGGAATTTACCCGAGTCAGTGCTGGTGATCACTTGTCCGAAATAATTTTTGAAACATAATGACAAACATTATATTATGTGCGTTTAATTTCTTTTTGAAAATATGCCAAAACAAATCTCTCTTTAAGTTAAGAAGCCTTTGGTTCCACGCCGAAAAGCTATTTTCTCAAAAAATCTTCAAAGAAAGAGCAACAAAAAAAATATATATGGTATATGCAAATGTATGCTGTTTCTTCGAAATTTTTATTTATGTAAACTCGATGGGCCAATATCCGCTTTACGACTTGCGTCATTTGGGCTAGGTGCCCTATTAAATTTTATTTGCGACTTCCTGCATACAAAGTAGTTGCGTCGAATGAAATGTTTGGAAAAACATGCTCCAAAAGCTAAATGTAAATTATTTTTAAATATTCGTACATACGAACTCTTTAAGTAAAAAACTGTGTCCAGACGGTTGTATTGAATGCTTTCTGATAGAAAATGGAGTACAATACAATGCGATGCCTTTGCCCTGCAGAGAGAAATTTAGTATTAAGTATTATCCATTAATTTTCGTTGTGGGTATGCTACTATTGAAACTAATATGCATATAAACGATAGGTGTCAAAATGTTATTTCCTTAATAACCACGCAAAAGTTCCACAATTGAAAATATTTTTAGAAAATAACTACTAACAAAAATAATATTTAAAATTTTGTATCTATATTTATAAAAAAAAATCTATTTACGGCAATTTCTTCACAGGGTTTACACTTGTAGTATGTTGTGTACTTGAGCTAATATTGACTCAAATATGATTCGTCATCGACTTAAAGTTGAAAAAAATGCGTGTACAGTTATGGATTGTGTTAAGTATACGCGAAAGTTACTCCATTGTCTCGTTGTTACAGTTGCTGTTGAATCGAATTCACTTCACTGGACTGCATCAGTGACACCTTTTTTATCTTGTTGCCTTTTAGCTCTTCCTTATTTGTACTTGTGGGTACATTTTTTGTTTACTTCTGCGCTGTTTTTCGTAAATTTTAATGTCGTTTCCGAATTTCAGTACATTTGCAATGGATTTCGTCGCGAATTGACATGAAATTATATTGTATTTACTTAACATAAATTCGAATTTGTTGTGTGTACTCGCATATTTGCAAAGGCAGAAAGAGAGTGGTAACAAATTGAAAAGTTAAACAGACTATATGAAGTGCAACTAACGGTTTCGTATTTTTAATTTTTTCTTTTTCTTGTTTTTTTGTTTTTAAGAAAGGAATACAAAATATCTTGAGCAAAGAAAGAGAAATTGAAGTACGAAAATTTTAGCTGAATTTGAAATATATTTCTTCGTTGGTTGATATTATTGTAAATATCACAAGCTAAGATTTTTGAAGTAGTTCATAATATTTTTTATGTTTTATAAACTGTTTTTTTTTGGTAGATGTGCAGCTTTTGTAATCTAAAATGTTATTGCAATTGCTGGATCTTCGTTTGATTAACTGTTTAGGTTATGTTGAGGGTAGCCTTCGTAAGAACAGAGCCAATTCTGATACAATAAATAAAAAATAAAGGATTTTTACATTGGTTCCTGTTGTAGCGGGTATCCCGTTTGGACGAAGGGTAATTATTATCAACATCAGCTAATGAGAGGCCCAGGAAACGTGCTGTTTCGACGGGACATGCAAAGAGGTAGTTGGAGCCATGCGGGGACTCATTGTAAAATTGGGTTCGATTCTTCACAAGCAGAAGTTTAACCTATTGGAGTAAACAGAACGAAGTCGATCAAGGGTTACTCTAGATTCGTAAGGTAACTCGAGTTATTTTCAGTTGATATTTTTCTACTACTTGCGAAGCCGGTTTCCTGCTATATGGTAGAGAGGAGAGGATTCTGTAAATATTAGTTTCTTCGAAACTACGTGCGTATACGATTTGAAGCACCGTCAAACCAAAAATCTATTTGGAGTTGACTGTTGAAAGCTGCTATTATAGAAAGGTTGTATAAAATTTAAGATTTCTACTCTACATACATAAGGGTCGACTAACCTAAATTCTTTATGAAAAGAGATATCTAAAAAGAAAGTATGATGACTCAGCAGTGTGAGTGTAAAATATTAACTAGAAATTAAAGGAACAAGCTTCGATAGCTGCCAGGAACCGTTAGTGGTATTCATTAGTTGTCAACAAATCACCTAACGAACTAAAAATTCTACTTTCTTTTACAAATTTCACATTTTATTAGCAAATTATTATTATCTTTATTTACACAATTCAAAAAATACGCATTATTCGTCATATGGTCGCAATTCGCTGACTTTTATTGCCAAATTCTTCCATGTTGTTCTCCAAAATTCTATATATAGATATATGTTTGCCTGTATACAAGTGAACTTATTTTTAACGCAAATACAAGCCATTTTCTTTCACGCCAATCTTAAGTACTTGCACAAGCACACAATGCCCAATACTTGTACGCAAATATGTATATATTATATAGTATACATATGTGTGAGTGAGTGTCTATTTGCATAAAAAATTGTTAATAACTGGTACATTTACGATGTCTAATGATTTTGGCAAAGCTTAACGCCAAGTAGTTGGCGTAGCTTAAAAACCAAATTCTAAGGAATCGGCGTTTGATAATTTTTCTCGATATTTTACAATGCAAAGACTACAAACTACACATTCATTCAATTATAAGTTGAAAGCAATGAACCCAAGAAAGTTTGTGTACCGTAGTATATCCAAAAATACATACATATTCACATACGTTTAAGTATGTCGGTAAATATTGCCAAAATGCGACCACATCGGTGGCAATAACAACTGCTATTCAGCAACTTCTTTTATACGCCCACCTTGATTTCGTGTTCAATGCTCACTGTGGTCCTTAGCAAATCCGCGTGGCTGCGTGCAGAGAAATAATTCTTTTGTTCGTTGGCACATTTATGTGATAATTACTTCTATAAATATTTTTAAGTTTAATAAATAGTTGCCGCTGATGTCATTCTGAAATTGGAGTGCTGATGGTTTGATGATTGGATATAACGGGTGATTCAAGTAGAAATACTTTTTTCAACAGATTTTTTTCTACAGAGTCATGTCGAGCTGTCATGTTAATTTTGTTCAGTTTCATCATGGAGAGACTTAAGCCTGAACAACGTTTACAAATCGTTCGACTTTATTACGAAAATTCACGTTCTGTAAAGAATGTGCTTCGCTCAAATTATGGCCAACATAATAGGCCTACTGAGCGTTATATTCGCAACACCATCACCCATTTTGAGACTCAGCATTCATTATTGGGTAATATTCGACCGAATGAACCACATCAAGCACGAAGTAAAGAAAATATAGCAGCCATAGCTGAGAGTGTACGCGAAGACCGGAGAGTTGATTCAGCGCCGTTCGCAGTAACTCGGACTAACGTATGGAACGACTTGGCGTACTTTACAGCGAGATCTTAAATTGAAAGCCTGCAAAATACACCGCTCGACTTTTCCAAACGACATCGCTTCTCTATGGGTTCTTGAAATGATCCAAAAAGATTCGACGTTTTCGAGCATAATTTTGTTCAGTGATGAGAGCCATTTTTGGCTTATGAGTATGTAAATAAACAAAATTGTCGCTTTTGGGAAGAAGAGTATTCTGAGAAGATTCAAGAGCAGCCGTTTCATCCAGAAAAAAAACGGTTTATGTGGGTTGTGGGCCGGTGGAATCGTCGGTTCCTATTTCTTTAAAACTGATGCCCGTGAGAACGTAACCGTCATTAGCGATCTTTATCGCACCTTGATAACCGATTATTTGATGCCTGTAATTGAAGTTCGGGATCTTGGCGATATTTGATGTTAACAAGACAGCGCCACTTCTCACACATCGCATCAATCGATGGATTCATTGAGGGAACACTTCGGTGAGCAGATAATTTCATGTTTTGGCCTGGCCGATTGGCCACCAAAATCAAGCGTGACATCACGCCGTTGGACTTTTTTCTGTTGGGATCTTCAAAGTCGGTGTGCCATTCGCTAGTTATCAGTGTTTTATGGAGTCATTTGGACTCAATGGATGGACCATCTGAGACGTAGCCGCGGCCAACATTTGAAAGAGATAATCTTCAAAAAATAAATCCGAAAGAATGTTTTTTCAAATGATGACTTATGACAGTTTCAATAAATTATGTAATGTACGAGTATGAATTTGTTTCTTCGATTCACAAGTCTCAAGATTGCGCCAATCAAATTGTCTTCAGGAAATTTTAAAGTGGTGGATAAATATTCTTTCATTTAATATTTGAAATAAATCGACTGGAAAGATTGTCCAGCATTTCTAAACCGTTTTTAGAAGAAGTATTTCGGCGGAGGTGGTCTTATAGTAAACTTTGTGTGCCGTGCGTTAAGTTCCGTGTGCACTGAAACTGTTGGCCCATAAAAATATCGTTGAAAATCTAGACCTACGGAGTAATTAGTTCCTCTTTCTTCAATAATCGCTGGGTATTTTTGGTGCATATATAAATTATAATATTTAAACAAAAAATTTACAAATTTTATATGAAAATGTCGAAAAGACGTAGATAAGGCAGATAAAGTTCTGCTTGTAACCCACAGATTTTGAAATTTATTTCACAAAAAATAAGTTTTCTCCACAAATATATATTTTCAAGCAATATTTCTCTGTGTATCAGTAAAATAAATTATGTACTGCATGTAAAAAAATGAAATGAGCATAGTACCATTCGCAAATATAATTTGAAAAACACTTCAGAAGTCAAGTGTACCACATATAATAATGCGCAGTATGTACATTTGAAAATTTATTACCCCACATGTCTTGTTTGTTTTGACTTCGTTTTTGACAAAACATGTGGGTAGAAATAATGATAGTAATTTGCATGCGTGTGGCTTTACAAAAATAAAGAGAAATAAAAAAGTTTTCGTAACAATAAAACTTTGGGCGTTTATAGTTTCGGGTCATACGAAATTATATAACTTGAGGAATTCAAAAGTGAATACGACGATCAAAGATTGTTTCAAAAAATAATCAACATTTTTAATTACGGTGGTAAGAAAAAAATCCGTTTAACTATAGAAAGCTCAGAAAGATTTTGATCTAAATAACCCAGAATAAGCCTATATTGTTTGTTCGACTTAAAATATGAAAATAATCGGAATCTGTAAAGCTTCGTGTCTTTATTGACACAGAAACAATGACCTAGAAGGATGCGCGTGCATTAAATAACCCAATTATGTGGTGTAACAATATTCTATAAATCATAGCAATACTATTTTTATGAGATTTCTTAACTTGTGATGGTGTAAAGATAATGTCAAGATAGAATTGCTTGCTACAGCTTGCAACGAATGTATTTTAATTGTATGAATTTATGTTTTAATTGAACGCCTTTAAGCCTGTGTGCCGAGATCTAGGTCGCTATTAATAAAAATATATGTACATAGCATATGTATTTAAATAAATATTTTCGAAATTTAGTGCTGTAAATATTGAGACAGATTTATTGCTGAGTAAAACTTTTA
Source organism: Bactrocera dorsalis (assembly GCF_023373825.1). Taxonomy (NCBI): domain Eukaryota; kingdom Metazoa; phylum Arthropoda; class Insecta; order Diptera; family Tephritidae; genus Bactrocera; species Bactrocera dorsalis. Next base: position 18,399,107 of record NC_064307.1, on the reverse strand, counting down.
AAGCTATGAAGTTGAAAAGATTCCAAGGGTATGGAAAAGATTGAAAATGGATCGTTGGAAGATCTTGTGGTTATATCAGTAACTAGAAGTTATCAGAAATACATACTTTGCAAAGTAGAAAAATCATTAATATAAAAGTAGTAAAGCAAGGGTATACTAACTTGAACAATACACTTCGCTGATGAATAAAAAAGGTTTTTTGCGAAAAAATAATTGAAAATTCGGCTTACTAACTCTAAGTATTTGAGCAACAATATTAATAACTGAGACACCTAGGGTTACCATCATTTTATATATGGAATAAATGTACTAATTTTCTTTACATAAACTGTTATAATGGGTGATCCATTCGGGGTAGAGGTACATTTTTCAATAGTCTTGTTTTTTAAGATCTGACGTGAGTCATGTCAAACTGTCATGTTATTCTTGCTCTGTAATGTTTGGCATTTCATCATGGAAAGACTTACATCAGAACATTTGACAAATCGTTTAATTCATTCATTATTGGATAATATTCGACTGAATAGACTACGTCCAGTACGCAGTGAAGAAAATATTACAGCTGCTGAGAGCGTACACGAAACCGTGGCGAGTCGATCCGGCATTTTACATCGAGATCTTAAATTGAAAGCTTACAAAATACAGCTTATGCAAAAACTGAAGCCGCTCGACCTTCCCAAGCGACTTCTCTTCGCTCTATGTGCTCTTGACAAGTTCCATTTCTGGCTCAATGGGTATGTAAACAAGCAAAATATCCGCATTTGGGACCAAGAAAAAATCACGGTTTGGCGTGGTTTGATGTGTCACGTCTCAATCATTGCATTTATTGAGAGAACACTTCGGTAGGAAGATAATTTTACGTTTTTTGCCGGTCGATAGGCTACTTAGATCGTGTGATATCACACCGTTAGACTTTTTCCTGTGGAGATATGTAAAGTCTAAAGTCTATGCGGACCATCACGCTTCGATTCAGTCCTTGGAGCAAAACATTACGTGTGTCATTGCCAGTTACTAGTCGAAATATTTGAACGAGTCATCGAAAATTGTACTCAACGGATGAACCAACTGAGACGTAGCCGCGGCCAACATTTGAAAAAGATAATAAATGTGAGTTCTTTCGAAGGATGATAATTATTCCTCATTAAGTTTGAGGTTTTTGTGTTTCTTCCTTAAAAAATTAGGCAACCTCGAAATGGATCAACCTTTACTTTTTGGCGTTTTTGGATTTCAAGTAATTTTAAGTAAAAAAATCTCCCTCATCAGCCTTTTTCGGTGATCCTCCAGGAGTTAGGTTGCGGTACTAACCGAAAGCAAAATTTTTCAAAATGACTTGCCGATTAGTAAAGTACATTATTTCGAATTATTTATCAAATAAAATGACTCTTCAGACTTACAAGTGACCACGAAAAATGCTCGCACTTGGGCAACGAATATATTTGAATACATTGTTTGGATCTATTTATCTCATTTGTCAAATTTTGTTCAATTTATATGTTGATGGATTTCTTTTATGGTTTCAAATAGAAAATATTGATTCGCGACGTAAGTATGTTCTCTTTCCAAGCTTACTTTCAAGACATTGGTATAAAGCTCAGGTTTTTTCGAATAGTTCGATTTTAGTCGGAAAATTCCCGTTGCAAGCTGGCTGGTTTTCGGAGTTTGCGGGGAATCCATATATGAATATGGTAAGATTGAGACATTTACAACAGATTAGGAATCAGTCAGCCCCAGAGGCGGATGCAGAAACAGTTATTTCCCCCCTTTGAACCCGCCACTGGTCAGTTCGTAAAATAGAGGATACTTAAGTGTCTTCTCTCTCATGAAGTAATACGTAGTCCAGTGGTACCGTAGGTGAGACATGAGATGGGAGTAGGTTAGGTTTAGCGGATTAAAGTTCCGCAGTCCGGTTTTCGATGCTTGCTCCTACTATCAAAAAATTGGTGTCATATGTACTATATTTAATACATACAACACTACATATGCGCCTATGTACTTTACGATCTAACTTTAAATGCATTGCTTGTCTTCGAAATTTTTTAATTGTTGGTTAATTTTAATATGCAATGCGTTACACTAATGTTTGAAAGGAATTGCGTGACATTTAATAAGTTTCCACGAAATTTCATACTTTTTTGGATATGTCCGGCGCACGCATGCATGCATGTAGTGCGCTAAACACGCACCGAATATTGTATGCGCTTACGTCAAAACATATGTAAGAGTGTGTGCATTTCCAAAAATCATAATTAAAACTTTAAGTCTGAATACAAATCAATGAATAATGAATGGGTTTTTAAACGATAAGCAAGTTTGTTGTCAGTTCGTATGTATGTATGCATACTTATTGTAATAACTGTAAACTTGCAAGTGTGTTTTGAATTGCAATAATGTAGCGACACACACACAAACACATATCGGAATATGCACGTGCTTGCTGCTACGAATTGGAGTTATGCATTTTTAATAAACTGTCCGGCAGACACACGAGTACATATATACATATATGTACGTATATATTGTAATACCACAAGAAACAATATAAATAGAAAAGTGTAAGAAATAAAAAAAAATGTTTTTGAAAAATGACTCATTACTCACCTTTTTCCGTTTTGCGTGTTTCCGTCGGTTTTCCTTGGGTAAGTTTATTTTTAGTTTAGTTCAACTAAATGCAGGCGTCGTGAAGTAGTATGGAGTTTCTGTTGTAAGTAGATATATATTTATGTGTGTGTAGTTTTTGTTGTTTTTTTATGAGATTATGTTCAACACGCCATCAATGCGAAATTGCGGTTCTGAAAAATAGAGGAAAACGGTATTTTTTTTATTAAAAAAAAAATATTAATAAAAAAAATATATTTTTTAAATATTTGTATTCAATTTTGCATGATTTTTTTTTTTATTTTTTATTGAAAAAAGTTTTTTACATTTTTTATAAACATTTTCATATATTTAGTTATGCATTTTACATTCACATAAAATATTTACATAACTCTAACAGTCTGTCGAATGTCATAAAAGAGAGTAAGGAGTAAATCCTATAAGCTTAAAAGCACATATACATATGTACATATGTTTATATAAGAACATATTTATGTAAATACATCTATATTGAGCATATAATACATTTAAATATGTAGCGCTTTATGCCTGCATTCTCTTGCCTGCCCACATTTGCATTTTCAATTCACGCTGTTGTCGAGTGAGTTGTTTTCCAGTTGTCGTTGCGCTGCGCTGTTGGGTTGTGGGGTTACGAGTGCGTCCGACAATTAAGCAATAATGCGATTATAAAGCAACAGCCAGCCGCATATTCCGACAAAACTGGGTCATGTTCTGTCTTCGTTCTTTGTGCCTTCTTCCGCTTTTAATTCGTTGGAGTATGAGAACTTACACAAATTGTTAAAGACATTTACATATACATATGAGGCATGATGTATATATGGCTATGTATATAAATGATATATTTATATGATTCTTTACGAGTATTACATATGTACGTTTGGTCATCTCGTGGTTTTGCGAATATTTTGTAACTGCCTGTTCCCTTCTTAAAATAATCATACTTCTTTAATCACGAAACCGCTTTGAAGAGGAAAGGAGAAAGCAGTCAAGGAAAAATATTTGAAGATCAACGGATATATACATAAATTTGAGCCTGTAGATTCTGTGGATAGGAGACTTTATTATATCAACAGGGACGGGCTGGTAGCAGTTAGCTCCTGTTGCAGTTGGAAGATATCTAGCTAAGGTCAGACTTTTTATCTATATACTTGTATTCGTACTCCTCTATAGCCAGTATTCAGATCGGGAGTTTTACTCCCGAGAAGAACTAGAATAAAGTTAACACCACTCGTAGGGACCTTAAATAGCCAGGTCTCGAACTGAGCTTACAGATACCTGATCCCCTTCGTAAAAATATAGCATTATTTGCAAAGCGGTGGCTGTGACCAAGCCCACATTCTTTCAACTACACTCTTGGGTACAGTATATGAACTGAAAAAATTAAGACAAGAATATAAAAAAATTAAAGGAGTTTATTTTCAGAAAGGCAACAACAACAGCAGCATCCGGAATCAAACTCTATTGCCAAAGTATGGCTACATAGCGGAGAGGGTCTGCTAGGGAATGCTCTATTTTTAAGGTCGATGATCCAACGAGAAAAGACAAGAAGGTGCGTCGTGCTGCCTACCTTCTGAGAAGCTAGTAGCTACAACCGCCAATTAATATGGAGCTTACAACTGAGTTCTAATAGTCCAATGATTGGCGATCATGTTTCTATCCAACTTTAAGCTTGAACCACCACCAGCGGCAGCCAAAAGATAGAGGTGCGTTGAAGTCGTCGTCCAAGAGGCCGTAGACAAAAGTGACATCCGCTAAATTATTTGCTGATGTGGCCCAGAACCGCATTATCACTGGTGGGCTGGATGAGAGAGATGCCAACCGTAAAAATTCACAATGGGAATGGATATAAGCTGTGCTGAAAAACATGGCGCTAGAAATGTCATCTAGCAATACGGGTCCGCTACCGACATGCACAGATATCGGCTGGTACCGAAGTATACCACGGAGCCAGGCTGGTAGAGGTGCCGGGAAAGACATACCGTCCATAACAGGGCAATAGCCCTTCAGCTCATTTGGGCCAAGAAGCCAAATCTCCAAATCGAGAAGTGAACATGGGTTAGATTTGTGAGTTTAGGCTGAAAAAGTCATTGCTCAAATATAAATTGTATTTCTAAACATAATTTATTAAGTTGGCAACGAATTTTGTAACACCCAGAAGGAAACGTGGGCGACGCTATGAATATATATACATACTCGTATATATGTATATATGGCGTTTTTTCTTCTCTTTTTTGTTTTCGATGCTTAGCTTAGATAAATAAGAACGAAGTACTTAATAAATTGGAGGATGGAGCCGTGTGTAAAAGCTCACCCAAATGAGGGAATCGCTATTCACTTTGGAGTGGCCAGAAATGATTCTTTTGCATATGGCTCGGACAGCCCACGACTTCCGGTCTTTGACCAAGTATGCTCTGGGTAGCCCAAAAACATTCGATTAAAGGCAGGGTTTTGGAACTCGCCATGTAAATGAAAGGACTCGACTATAACCAATAAAGAAGAGTCTTAAGAGCAATTGTCTTTTAAATGTCGCTTCTTCTAAGTGGAGTAAAGCCTAGAATATAAAATATTGAGAATACTATATAGCTATTTTATAACTTTTATAGCTAACGGGTGATCCAAGTGAAGGTACTTGTTTCAATCTCGGCGACGTTTGGTTTCAACAAGACGACGCCACTTCCCACATATGGCACCATTTATTGAGAAAACACTTCGGTGAGCAGATAATTTCACGTTTTGGGTTGGTCGATTGGCACCAAGACCGCGTGATGTCACACTATAGATCTTTTCCTGTGGGGATATGTAAAGTCTAAAGTCTATGCGCACAATCCCGTTTCTATTCAAGCCTTGAAGCAAAACATCACGCGTGTCATTCGCCAGTGACCAGATGAAATGCTCGAAAGAGTCATCGATAACTGAACCCAACGGATGGATCATCTGAGATCCAGCCGCGGCCAACAATTAAAAGAAGTAATCTTCAAAAAATAAATGCCAAATAACATTCTTTCCAATGATAACAAACATATTCACCATTAGTTTTGAAGTTTCTGTGTTTTTTCTTTAAAAAAGTCGGGAATCTCGAAATTTATCACCCTTTATAACTGAAACTTATAATCAGCTTGCATATTTCTCAATATGTAATTGGTGCAGTGCGACCTTAACATCATTGCAAATATTAAAAAATAAATTGCTAACAATTACAGATGTGCGTGAATCCGAAATAAATTTATATAAACACACACACATATGCTGCCACACATGTGTAAATTATGCTTGTATGCAGCGATTCAGACACATTTTGATTAAACAAAAGCGGCCTATACGGGAACACCGCTCACGCAATTTCATTATGTCGGTATCGGCTGATTGTTGATTGCAGTCTCTATTGTTGGAACAGCAACGGCAGCAGCAATGTCTATATTTATTGACTTCAATATTCGCAAATATAGACTTTTTATTAAATATTATTTTCTACATACATATGTACATATGTATTGTTTAGTATATGCTGGTGCATTGCATGCATTTCCAAACGCTGCAATTATTCGCATAGTCGGGCCTAAAAGCGCGTCGATATGAAAACGGTTTTGTTTTCCATGCTCTGCCACCGCCCTCGCAGTGTGCAAGCATTGACTATCTATTACGGTTGCGCCCATGTATGTAAGTATGTATGTATATATAAATATATATATACTGTTATATATACTTGTGTATGATATATCTACTAGTATATGCAACTGCAAGTCGGTCATTTATATCTGCTTGCGTGTTGCCATGCCGGCGTGCGTGTGTATGTGCGGTGCGCTTTTGCGCAATTGCGATACAAAATTATCAAAGGCCTTGAGCCAAAAAGGAGTGCATGACTTGCAAGCGCTAGTGTAACGCAACAAAAAAACAAACTGAATTAAAGAAAATATATTGGCGCATTTGTATATTTGTATTTATGTATAGATATATATGCACCCGCTTAGGTCTATTTTGCTATAAACAATAAATATAAAATTTCTGAAAATAAATATAACTTGTTTTTTTTGCAATTGAAGCGTTTTCTATAATTAAATTATTGTTTGTTCGCTTTTTTTGGCAATAAACTGGGCCAAATTTCGTGAAGATACTAATTTTGTCGTATAGATCTTTCCTACAAGGACCTGCTTTGATCGGTCAGTTTGTATGACAGTTAATGCTATAGCGGTCCAATCTTTCTTTGAAGATTACACCAATGTCTCTGACAGCTATCCATGCCAAATTTTGTAAAAATATCTTGTCTAATCAAAAAGTTTTTTATACAAGGGATTCACTTTGAATGATCATATAAGCTATAGTGATCCTATCTGAAATTTTGTGAAGTTGTTTTGGCCTTACAAGAACGCCTTCCAGCCTTTGGCAGCACTTAAGTCACTATTGGCTTACTTTAGTCCCAAGTGAGTTAGAAAGCGTTGTATTTGGAGTTAAGAGAACTCTCAATTATTGTGATCTCCTGATACCTCTGTTGTATTAGAAAGGTAATACTAGTCGATATTGTAGCCCTGTATATACACGACCTTTAATGAAGAGATTATCGGATTCTCTTTTTAGCTTCAAACTATTACTCTTAGTGAATACCATAAGCTTTAAAAAAGGATATCATAACGAAATTATGTTAATGCATAACCTCGATACAATATATTTTTAGCGAGGTTTTTTGAAAATGAGGGAGCTTAACCACAAACATTTTGAATTCCAAAATATTTTGATTCTAGTATGTATATTAAACCCTATTTCCTTGAGGATGCAAAATTTTCTTTCTAAAAAATATGTTATTATAATCCAAATCGAAATATTTAGTCCAGGTTTCGTTTTCCTCATACTGAATAGGTGGTAATGGGCTTATATTTGTAGACAACCACTTAAGGGTGCTGGATCAGTCTAAAGACTTGAAAAAGTCCCTAGCTTGAAAATTTATTTTGGAAGTAAGGAAAAAGAAATCGAATATATAACTTTAAAGTCTTATCAAAAGTTGATATAAAAAATATTTCCTTCTGAAACTCTGCTAGAAGTGAGGAATTGTTTATAAACATATTTTTTAGAGGACTTCGATGGCCTATGGAAAATGGTAGAAGCTTGTAGTTTCAGAAAGTAAAGAAAAATTAAAATTTATCAACAGAAAAATGACTTTTCGCAAAATGGCGCGATTTTTAAAAGATATAAATTTTTGGTGGAGAAATGAGCAATAAATTATTTATGAAAAAATTGCAATAATACGAAAAAATGCTTCCGTAGTTTACTAGATAGAAGGTACAGTCAAAATTTCAAAATAATACTATAGGTTTCGAGTACCACGACAGTCGGATCTACGTAACCGGAACGGACTCGGATTTTTAATACGGCCAAGGTCTGTCAACTTGACACAGTTTTTACGCTACAACACCAACATCAACGGTACCATCGTTTTCCGATTTGAAAAATGAGTGTTGTAAGAAGTTATAGCAGTTGGAATTTATCATAATTATATTAATTGGCTGGTGATTTTAGGACCATAAAGAATACTTTAAGTAAAAAAATTTAAATTTTTTGAAATTATTATGCTGGTCTTATTTCTTAATTTAGTCAATCATGAGAGTTCTAGAGTGACTAGTTTAAGATATCTATTGATTTTTATATCTTAAGGGGTTGCATGGGTGTATGGGTTTCAAAACATCGATTTTTTATTGTCTAATTAAATTCTATGATACAACGCTTCTAGAATATTGTCCTAAATTTTCAAGTTGATCTGAGTAATAGTTTCGGAGATACAGCCTTAGGAACTTATGCGCTCGAGGCTAGATATACTAAGTGCGCCGTGTTTAAACTCGTTTTTCTCGAACATGTGCTTTTGAAGTCGGTTGGAAAGATTTCTCGAGAACTAAGATATCTATTGATTTTTTTTTTCAACCGATTTTCATGAATTTTTATACAGGTCTTTGTGATATAATTCTTAAAGACTGAGATGAAGCACTTTTTTCGTTTACAACTATTTGAAAAAAAAAAAATGTCGCTAATTTTTCACTGAAATTTTCATTTTTTGAAAAAATATCTGCAAAAATACAATTTTCAATTTTTCTTCCTTCGTCCAAGTTCTAAGTTAAGGTTTTAACTAAAACACGCATTTTTTCACTTTTCCTGTAAGGAGTTATACTGCCAACGCGGGCGCATCTTTTTTCCGAGAGGTCACCGAAAATGGCGTCGCAATGGCCGAGTTTAAAATATTTGTTTCCAAAAATTTCAGATATTCTTTGTTAATAGTGTATGTTTGTAATTATAAAAACTTATAATCAAATATTTAATTTTTTATATGAGAAAATTTTTATTTAAAAAAGGCTGTTTTTTACCCGAGGAAACCCTTAACTCAGTCAAGCATGAGAGTTTACGATATTATATTCCGACTAGATTAAAAAATTGATTGATTTTTATATCTTATATCGTCTATTTAAATAATTGTATTATTTTTTTTTTATTTTGACAATTTGACAATCTTATTGAACTGTCTAATATTTACAACTACTTTTCTATTTTAATTGGCGAGAATTTTACACTCCACTTTGCCATATAAACACTTTGAACGCTTTGATTCAATGCTCATGACACATACATATCTTATTTTCACACTTTTAACTCTGTATCATAACGGTTAACATGCACTTCCACAGCTTGCTTTATTATTTTTTTTATTTAATACTTTTTTTCTGGGTATTTCAAAGGGCATCCTGGCCATAAGACAAATTTTGAAAGAACTAAAAAAGTATAGGATTACAAAAAAATTCCAATAATCCTATAATTTAGACAATTGCAATAGCTGATATGTATTTTTAATAATTTTAATTGCATGCTGTGGGTCCACAATCTCATAAAAAAATGAAATTAAAAGAATCGTATTTTCATGCATCAAATTTCCGATAAAACTGAAAGTTAAACTGCTTTATATGCTACAGTTACAATATATACATACATTGTATGTGTGTACGTGTGTCTGTGCGGCGCGCCGTTTTAATTTTCAAACTTCGAAGTTGAATAATAAATTATGTGCAAATAAATCAAATAGTTGTCTGACGATAATAAAACCACTTCACATGCAATATGACCACTAGCAACAACAACAACAGTAACAGTAACAGCAACAACACCGATCAGGGTTACTCACACACTGTACGACAATAAAATGCAGCAGCAACAGAAACTGTGTGCCCGGCTGGCTGCTTGGCCTGCCTGCGTCAATTTAAGCGAAGATAAATGAGAACAACTTAAAAATGGCAAACGACACATGCAATTGCATTGAGATAGGTCACTCACACGACGCGGCACAAACACAAGCGCACGCACACCCAACCATATGCATTTGACTGCACATGCAATGCAGGCACATATATGTGTGTGTGTGCCTTTTTTATATATACGGGTGTGTGCTTTTTTGTACATAAGTATGAGTGTTTGTAGCTATATAAATATGTGTGCGCAAAGCAATATTGACAAACAGGAGCAGGGGTGCAACTGCAATGCGACACTTGCCAGCGGTGGTGCTCTTTGCCATGCGGAGCATGCGAATAATGGAAGTTGTGAGCAAAATAAACATAGCATATGTATGTGTGTATGTGTATGTATGCACATATATTGCATAGCGAGTGCATAATGAGAGGGAGAGTGTCGAAGTTGGGCAAAGAGCTTGCATTTGCAAAGTCATGCGGCTGTTGGCGGTGGTTGAAATAGCAGCTAACTTCTTATTATTTTTTACACAGCAGCTAGCTTGCAGACAAAAAAAAAAAATCGGTAGCGTTAATTGTTATAAATTGTTGACTGCTTGGCGTAAATAATATATATATGTATGTACATATATATCAATAAATGTGCATATGTATATGAGCCTTAATACAAAAAAATTAAGTCTAACCGCCTTCTCATGCACCGCATGCAATTCACTTTTACACTCAATCAAAAACAAAAAACCAAAAAAATAAACCGCACTTCAAATATCACGTATACGCCCCCACCAACCCACTCATGCGCTAGCAAGTGCCGTCGCCAGTCGCCTGCATTGCTAGACGCGCCTCCTCATTCGCAGCGCAGCCTCAATTTCATTTTCATTTCACTCTCAATTGCAGCTGGTTTGCACACAAGCATGCACACCGCCGCTGCCACTCCGCCAAACTGCACTGCGGCGAACAGCTTTTTAAGAGCATGTGCTCGTGCGCATGCACTTTGCAAACATATACACTCACATATTTAGTGGTATATACTTGCATATTGTCTGTATATGCTTTTGCATAGGTAGATATTACCCTCTGCCGTTTTTCGCTATTTGCTTGCTTAGTGCACGCTGTGAGTTTTGGCGAGCGTTGCAAACTTATTCAGTGCTACTAGAAGAGCCAGCTGAGCAGAGAGTGCATTTTCGCATTAACAAAGCGTCTTTAGTTGAGTTACAGCAGCTCACTTGCAGCTAGTTAGTTGTTCAAAGAGTAAGTATAAAAATGTGCAGATGTGTTTATACTCATATATAGATATATACCTACGTATATATGTATGTATGTATATATCTACACGTTTATAAGCAAAGCGTTGCGCGCGTGTATGCATGCACTTTGTGACCATTAAGTAATAAATGCACTATAAAAATGCTAAACGTTTTAAGGCTTAATTTTCACATGCATATTTGTAAACAAAGTCAGCGTAAGTATAATTTTAATCAATTTCATTGTTGGTAGACACATTTCTAAAAGTAAATATTGCATTTTAATCGCTTTAAGGGACCTTTGTGTTCAATTAGCTGTTGGAATTCAACTATAAATATACAACTGGTTCTAAATATCGGCTGATATTTGTCATTTATAGAGATAATATTATATATGTGTGTACTTATTAGCTTCTTCTTCTTCTTTACTGGCGTAGACACTGCTTACGCGATTATAGCCGAGTGAGCAACAGCGCGCCAGTTGTTTCTTCTTTTCGCTACGTGGCGCCAATTGGATATTCCAAGCGAAGCCAGGTCCTTCTCCACTTGGTTCTTCCAACGGAGTGGAGGTCTTCCTCTTCCTCTGCTTCCCCCGGCGGGTACTGCGTCGAATACTTTCAGAGCTGGAGTGTTTTATTCCATTCGGACAACATGATCTAGCCAACGTAGCCGCTGTCTTTTAATTCTCTGAGCTACGAGTATGTCAATGTCGTCGTATATCCCATACAACTCATCGTTCCATCGAATGCGACATTCGCCGTGACCAACGCGCAAAGGACCATAAATCTTTCGCAGAACTTTTCTCTCGAAAACTCGCAACGTCGACTTATCAGTTATTGTCATCGTCCAAGCCTTTGCACCAAATAGCAAGACGGGAATATGGAGTGACTTATAGAGTTTGGTTTTTCTTCGTCGAGGGACTTTACTTCTCAATTGTCTACTCAGTCCGAAGTAGCGCCTGTTGGCAAGAGGCCAACTTACATATGTATATGACTTCGCAGCAAAAAGCTTAGCAACAATAATTGGGATTAACAAATTTTCTTGAGAACGTTTAATGAAAGCCAAAAATATTAACGTAAACAGCCAAAAAATAAAAAAAATGTTTTGAAGAATTAGTTGCGGTTAAAATACAAATATTTTTTTACTTTAACAAAAATTGTCGTTTACAGCATTATCTTCCCCAGTTTTTAGTTTGGGAAATACATACAAATATTTTTTAAGGTATATAAAATTTACACACCATATTTTTGGTGAAAAATAATTGTTTAACTCAAAATCACAAATTTACATTACAGAATTATGGCACGTTCATATAATTGAAACAATTTCACATATCAATATTTCACAATAATTACACTTTCAATATACTTTTTCAAGAGAATGATATCAGCCTTTCAGTCGACTATATACATACTTATAAATATATATGTACATATGTAAATTTAAAAAACAAATTTTTATTTAGAATATTGCCTTCCCAACGTGCCTTTTCGCACGTTATATTTATCAAGCTCAACGAATTGTGCCAGGAAGCGTTACATTATAGTCAGAAACCCGATCCGCTCATCGCTTTAAGCAAAAATTACCTGTTCCAGTTACATGAATCATTACTTTTTAAATGCTTTAAAGCTCATTTAGGGGTTGAAATGCATAATATTGGCATATACATACCTATGAGAGCGTTGACACATTTATGCTACTTTGTGACTAGGCCAACATTTTTCATAATGCACCCTTTTCAGCGCAGCAATTTTATGTGCTACATATGGTACTTATGTACTATATGTGTGTATGTAAATAGTGCTGGCACATACCGAGCTCAAAATTGTAAAGAAAAGGAGTTTGCTGCTTAATGCTTAAGCAACATAACGGGAAGGTGCCAGTAGGCAAGGCAAATTGCTTTCATTTTCATTACGCTACAAAAAACCATGCAAAGTACTTTTAAAGGCAGTCAAACGAAAAGTAATTTAAGAAAGTGCTTTTCAGTTTTGGATATTTAAACCATAAGTCGTTTATAATTTGAAAACACTGTGGTAATGTAAAGTTAAAAAAAAAATGTATTACAATACACAGCCATATAGAGCGGCTGTGGAAGCATTGGGATGTCGGCCTTGGTTAGGTAGCTGTTCACAAGAAAGGCGGTGTGAGCCTATGACCTGGAAGTTATGACTGTTAACAGTGACCACCCCCTGCATGTAAAATTTAGAATTTAACCGTGGTAAAGTATGCCTGTCATAAGAGGCGACTAAATCCATATGCACTATATCCTTCTTTCTGGGCTTGCCTTGAAATGTCAGCATAGTCTATATTAGAAATAGTGTTATAATACTCAGCTTGGAATGATATTATAGACTTTATATGAAATTTCTAATATGTAACCAGTCATTGAGATGTGGGCGTTTAACTGGTAGTAGCAAAAGCTACAAGGTTTTGCCAGAGCCTTTAACCTGGTACCAGGAGCAGCAGTTAGCCCTTAGAGTTTACACCAATCTGTTCATTGCGTTTAGCCCTTTGTGGAGATTCATGGTGGCTGTGGTTGAAACCTAAAGGCAAAGTACGGCAGAAGTTTTAGATCGGTCTCGTACCCGAACAAGGTGGTAAAGGTGTCCCTATCCACCTAAACCGATTGGAATCAAAAATACGTGTAAAATGCATTTATAGTTTGGGGCGCTGATCAACGCATTGTATTGATCTAATTGCCTCAAAGAAAGCACCGTGTGGTTAGGCCGTCGCGGCAGGTACTCACGTAAATCACAACGATTGTTGTCAACAGTGATGTGGGAGCCAAGTTGCGAATGTGGCGACTGTTTGTATGATGACAGAAGATATTTCGTCTTGCCCTCGTTCACTACCAGACTCATTTGCTTTGCTTACTTATCCAGTCTGGAGAAAGTAGAACTAACGGCGCGGTTGTTGAGGCCAATGACATCAATAACATCGGCATACATCAGCATAGCAGCTTTATACTCTTATAGAAGATTGTACCTTCTCTATTCAGATCTTCAGCACGAATTATTTTCTCCAGGAGTAAATTGAAGAAGTAGCACGATAGAGAGTCGCCTTGTCCGAAACCTCGTTTAGTATCGAACGGCTCGGCGAGGTCCTCCCGATGTTGACGGAGCTTTTGGTATTGCTCAACGTTAGATTACACAGCCCTATTAGTTTTGCGGGGATATAGCTAATTATCACCCTCTTTTTAGTGTATAGTTAATATGCCAAAGCACGAACTAGTCGATGAAAAGTCAGTTTCCTAAAAACTAATAGTTTTCAAGATATTACATATCGGTAGTACTACTCAAAAGCCAAGAAATCATAAAATTTGCCAGCCATAGGAGTTAGTAAGGGTATATGTGACCTGGTCTACGGAAAGGGGGCTTAGGTGTCAAAATCAAAACGACGAAACGAGTTGTTTATTTTTAACAGCTGTTTCCCAGAAAACTAGTCTTCGCACGTTAGCTCCCTTTTCGTAGACCAGGTCACTTATAAAGGTTCTTAACACATCCTTACTCTCCTACAGCAGTTAAGACTACGAAACAAATAAATTCAAATAATCAAAATATCGAGTTGTATGCTACGATTATACTTCAAAATATAAGTAACTGTAAAAATAACTACATACTAATTTATAAATATTTGTGCGCATGCGCAAATAACACTAGTGTGCTAGCTGGCATGCATCGTCATCGCCGTATGACATAATTAGTGAAAGTGAAATTAACTGAATGGCGACGACGTTAGCAACAAATACAACAACATAACTAGTACAACTATTTTCATTGGCTATGCCAGCGATTGACCATCACGACGCCAACACCAGCTTGTCGTAGCGCCATCAAACGCCTTAAGCATAGCCAAACACCAGTCTCATAAGGTTGCTTTTTGGTGTTGTTTGCTTAATACATATTTTATACGAGTCGGTATGCCAACGCGATGCTAATAATGAACAGTAAACCATATACAATTTGTATTAGCCACATACTGTAAATATTAGCAGGCACGTGTGTAGAAAGGTTTTCATTTAAGCTTCCTGGCGCAGCGCAATGAGCTTTAGCTTCTCAAAGAGGAATTGGAAATATTTTGATAATTTAGATATTTTTAATAGCAAAATAAATGAATAAAATGAGTTTTAAATTTTTGATTTTTTTTTTTAATTTTTTTTTTTTAATTTTCAATGAGATCATTTTATCGATATAAGTATGTATAATCACATATGTATAAAAACTTCTTCCAAAAAAATGTTTAAGTTCCATTTATTCATGCCACACTGTTTCGATTTGCTATTCAAACACTTATTTGCCTTTTGTTTTTGTTTTTTTATTGGCAATTTTTTTCATTTTTTCTCTTTGCAACGGCATTCACATTCATCAATGGATGCAACACGACAGTTGATTTGTTGCACAGTTGTTGAATAATTTGTTAGTCTTGTTGTTGCTATTGCAATGTCTATATCAGCGGCAACATTGCAGATCAATGCCATCGCCGTCAGCAACAGCTACAGCAGCAATCGCGGCAAAATCAATTCACTACACAACAACAACACAAATGCATACAAATAAATGTTTGCATTTTGTTTTTCGTTTTGTTGTTGTAATAGTCGCTGTTGGTTGCCGTTTATTCATGGTATGTAGTTGTTGTTGTGTCGTATGTGTTTTATCAAAAATGCCAAATGAAATGGAAATGAAATTCCGAATGAAAACGAAACTGAAAATAATGATTGCAAAATACACCGGCACTCAGCTATACTCCTATGTATATATGTACATACATGTACATTAGGGTGATTCAAAAAAATTTTTTTTTTTTTTTTTCAATTGGTACTCGCAAAAATAGGTTCCTAGACACCTCTAAGAAAGCCTCTCCAAATATGAGATTTTAATTGTAACGGGAAGGTCCTCCGCCTAACGGTTTCTATTTTTTCTTATCAGATAGAAAAATTTATATCTCGCTTCCAACTACTTGAAAAAAATATCTTGTTAATTAGGTTTTGTAGTATTGAATGCTCTAAAATATGGTCTCTTAAGATTTTTTCGTAAACCCAACCGTTTAAAAGATATTAACGGTTGAAATTTGACTATTTTTGGAAAAATTCTTTATTTCTTATTAATTTTATAACTCACTGAAAAAAAATTATTATGAATGATGAAACTCATAGTTTTGTAGGAAATTTACTGCTCTATAAAATTGGTCTACTGTAATTTTTCGATAAAGTTAAGCGTTTACGAGATATTCATCGTCAAAAATCAGTGCATATTAGGGTGGATCAAAAAAAATAAATTTTTTTTTCGTTTGGTACTCTGAAAAATAGGTTCCTAAGCACCTCTAAGTTAGCCTCTCCAAAAACCTATTCGTAATAATTTTTTTTCATTGAGTTATAAAATTATTAAGAAATAAAAAATTTTCCCAAAAATCATCAAATTTTAACTGTTAATATCTTTTAAAACGGTTGGGTTTACGAAAAAATCATAAGAGACCATATTTTAGAGCATTCAATTTCCTACAAAACCTAATTAACAAGATATTTTTTCAAGTAGTTGGAAGCGAGATATAAATTTTTCTATCTGATAATAAGAAAAAATAGAAAACCGTTAGGCGGAGGACCTTCCCGTTACAATTAAAATCTCATATTTGGAGAGGCTTTCTTAGAGGTGTCTAGGAACCTATTTTTGCGAGTATCAATTGAAAAAAAAATAAAAAATTTTTTTGAATCACCCTAATGTACATCTTTACATATGTACATATATACATACATTGGCATCCACGAGTGTAAAACGAAGAAAAAATAACAGCTAGATAAACAAACGGCTGTGCTTGGCAGCGAATGCACTACGATTGTAATATGCATACAATAACAACAAACAACGTGGCGAATGCATTAATTGCATTAGGGTGGCATAAAATATATTGAATTCATTAAAAGTAAGCTTTTTATAATAATAAACGATGGTGAACGAATTAATATTAAGAAATTTATAATTTTCACGGATTTTCCGGGAAATAGGAGTATTTTTAAACAGACAACAGTTGCAGCATCTGATCAAATTTGAACCGACAATTTTTTTAAGAGTATTTTTAAACTGATGAAAATAATGTTATACCAGCTGATCAAATTTGAACCGGATTGATCCATTTAAATTGGGCTTCGACAAATTTTTTTTTATAGGAGTATTGTTAAACCAATGAAAATAATGTTAAGCCATCTGATCAAATTTGACCCGGATTGATTTTTGTTTTTATTTTAATTTTTTTGCTTAAATTGGTACAATCTGTTTTATGTTCGTGTGACTTTTGATTTCCATCTGTCATTATTTCAATTATTTTATGTTTGACAGCAGTTTGCTTACGACGCGAAAGTTTTGATTTTTATTATTGAGAAAAATATGACAACGAATTTGCTTGAGTTTTTGTGTTTCCTTTGAAATCACGGCTACAGAGTCGTTGAAACTATTCAAAAAGTGTTTTGGAGAATCACAAACAAAATTATTTGAATGGCACGAAGCATTCAGTGAAGATCGTGAAGTTGTCGAGAACTTGTCGCATGCGAGTCGTTCACTTACCTCTTTTAACGAAATAATGACGATAACATTGGAAAAGTTAAAGAAACAGCGCTTGCAAAAAATCGTATATTTGGCATTACAAAGCCATTATCAAAGGATCTCAAAAACTTTTTTTTTATTGATTCAAGATATTATGGTTAATGTTTTGGTTTAATGCTTTGGGCATGAAGCATACCAATGCTACCAAAAGATCTGAGTCTCTTGCAAAAACGGCGTCGAGTAAAGGTCGCAAAAGAGATACTTAATAACGTAGCTGAGGCTCCTATATTCATCGAGCCCCTCACTACCTATCACCAGACTAGGTTTTATATAAATGACGTCGTAACCGAAGAAATCGCAATGCATTAAAGGCACTGAACACCATCCTCACAGAGATTTATTACAAGCGTTGGCATGCTTGTATTGGCTGTGAAACTAATTTGAAGGGCTTTATGAAAATTCGAATAACGTGAGAAAAGTAGATTAGCTTGAATATATTAAAGATTTGTATAAAAATACGTCAAGATATTTAGTTTTCTTGTCAGATGGGTCAAATTGGTTCAGACAGTATTTATTTCTTAAATTTTCATCTCAACATTTGTGTCTTGGTCAAGTGCGATTTGTCTAAAAGAGCAGCATAAAGTAAAGTTTTAGGATCCATCCTAGTGTACGTATACGCAACATGTGTAAGTATTTGTATTAGTATGTACATATGTACATATAATACATTAAAATTATGTGTAGGCTCATGTGAGACCTTTTTGATGCACTAATGCAGGGAAGCTAGCCGCAGTAGCCGCCTTACAAGTATACTCGTGTTGTTTGTAAGGTGCTGTATAAACATCACTGTGTGGGTGCATACTTTGCTGCTGTTACTGTTGTTGTCGTGCTGTGGCGCTTGCTTGTTGTTGACATAAGTAATGGGGTCAAAAGCAAATACGAGGCAACACTGAATATTTTAATACAAAAATGTCTGAAGTATATACATAAGTACAAGGTAGAACAACATATACTATTTACATAGAATTAAGTATACATACATATTTGTAAACAGTGTTTAAATCTATATTTTTTACAACAATAATAATTTTAATAAAATTTTGCATGGGATTTTTTTAAGGAATGACTTAAAAGGGGAGCATATACAAATTGTGGTACAAAACTTTCAAAGGTCAAGAGATCGTTCAAGACATGCCTCGTTCTGGACAATCTTCGACCTCTTCAACTGATGAAAATATTAAAAAGAGGAAAGACATGGTGCTAGAAAATCGTCAGGCAAATATTGGAGTGGTTGCAAGAGAGCTTGACATCTCAAGCGAGAGTTCGTTCGAATGATTTTGGTGGATATTTTGGTTATGAAACGCGTTTTTGCTTGACTCGCCCCGATAAAGCCGAATTTTTCTCAAGAAGAGTACGATTGTGATCAATGCGCAATGAATACCATCGATCAACCACTGTATTCACCAGATTTGGTTCCTTATGATATCAATGGTTTCGACATACGTCCAGATCTTTAAAAAGAAAATAACGTGTAATTACATACATACAGACATAAGTATATGGACAGTCAGACGGATAAGGCTAAACTGACTCAGCTTGTTAAGCTGATTTAAATATCAAATCCAAGTTTGAAATCTAATTTGATTTGACGCTACACAAAAAGATTATCACTAGACTCCAACCCTCTCCGAAGAGATATTTTTATATGAACATTTTTCGTATCGTATCAGCTTGCCAGTAGGCGTCCATTGTTTTTTAAGAGTGAACGACTATAAGTGAGGAGTTTTGGCTCTCAAAACCATAATTAGAACAATCTTTATCTTTAAATGCTGCAACTTTGAAATCTTGCAGTTTGGGAGCAACATTTTTTTATTCACGTGCACTGATAGCCCTTATCGTTTTTCTCGTTTGTACATACATTTATATGTATATATATATTATATTGTATATACATATATGTGTGCATATTTCAAAATCGAAATATGTATATTTACTAACAAAAATGCGCCTTAGCTTTCAAAACTAAGTATGCGTTGCCTGTAGATTGTTGTTGCTACAGCGGCGACCGTTAAATTTAATTGCTGTTGTTGTTATTAGTTTCGAACGAGTTGACGCGCCTCATTTAAATAATTTTTTATTTTATTTTATTTTTTTTTATTGCTTTTAATTATGTCTGGTGGCGGCTGTGTAAGTTGCACATACTGCACTCAGGCATACATATGTATGTACGTACGTACGTATATGAAATGCTTACATATACTTACATACTGACACATTTAATGCACATACATGTATGTATGTATGTATGTATGTGCAGCTATCTTTGAGCTACTTATTTTGCAATTGTGTTATCAGTTGAATTATAAACTTGTTTACAAATGCTGTTCAACATGTCGCAACTTTATTACGAGTCTTCGCATTTTTTGAACGAGTTTTTATTGCACATTTGCCTTGTTGCTGTTGTTGGCGTTGTTGGCGTTGTCTACTCAGCACACACATCTCTGGTGGATTTGCTGTAAAGATTGCCATCTTCGTTCGTTGTTGTTGTGCACTAAGTGATGTTCTCGCATTCTGATCTTTTTATTTAGTTTTTATTGCAAGTCGGCCGGCAAGTCGGTCGGCCGCAGTTGTGCACACCCTATATGCTTGCTGATGTATGTATGCAAGTATGATTTGTTCATATATGTACATACTTACTTGTCTAATACTAAGTTTTGCTGATTATGTAATTTTCTTAGAACACAAGTACATATATGTATGTAAGTAAATGCAGTTGTTCGAAGTAATGCCATGCTGCTTGGCGATTAAAATATTTTATTTGCTAGAGAGACAATACATTGTATGTACTTATGTATGCTCACATTGAATGCCAAATATCGTAATCTAACATTTATAAATTTACAGAAGATTAAATTTATGAAATAAAGTCTACTCATATTGAAATGAAACCTGATTTTTGACCATGATCAAATTTGACTCGGACTAGTCGTCTTAAACTGCCGGCGCAAACTGGTTAGCTTAGGCTAGGTTAAAAATCTCATCGGACAACCGCCTGTACGTTGGGGTACCTAAAACACCTCCTATGATTCATCATACAACCTATCATAACTTTGTTGAAACGACTAATGCCAGTTTATAGCCGAAACTGGTCCCTTAGTTTTTTTAAGATGTGACTACCGTGAGTTTTCAACCTCAGTCTTACAATGGAGGAGAAAGTGTTTGAATGCTTCCACCTTGCACTCTTAAAAACAACCTTGCCAACTTACGTCCGACAAGATGTTTAGCCTTACCGCGTGCCTATGGGACAATGTCCAGTAAAAACCGCTACGATTACCGCACGACGAATTTTGAGTTCGCACGTGAGGTCCATTGGTACAGTGCTAGAACGCAAGATGAGAATGGAGATCCAACTGGTACACATTCCGATGTGAGCGGAGTCAGAGAATGCTCCTTTGGCGGACTCATTGGCTTTGCAGTTACCGACGATTCAGTTATGACCGGACATCCATTTAGTCTGATGGCGAAGTATTTTAATGTGATTTCTAGTGAGTAAAGACATTTCTAGACTAGCTTTGACTGAACAAAATTTTCCATAGATTGGAACAAAATTTTTTATGTTCGTGTGAAGTTTGAGCTCCATATGTTAATAAGTGTTACCACACAAATTTTTACCATGAAAAAATTGAACACAGAGTTGTTGAAAATGTTCAATTTTGCGGAGTCTTCTTAGCTACGAACACAAGTATTCGAGTTGCGCAGAGCATTCAGTGAAGGTCGAGAAGTCTTCGATAACTTGCCTCATGCGAGTTTTCTATCATCCTCTGTTAATGACGATAACATCGAAAAGGTTAAGGACACAGTACTTCAAAACTGTCGTGTTGGCATCGAAGAGATAGCAGAGGATCTTAACATCTTTTACGGATCGCCTCAACACATTTTGGTTAAGGTTTTGGGTATGAAGGTAGACGCTTGTACCAAAAAATCTGCATTCTTTGCAAAATCGACTTCGAGTAGTGGTCGCAAAGCGATAATCACAACGTTGCTGAGAATCCTACATTCCTCAAACGCATCTTTACTGGTGACGAGATGTGATTTTATGCATATAACGTCGAAACTGTTCAAAAATCCAGCGAATAGCGCTTCAAAAAACGAGTCGAAACCGAAAAAAAAAACAAAATTTGTAAAATGTAGTTGATGCAGTCCGGGGCAAATTTGATCACATGTGGTACAACATTTGTCGCAGAGAAACTTCTAATGCGCTTCAAAAATGAGTCGAAACTAAAAAAAAACAAAATTTGTAAAATGTAGTTTATGTAGTCCGGGTCAAATTTGATCACATGTGACATAACATTTATCCTAGTGAAACTTCTGATACGCTTCAAAAATGAGTCGAAAACGAAAAAAATTTTGCAAAATAAAGTTAATGCAGTCCGGGTCAATTTTGATCACATGTGGTACAACATTTGTCGTAGCGAAACTTCTGATGCGCTTCAAAAATGAGTCGAAACTGAAAAAACCAAAATTTGTAAAATGTAGTTTATGCAGTCCGGGTCAAATTTGATCACATGTAGTATAACATTTATCGTATCGAATCTTTTGATGTTTTGATGATTCTTTGGGCTTTATGCGCATCAAAAACAAAATACATTCTATTATATAACGCAAACTAACTGCAGCGACTCAAAAGAGAACACATTAAGTAACTAAACTCTATTTTACCTAAGTCACTAACTAAAACCGCAAAGCAGATTACACAACTGCCTCACAAGTACTTGAAGCCTATTATATATTATATAGCAGTAGCAATTATGCATGTAAACTGACAGGAACTAGATCTGTGTGTCAGTTGCAATACAAATATTACTACTTGCCACAAACATGCCTACAGACATGCCACTTGATACTCCTACATGAGTGCCTACAATTTACAGACACATACATACATACACAACCGACGGCATGTGTATGTATGCGTAATTCATACTCGTGTAAGGCAATTTTTCATTTGACACATCGTTAACAATTGGTGGCAAATTGCTGACAATTGCATGCGGCTCCAGTGCGGAAAATCTAGTTTAGTAGAATAATTTGTATTGCGCTGCACTTACACACATATAAATACATATATATGCATATATGCATGTACATAAAGCTTGCCTACACTTTCAATTGTTGCACTGTGCGGTGATTGAGCGTGTGTCTGTGAGGGTGCGTGTGCGTGTGTGCCAATGGCAGTGGCACTAGTGACGCACTTGCAACATTTTCAACATTTGTCACATTTGCAACATTTTGCGTTGGTGTGTTGCTGCAGTTCGTCTAGCTGAGGAGTAGAGTATTATGTCAATTGCTGTTGTTTGTATGCTGTGGCACATAAATAAATTGAAACGTGGCAGGTTGGCTCACAATTCATCTCAAGTGATGGACGGCTGAATTGATTATAATGAATGTGAGAATGACAGCCGACAATTGAGCAAGTGAGTGAGTGATTGAGTGAAATACATCTGTGTGTGTGTATGTACATGTGTGTGATAGGCATGTACAGATGTGTGCAAACAAAGCTAATGAAATTGAAAATGGAATTGAGAATGAAAAGTGATGAAAATTGAAATTAGAATAAATGATGGAATATAATAAATTAATGCATAGATACTCACACATATGTATGTACGTATGTAGGTGAGTTAATGAATGATAGACAGCTAGAATAAGTGACTTGCGCGGCATGTTGATGCGATGCATGTGCGCCTTTGTTAAGAAGGCAAAAATCTCGGCATACAAATGTTTATGTGGAGGTCCTGATAAGTCAGTACTAATGGTTTTTTCAATAAGAAGGCTACAAAAAACGGTTTTGGATATCAATGAAATTCTTTATTCCTGTGGAAGTACATTCGAATTATGTATGGAACTCGATATCTTGTGCATGGCCACCAAGGGCACGCTTGCAGAAGTCCAGACGCTGAACCCAATTTTCGACGGTTTTCAAGCATAAAGCGGCCGATACCGCTGCAATTTCCCGTTCGATATTCGTATGAAGTCCGTCTAACATCGCTGGCTAGTTGGCATAGACCATAGGCTTGACGTAGCCCCACAGAAAATAGACTAACGGCGTCAAATCGCACGACCGAGCCACCAATTGACTGGACCTTTTCGTGAGATAACACATTCACTAAATTTAGTTTTTTATAGATCAATTGTGACATTCGCTGGTGGTTTGGGGCGCCTTTATGTTGGAACCACAATCCAATACCGGCAAAAATATTCAGTCATCCTATTCGCAGTAACGTGCCGGTTTTGATCATCACCGCCGATCCATAAACAGCACCAAACCGTAATTTTTCGGGTTGCAATGGTGACTCGTGGAGTACGTGTGGATTGCTGTCTGACCAATAACGATCATTTTCCTTACTGACGAAGCCACTCAGCCAGCACTGAGGCTCATCGCTGAGGATGATTTTTGGATAAAAACTCGGATAATTTTCAAGTTTTTGCTCCGCCCAATACACGAATATACGACGATTCTGGTGATTAAGTGGCCAAGATCTTTTGGCAAAATTACGTAGATGCCCAACGCTTGAGAACGACGTCTGAGAGACTGCTTGCGGTTTCAATTTTTTTCACTAGACATATAATTGTTGATCTGATAGGATGATTATGGCGACCATAAATTGGTTTTAGCGCTCTTAAAGATGAGGTGGCCACGCATGATGATTCACTGTGGGCAAAAATCTTACTGGCATCGTTGGAATACCGAAAGGAAACCCATTTTGAAAGATCATTTGTGCCTAAGAAAAGTGAAAGCGCGATTGGTTCGCTCAATATTTTCGAAAAACACCTTCGCTTAACATATGTGGGGCAATGCTTTCCAACTATCAGGATGTCATGAAACGTATTATTACTGGCGATGATTCTTGTATCTATGCTTTCGACCCAGGAACAGACGATCAATTGGCCGAAGAAGACACGTCAAATCAGGTAAAAAATCTAGGTTATGTTACGCGATTATAGCCGAGTTAACAGCAAGGCTATCGTTTTGTTTTCATTGGTACTGTTTTTACGTGGTGGGTCCTATACCCTGCGAAGGGAAGGTTTCGCCTTCTCACTTTAGCTCGCCTTCAAACAAATGTTCTTAGGCTACCCAGAGGATACTAGGTCAAAGATCGGAAGTCGTAAGCTGCTTGAGTAATATGTAAAAGAATCGTTTCTGGCCACTCCCAAGTGAATGGCGATCAGAAAACTTTCCTCACTTACGTGAACTTCTACACATGACTCCATCCTCCAAAAAACATTAGCACAAGTACCACCAAGGAGAATTACTTTGAGCGGTATGACATAGATTTTGAAGAATAAATTAAGAATTTTTAAAATTATGAACAAAGTTTTAATATTTTTTTTACTACTTTTAGCACTTATAATAGTTACTATACAAAGGTTTTAGAGTCTCTGTCGTCACCTTCTGCGGTTTCCTTAAAACCAAGAAGAGGCTCTACCATACTCTAAAGTATTTAGGTTTAATTGCTCATCAAGGGTGTTTTTTTGGCTGAATAATGCTTTTATCCAATTTCATCTATCATATAATAACCGTTTAAACTCTTCAGGTTTATAAACAAGTATTTTCAGACACAGATAGTGCAACTGAATTTCTTGACACGATCTATGAAGCATCTCTGCCTTAAATATAGCTGGTTGCAAGTCGAAGCCATGGTACTAGAACTATCTGTCTTCTATTCGTCATAATTGGCAATAACTTACAATTTTTGTTGTGAGTAGTTAGGTTTTAAATCCGTCTTACAACCACTATCAAATATGGTCGCTTCAAAATATTCCGAAGGCCAACAAACTGTCCTCGTATTTACATAACTCTGGTTTATAACATCATTTTCTATGTATATATGTTTATCGAGTGTTGGTAATTACCTTATTTGCATAAAAAACACTTCATCACTATTGGTGTTTTTATTATCATTGTTGTAGTTATGTGGCACAATTGTTATTAATTTAACTGAAATATAATAAAAGAAAACAGTGATTAGTTTCAATTGGTATTGCATAATAGAAGCTGAGTACTTATGTAAGATAAGCTTTTGTATAAAATTTTTAAATATTTAGGTCATTCTGGTATAGATGAAGAGAACAAAAATATAATAGTAAGCCATTCTGAAAATGAAACTATTTTTGAAAGACAAAGTGTTCGAAGAAGATTTCAGAAAAAATATTTAATATGAGACAAGGGTTGATTTGTTTTTGTATGAGAGCAAAAGTTATAGTGTTAAAAGATTTTATGATCATCTGGGGTTACTCCACAAGTCACTTCTTCAATTAAATATAAGTATATTAAATTATAAAATTATATATATACCAGAAAAAAGGCGAAAAAATGGAGCATTTATTTTTAAACGTCTTGCACTTGCTTGCAACACTGCAATATTTATGTAAACGCCTTCACCGGACAAGCATAAAATAGATGAGCTGTCTGAGTGTGGGGAAAAACTGGGTCAACAAATTTTAAAAATAGAAAATTACTGTTGGCACGAGCCTAAAGCCATTTACAAGGCAATTTAAATATTTTGGTGGAATAAAAACACAAATTAATTAAGAAAATGCATGAAAAGGTGTGCAGGTGAAAGTTTGTTTTGGACGTGAAATTTAGCTGTGAAACGCAAGGACACCATAAATTCTTATACCTTGTACCGTTTTATTATAGAACTGTTTTGAAACTCGAAAGAATAACTTGAAAAGGATTATTCGTAAAAAATTCGATTCATAAAAACTCATTTTAAAATCAATATTTTTTCTTTCATAAAACGACTTTTCTCTTAAGTAAGAAACTTTACATGTAAAGCATAAAATTGACAAGAATGAAGTATAATTTAGAAGAGATTAACAGACGTGTATATTAGAATACTAGGAGTTACTTTAGCAGACAGAAATGGAAAAATTTCATTCGCTTTCTGCACTTGGAATCTCTAATTTTTTTTAAGGATTTTAAAAACTTTTCTACTTTCCTAAATTTCTATCATGCTATGGTATCTTGGATGATCTTGTTGTGGTTTAACAGCTGAATTTCGTACCGCTTATATTGTACATATAGCCTCGAATGTCGTGAGAACGTGTTGACATTTCGTTCACAAAAGTCGGGTGCCTCGTTTTCGGTTGCTTTCCGAACCATAACGTAGTTACGGAAGAATGGGGGTGTCCTTAACCCATTTTGTATACATATATCTGTATGTTTATAATAATCTTGCATATATGTAAATGAGATATTATCATGATTCTGTTATGAAGGAATATGCATTCATTTCAGCCGACTGAGGATGTACTTTGCATCGGAAACTTTTGAAAGATTACACGGAATCGGAGCGGCAACAATAACTGCGGCACTGGCGCAATGCGTCACGCTTCATTTGCTTACCATTACTATGCATATAATGGGTTTTCCAATAGGGATGATATGATCTCTTATGATACGATTTCTAAGTGTCGTTTCGGCCATATTTAATGTGTAAAGATTTGGTCTCAATAATTGCGACTGTCTCAAAACACAATATGACGTATTTGATAAATGATTTCGGCTCACTCAAGAACTGAAACCATTGGACCACCGTAAACGCAGTGAATTTACTGATTTTGTCTAGGAACAGTTTTGAAAACGACAACGATGGTTTCAAGAAAATCATCTTCTCTGATGAGACTCACTTTCACCTAAGTGGTGCGGTAAATAAACAAAACTGCATATTCTGACGCAAAGAAGATCCACAAATTATTCATGAACAATCATTTCATTCACCTACAAGTAAATTTCCAGTTTAGTCTGGTGGAAACATCGGTCCGTACTTCTTTCGAAATGAAGCTGGTGACATCGTTACTGTTATCGGATAGCGGTATAGATCGATTTTAACCACCCTTTTATGACCGACATTGGCAGAAGTTGATCTTGATAACATCTGTTTCCAACATGACGGTGCTACGTACCACACAGCACGTGAAACAACGGTATTATTGCGAGAAAAGTTTGGAGCTTCGATTATTTCAAGAAATTGTGGCATTGAATGGCCTTTAAAAAGTTGTGTTTTAACACTATTGAACTACTTCTTATGGAGTTATTTAAAAGCCTTCAGCTTTCTTGACATACGACTATATTTAGTGGAAAAAGTACTCGAAAATTGGGTTCAAGTGTTGCTGAAGATCGGAATTTTTTGATTTCAAGATGTTCTCAAGAATTGGGACTGTCTCAAACCGCAAACTGACAAATTTTGAGAAAGGATTTCGGCTTGCATCCGTATAAAATGGTTTCCACTCAAAAATTAAAGCCATTGGACCACCACAAACGTCCTGATTTTACCTTGGAAGAACTTGATTTTCGCTCCTGCAAAAGAAATCGTGGCGGCCATTTGAAAGATGTTACATTCAGAACTTGATTGTATCGATTGAAAATCCGATTTTTTTTTTAAGAAATCATATATCTTTTATTGTAACACCCTGTATTTGCATATAAGCCTGTATGTACTAGCTGTGTGAGCAATATTGCAACGTTTGCAGTGAATTTTAATATGATTTTTTTCTTTGCTGTAATGTAATGGCAGACAAGAGTTTCACCCACAACAAAGCAAGGCGCGTACCAATCACCGGCAACGGTTAATATACATACATATGTATGTACGTATACATTGAGTTTTTTCTGCTGTGTCATTGTTGCTGTTGCACATAATAGACAGGGAATGAATGAATGAATGGATGGTTGTTTTACTATTGATTTCGCGATTGTACGCTCCTATTTGTTTATTGTTTTTGTTTTTGCTTTTCGTCTTTTATTTTGCGAAAAAAACTCTTGTACGCGGCTATCCATTGACAGCCGCAGCGTTTTGCCGACAAATTTATTGCCTTTTATTCGACTAAAATTCTCTCGCTTGCTACCCCCTGTCAGTCAGCCGCCCCTTGGCGGCACGCTTCACTTTCTATTTTATAGCAAAACAAGCGGCGGCGGCGGCAACAATTGCTGCAATGCACCCCAGTTACGGTGGGTATGTGCAACAATACATCAGCAACAATAACATCAATCGTGGCTGCAGCGTTGTTGCAGTTTTCGTTTGCATCTGTAGTATTTGTATGTATGTATGTGTATAAATGAGTGTGTGTAGGTGTCATGCGGCAAAATGTAGCAACATGCAATGCATTTTTGTGAATGCTTGACTTTTGCTTTTACTATTTAAGTTGCGAGTTTTTCATGTGACCTCCAACATTGTGGGAGGTCGTGAACATCTGTAAATGAAAGAAATACAAGCACAATAACAATGATAGCAATGAGTATGGTAATTAAAAGCATTAAAGGCTTTACAGCACAATCGTGAGTATTTTGAAGTTTGTATAGAAGTGCTTATGTCTCAAATGTGTTCGGAGTTTAACCGTTGTCATTAATGCGGTATAATTGTATAATTCTTTCATAAATTATTAAAAGTGATTATCAAAAGGAAAGACATATAAAAATTACTACCTTTGTATTGCAAAAATTATCCGACAATATTTTGAGGACGTAACATTAAGACTATAGCACCAAAACTAGGACATTGTGCTAAAACTAACGAATATTAGTTTTGATGAGAAGCTGATGGATTTCCAGGCACAATAGGCATAAAACCAAATTGTGCTTCGAAAATATCATCCGATCAAATTTGATCCGGATTGGACTAATTTTTTCCTAGATTATTGCAAGCCTTTTTTTTTAATTTTAAATTTTGATCTTAATATGTTAAAAGTGCGTGACGGAATTGTTGATAATATTACAAAAGTGTTCTGGGGAGTATACAAGGTGTGTTCCAAAGTAAACAGGATTAAAAAAAAACAAAACAAATGGGTTTTTCGGCAAAATCAATAGATTTATTTTATTCAAAATAGTCTTCTTCTGCTTCATTACAGCTTTTTGCACATTGGCCGGTATGGACGCCAGTATGCAGGTGCAAGCTTTTTGAATGGCCTCTACGTCTGCATCCTTTTTTTCATGGGCAAATGCATTTTTCCGAAAAGGAAGAAGTCGCACAGGAAGAAGGAAGAAGTCGTAAGCCGAAATGTTCGGTCAAAGTGCGATAAATCGATGTTTTGGAGATGCTCAATTCCATTTCCATGAATTTTAATGATGATTCCGGCTGATTTTTGACGAATTCAGGCACAGTTTCGATGGAATTTTCCGGTGATCATGGATTTTGATTGGCCCACATGTTGATCGTCCTCACGACCACTTTACACGGGTTTCAAAGAATCGATTTTTTTGTTGTCTTATTAAATTCTATTATTCTCTAGAATATTGTCTGAAATTTTCAAGTTGATCCGAGTAATAATTTCGGAGATACACTCTTGAGAACTTGGGCGCTAGAGACTAGCTAAGCTAAGTGCGCAGTCTTTAAACGCATTTTTCTCGAAACTGTGTTTTTGGAAATTTTACACAGATCTTTGAAATACAATTCTTAAAACGAAAAAGTTAAAGAAACAGTCGTGTTTGCATCAGAGGAATAGCAGAGGGTCTCAACATCTTAGGTATTAAGCGTGTAAAAGCTAGATTCGTGCCAAGTGATCTGAATTATTTTTTGCGAAGCTATTCGTAAAAATAGGCCGGAATTATGGGCCGAAAAGTCTCGGTTTTTGCACCACGATAATATACCGTGCAAAGTGCATTGATTCTTCGTGAGCTTTTCGCCAAATTTTCAACAAATATCATGCCGCGACCACCGTATTCACCTGATTTAGGTCCGTATGACTTTTGGCTACTCAATGAACTCAAACAACTGCTCCAGAGTAACCATTTTGAGTTAATTGAAGACATTATTGCTGTTATGGGGGATTACTTTGAGGGAGACGACATAAATTTTGAAGAATAAATTAAGAATTTTAAAGTTATGAACAAAGTCTTACTATTTTTTGCCCATAGCAGCACCTAGATTTAAATATGGTTACTTTAAAGCAATTTATATCACAAACAAACTTGAAAGAACCATCGATCGACCACTGTATTAACCGGTTTTGGCTCGATGTAATTTTTTCTTGTTTCCCGGACTGAAATTGCTGCTCGTTTTTAGTCGATCGAAGTGAAAACAAAATTCGATGAAGGAGATAAAGGCCAATCCAAAAAATGCTTATGAAAAGTGTTTCGAGGACTGGAGAACTTAATTTAGAAAAATTTTGATATACGGCTGCCACCTATCAAAAAAAAGTAATTTGAATATTTATATTAACGCCTTATTTTTCGAACAGTATTCGCACATATTTTAGAATTAGCTCTTCAATAGACATTTAATACTTTGATCTAGTACCAAATTTTATTGCTGAATTAAGTATGCAATTAAATTTAAGCATGTTGCTTAGTCAAAACAAAAATGCATGCAAGAAATTGTTTATGACACGGTGTTCGTTATTATTACAATCACCACTCGTAGCTAAACCTTGGACCAACACATTCTACAGCGCATCGGATGTCTATAAATATTTTGTGGTATAGACACCACACCACAGACTGTAGTTTGTGACTTCATGCACAACGAACATTCACTTTCAAACTCAGCGAAGCATGCTAAAAAATCAAAACAAACGCTAAAATGCATTTAATGCGACGCTATTGTTTCTTGTTGTTATTATTATTATTGTTGTTAATTTCATTATTGTATTGAATCATAGTGAATGTTGATAAATTTTTGAGTAACACTGCCGTTGCATTCACAAATTGTAAAAATTTTTCGAGGCACACATACAAACATATGTACATATGCACTTAGACATATGATTTTATTTGAATACATGTATGTATGTACATATAATATACTATATATACTATACTCGTAATAGTATACAAGCTGTTTTTATACCCTGAACTGGGTATACGAGTATTAATTTTGGCATGACGGAAAAGTGCTACGGTACATTCTCCGAAGAAATTGTTCAGATCGAATTACTATATCATATAGCTGCCATACAAACTGACCGTTGAAAATAAAGTTGTTGTATTGAAAACTTTTTAATTTCTCAAATTATTTTCACGAAATGCAAATGGTCGAATTGATCCATCGATTAAAACCAAGACCTTTCATGGAAGTTCCAAGATCCTTGGTGTCTACAGACCAATAGAAGTATTATAACCATCACTCTCAATACAGTCTAGAATTAGACATCGCCAGCGGGTTCGGAGGTTGAACCCGTAAAAAACGGATCTGCTCTGGTTTACAAAAAGGACAAAACTCCGACAGGGGAAATGCACGAATATTCCACGAAAAGATGCGGCGACTAGTAAAAGGTTGCAAGACCGGAGCATCCTCTTGTAGAAGCCGCAGAGGTGATCTAGTGACTGATGCCCAGGGCATACTAAAATGGAGACTCCCTTCGATAAATTGGACACAACTCTCTCTCAAGGACCGCACCAAGTACCTTGGAGTAGTTTTGGACAGCAAACTGCTGTGGAAGCACAACGTGAAAGAAAGAGTGACAAAAACCAGCAATGCTTTATATGCGTGTAGACAGATGCTCGGCACAACCCGGGAGCTGGAAGAAGGTTTCAAGTCAACAAAGAAAAATTGGGCTTGTTAGCTATGCGCAACTTTCTCAACATCTATACGGATGGCTCAAAAATGGACGATCCAGTTGGTGCTGGAAAACACTGTCCAGAGTTAGGCATAAGGCAACCTGTTAAGTTGCCGGACCACTGCAGTATATTTCCAGGTGAGGTCTCGGCTATTGCGAAAGCCGCTGGCAGCTACTGAAGTATCTTGGAAAGCAGTGCAGCAGTGGTAAGTGTTGCCAGAGGCAAGCAACTTCACTTCTACTGGGTGGCAGGCCACAAAGACATCGAGAGCAATGAAATAGTGGACGCGATTGCCAAGATTGGCGTACAATTAACACCCAAAAACGTGATCAACATTGGGAAACCAATGCATAGTTTATACGACGATCTGGACAGAAGCATGGTCAAGAAATTCAAAGCCCGATGGATCGAGCTACCTGGATGCAAGACTGCAAAAGTTATGTGCAAAACTGTAGATTGGAAGCACACAAAATTCCTATTGGCGCTCGATAGGAGAAACTGTAGGAACACAATCGGAATACTATGTATGTCTCTGGTGGCAACACACGCCCGCAGAATAGATCTGACAGATCCAAAAGACTGTAGGAAATGTCTAGAGCAAGGCACCAGCGAAGCAATGGAGCATCTCTTTAGCATTTGTTTCGCATTGGTAAGACTACGCTGTAAGCATCTGGCATCCCCACGGTATGATGCACTGGATAGTGAGGCCGCAGAGTCGGTTAAAATTCGCGTCAAGCATAAGCATCCTAATAGATGACAATTTTTCCTGAGCATAGTAACTTTGGTATCACAAGGGACCAAAACTAGTCTATGAGTGGCTTATTGGCCTACCAGATTAACCTAACCTAACCTTTTATGGAAACAACTTTTATTTGTCAAGTTAACTTCATGAAATTTGGCTTGGCTTATTGTCCAAGACTATGCTTCAGTCTGCGAATATATTGTGTAAATCGGACTACTATAGCGTATAGCTGCCATGCATATCGATCTATTAAAATCAAGTTATGGATCTTCATAAAGGAATATCTTCCTTATAACGAAACTTTTGTTCTAGTGGTATAAGAGATGTGCCTGTGAAGGGTATTTTAAGGCAACGAAATTAACATTATTTTGTTTTTGTAATTTGCTAAAATATATTTGGTAGTCGAATAAGTCTTTTCGTATTTTCAATATGATTATGAGCTAGAAATAACTGGCAACTAACTTTTTTGCATTTTGATTAGCGCTACGGAGAGGCACAACCACGAAACCATACATACATATGTATGTATATATTTT
The DNA here is from genome assembly GCF_023373825.1 of Bactrocera dorsalis. Taxonomy (NCBI): domain Eukaryota; kingdom Metazoa; phylum Arthropoda; class Insecta; order Diptera; family Tephritidae; genus Bactrocera; species Bactrocera dorsalis. The sequence goes on along the minus strand of NC_064307.1, from coordinate 18,365,668 downwards.
AATAATACAAGCATACATTTATATGTATTAGCATGTTGCTGCGCGCCAAAATGTTGCTGCCAGCGTGTGTGCTGTGCGCATTGCAAGTATTATTTCATTAGTGAATGCACTCTTACGCGCTTGGCAAATAGGCACTTTGCCTCGCTTTGCGATGCGCCTGCTTACAACAACGCGTAGACCAGCTATTCTGTGCAGCATCTGCAACGGCAACGGCTCGCGGCTTGCACCAACGCATTGCAAAACGCCAAACATGTTTGCTTTAACGCAATACACACACACACACACATGTATATACCATATGTGTTTATGAGGTTGTAGGTGAAAATACATACATACACAGATTCCTTGCTGTTACTGCTGTTGTTGCTCTTGCTGTGATGGTACCAATGCACTGCAAACTGGTTTATCCAGTTTGTGAATGCTTTGCATTCTTCTTACAGCATCCATTAAATAAAAAGTAAAAACTACAAAAAAAAACACGAAACACAAAACAAAGAACAACAGCAACAACCATAAGTGTAGAAAAACGCAACACTGCAACAACTGTGCGGCAATTGTATCTGGCTGATGATGATGATAGTAATAATGATGGTGCTGTGCACTGCCGTGCCGTGGCGAGCTGCCTGCCTCTCTTTTCGCATTGGAGCAATGGGCAATTTTCTAGAGACATAAATTTTGCCTTTCAAGTTCAAGTTGAAATGACTGTGCGCTGCCGCGCTGCATAACGCATCGTGTTGCACAGTCAGCATCAATTGTTTGTTGCTATTACTTTATTTGCTATTGTTGTTGTTGGTGTTGTACAAGCATACAGCAAGTCAGTGCCTGCTCAACACATTCCAGCTTGTGTTACATGAGCTTTGCATGGCGTTGAGTTGAGCGTGCAGGCGGCATGGCGTGGCATGGTGTGGCATAGTGAGGCTTGGCATGCAGGTATTGGCTGTTGCAGCTGCATTTAGCCGCATCTTGTTGCCACTATTGCGAAAAACAGCATCAACAGAAATGACAACAAAAACAACCACGGCAACAACAACACTAACAACAGAAATATCAACAACAACAACAACAAGACGATCAACAAGCAAGATCAGCAACAGCAGCGTTGACGGTGATGACGACGGCACCACCAACCGCTTTCAAGGTGCATGCAACATTCACTTTCTATCGCCCCTGTGATTCTATCTATTCAAGTTTATATGCTTGCTGCACGATTTTTATTCTTTCACCTTTTATTGCCCGGCAATGGGAAATTTCTAGAATAATTCTTGGTAAAACCTGTAATAATGGTATTACTAAGCCAATTTACGAGTTCTTCCACGGAATTCTAGATTGGCTAGAATGGTGTGTTGATTACTTTCCTTTACTCTGCCAAAGTGTAGTGTGGCATCATGGCAATTCCCGAGACATGTTTACATGCATGCACAGACACATTTATATACATATTTCTTTGTTGTAAATAATATGGTTTGTCATAATCGTTTGCGATGAGTCGCGCAGCAGCATGTGATGTGACCACTGATGGGTAATTTGAAGAATTATTTTCACAATAAAAATATTTCGTATATATTTATAAGCTATATATGCAGAGAGGTATGCTTTTGTGAGGATCTGCTGTCCGTAAATGAACGTTATTATGTAAATTTGACTTGGCATGTGCAAAGTAAGGAGGATACATACAATATGTACAAAGGTAGAATTTGGTGTTGATCGGTTAATTTGAATGATAGCTATATGCTATAGTGGTCTGATCTGAATAATTTGTTCGGATATTGTAACGCTACGTTGGATTTATGATCTATGCCGAATTTCGTGATGATATAGTGTCAAATAAAAAAGCTTTCCATATAAGAATTTGATTTTGATCGAGCAGTTTATAAGGCAGCTTTATCCTATAGTAGTCCGATTTCGACGGTTCCAAAAAATTAGTAGCTTCTTGTGGAAGAAACAACGTGTACACAATTTCGGATCGATGTCTCGAAATCTGAAAGACTGGTTGACATATAAACATACAAACAGAAGAAAATATCAAATTCGACTCAGCTCGTCACTCAGATATTTTATATAAAGTATATAGTATATCAAGACCGGAGCATACTCTTGTAGAACCCCCAGAAGTGATGCAGTGACTGATGCCCAGAGCATACTCAAATTATGGAGAGAACTCTTCTCCAGCCTGCTGAATGAAAGAGAAATCATAACACCAGGAGATGGTGAACCTGATTCACCAATCGACGACGATGAAGCAGAGGTTCCTTTGCCCGACCAAGAAGAGGTTCGAATAGCAATTATTCGCCTGAAGAATAACAAAGCGGCGGGAGTCATTGCATTGCCGGACGAGCTATTCCAATAGGGCGGCAAAGAACTGATAAGGAGTACGCATCAGCTTCCATGTAGAATATATCGGACGAAAACATGCCCAACGATTGAAATTTATGTAAGTGTGCTCTGCCTAATGCATAAAAAGGCTGCGCAAACTACCGTCGGATTGGCATCCTCAACATCGCATATAAGGTGCTATCGAGCGTATTGTGTGAAAGATTCAAGCTCAATGTCAACAAAGTGATTGGCACACAACACCTCTTCGTCACTCTTCCACCGATAGCACGAAAAGGAACTGGCTCTATGCCACTATGTCTGAATTTTCTATCCCCGCAAAGTTAATACGGCTGTGTAAGCTGTCGTTGGGCAACCCAAAAGCTTCGTCGGGATCGGAAAGGCCCACTCCGAGCCGTTCGATACCAAGCGAGGTTTCATACAAGGAGACTCTGTCACCTACATTCTTCTATAAGAGTGTACAGCTGCTGGCGTACGCCGACGATATTGATATCATTGGTCTCAACAACCGTTCCGTTAGTTCTGCTTTCTCCAAACTGGATAAAGAAACGAAGCGTATGGGTTTGATTGTGATGAAGAGAACAGGACGAAATATCTCCTTTCATCAAACAAACAGTCGTCGAACTCACGACTTGGCTCCCACGTCACTGTTGGCAGTCATAACTTCGAAGGCGTAGATAATTTGGTCTATCTTGGAACCAGTATAAACACCACCAACAATGTCAGCCTGGAAATTCAACGCAGGATAACTCTTGCCAACAGGTGCTGCTTCGGACTGAGAAGGTGATTGAGAAGTAAAGTCCTCATCCGACGAACAAAGACCAAACTCGGCGTTACGAGTTTTCGAGAGAAAAGTTTTGCGAAAGATTTAAGGTACTTTGCGCGTCCACAACGGCGAATATCGCATTCGATGGAACCAAACCAATCCAAACCTTATTGATAGAATGGTTAGTTTTTTAATCTGCAGACTATTTGATCTTCAATGACTTTTTTCTTTGAATCGTTAATGAAAATTTTATTTGACCTTATATGATCAAAGTTTGTCATAAGCCGCGTATAGCTTTCGACAACAATAACCATAAAACAATTAAATATTTAAAAAATTACATAAAAAACATTAAAGAAAGTGCTAAAATTCTTTGCTAATCATTTATGACTTAATACCTCTATAATATACAAATATATTTCCATAAGCGCGTAAAACCAAAAGTCCCGCATCCACAGCTCCACACGCACATGGCTTTGGTGTGGTCGCTCTTTAGGCGCTGCACTTACACAGAAAAGCCATTTCGTTACACCATATTCTTGGCTTAACAGCACTTTTATAGCTACACACTTTTATATTTATTATTGTTGTAAATTTTGCAGACGACCAACAGATGCGTTTGGAAATTTTTGCGCCGAGAGCGAAACGCAGACAATACACTGTCGGCGAACTACAACTACTATACAACTAAGCACAACAACAACTATGATGCCTGTTTTTCTTTTAATTCGCCATAAGAATGCCGCTGCAGCAGGGCTTTCGGGATCAGTGGTCCGGCAAAAGAAGATTTATCGTCGGCAAAGATGAACTGCAGTTGTTGCAGGCAACAACACGCAAATGGCGAAATAAAATATCTGCAGTGCTTTACAACAATAACAATAATTGAAATTAAATACTAACATCGTGTACTTAGGGCCGAGCATGAATATGCCGGCGAGCAACGAAACTGGGTTAAGAGGAGGAGGAAACTGCATTAAGAGGCGGCAGACGGGTGTAATATCTACCATACATATGTACTATACATATGGTGAAGTAACGCAGCGTGTAAAAATATACAAATGCATTGAAAATGCATATGTATGTGTGTGTGTATTACTTTTCTGTCTCAATGTCAAAGCCGTCGTGTTATTGAACCAATTTCACGTTGATAGCAAGGGCCGTTAGTGGGGTGCTGTGCGCGGCCCAATGATGATTGTGATGATCATAATTGTGATGATGACTATGGTCATGGTGTGGCTGTTGCTGTTGCGCCTCATTTTGTTGTTGTAACAGTGTTGCATTTAACGAAGGACACAGACGGCGTATACACACAGTTACAAACATGTATTATATGTAAGCAAAAGTATATATCCGTATTTCAAACATACGCCACACGAAAATAAACAACGATATTTAATACAATAAAGCAGCGCAGCAGCGATAACAACGACACTAGTAACAGCAATACCAACAGCAACAACACGAGCGCTAACAATAACAATCAAGCAGTTTGTAACGCTGAGCAAATGTATGCAGCCATATATGCAAACATACTATACACATATGCATGTAGACAATTGTAACTGCTTATATGTATGTATGTACATATGTCTTTATATATAGTATATATTGTACACATGCCAACAGTCACCAGTAGCCAGGGTGGAGGCGTCCAATTGGCAGCCTGACTCAGTGACAGATTTTTCTTATGCCCTCTATATCAACAACCCACACATACTTTTGTGTAAATGCCGATATATATACATATATTCACATGTATGTGTGCCCATCGCCCTGCATCTTTCATTGACATTGAAATATCTTCTTTCAATTTACGCTAATGGATCACTTGGAGCGTGCACAGTTGGTTGTCAACGTTGTTGTCAGATTGAATTGACAGCCCGGGAATGTTATTTGAGTGGTGAAGTAGCTAAAGTAGGAGCAGCAGAAAATTCCCTTAAGTAAAATGCATACACATACATATGTATAGTGATGATTAATTCCAATCAATATACTAGACTATATCTATTCATATACACACATACATACATAAGTATGCATATATGTATATGTAAATATGTTTATAGAAAATAGGTGTGTTTTTCATGTGGGTGTGTAAAGCTATAATATTCTTCTTTTTCTATAAAGCTATAATGTTACTCTAGGCATATTATATGTATGCAAAATATTTTTATGACACCAAATATATCCATACAAGTGTACATATATGTATATAAGGTCTAGTAAGCTAAGCCAAAAATTTTTATTTTTTTCTTAAATATCGTAAAATTATGTTATCACTCGAAATAACGAAATATCGTATTAAGTTTGAACTCTATACTCTTATTGGTAGTCGAAAAAGTTTTTTCGTATTTCTAATCAAACTTCAACATATTTTTTTATATTTATATTAATAAACATAAAAACAAATATGTACCATTTTGGTCGACCACTTTTTGTCATTTTTTCGCTAGAGACATTTTCCATCAGTGTAAATCGAAATTCAAAATTTCCAGAACGGAAGCGAGCAATTCATTGTTGTGCTACCCGAAATGGTGCAGCATCGTCTCCATTTCTTCACAAATTTCATTGGTGGCTGACGTTTTTTTTTATACAAAAATTTCAAAAAAAAAAACGAATTTTTTCATTATTTTCACTAATTTTTGAACAGCTGTAACTTTTTTTCAACTTCCTCGTTCAATACCTTCCTTCCATTTGAGCTTCCAGACATGGCGACTCACTATCTTGAGACTTTTTTGTATGTAGGGGAGTGATTCGAAAAGGCATTTTTTATAACGTCAGGTAATCTTTCTGGGTTTACTACTCCATTTAAAACATTAAAAAAAAGAATTTCAATTCATAAAAGCAGGCAGGCACACCAAATTATTATATTAATTTCTTTCATTAAAAAAAATGACAGAGTTGCCACCTTTTAATTTTTATATTATTATATATTTGGTAATTAGATGTTTAACGAATTATGTTAAATTTTCCATTTAAAGAAAATTTGATAGATAGATAGATTTGATAGATAGTTGCCACCTTTTTATTTTTTTGTAATTAGAAACTATTTATGTCAATTATTAAATTTTTATTTTAATAGTTTTGAAATTATTATGTTAATTTCTTTCATTTAAATTTGACAGAGTTGCCATCTTTTTATTATGTAAAATTATTTCATTTAAAAAAGTTGACAGAGTTGCCACTTTTTAATTTTTTTTTGTAACTAGAATTTTTACGATTTCTACAAGCACAACAATTTATTATGGTAATTTCTTTTATGTAAAAAAAAATTGACAGAGTTGCCACCTTTGTATTTTTACTTTTTGTAATTAGAATTTTTACAGACACACCAATTTATTATGGTAATTTATTTTATTTAAAAAAAAGTTGACAGAGTTGCCACATTTTTTTTTAATTAAAATTTAAAAAAATTTCTGTGATAAATATAAACATTTAAATGATTCCGAGAGCGCAAAGCGTTTAAAAAATGAATCATTCTTCTATTACTGCAATAGTGTTTTACAAACTTAGCATTAACATAATTGATCTGTTTTATAAAAGATTTTATTAGAGATTTGCACAAAATAGTAAGCTTTATCTTATCCACACTTGATTTCAGCATTTTTTCCCAAGCCATTTGTAAATTGCTTATTGCTTTCATTCTCAAAGCATAATTATAAGATAACACTGCTTGAGATTTAATATTATTATTTTTTTTTTAAGCCGTAAGCCCTGGCAGCTAGTGCTTCTTACTCTGTAAGATAATAATTGTATTATTATTTTTCTTTTAATAAATAAATAAATAAATAAATATTTTTTTATTATTATTGTTGTCTTAGAACTAGTTCCCACTATTGAGTAATAATTCTACTATTTCAAAGAAATACCATGTATTCAAAGTTTGTTGATGAGGGCCTAAGGTCACGGTGTATTCCTAGTGTAATAATCAAGTTTGCTGATCTTAAAGCCAATTAGTTTCTCTCAGTTAGTTTGCCTCAGCAGCTTGAGGCTTAGATACAACATTTTGAATTGATGATGAACTTGCATCTAGCGGCAAAAAACATTCCTGAAGTAATTTCGAGACATGGTACCGATTTAACAGTTCTTGGCCGGAAAACAAATCTGGGTCCGTTCCGGTTACTTAGACTGACTGTCGTGGGAACGGCATTATCCGACACCACTCCCCTCAATTTTAGAGCTTAATGTTAATTATATTTACCAAACAACCTAAGGGATCCCAAATTCATTGTAGCTTTTAACTATGTCATACCTGAAACTATATCTTATCAGGCGTCTTCCATATATTATTTGAAATCCCAAACTTATTTTTGACTTCCAACAGGTATTTACAGTATTTTGTAGTTCGCACTTACATACATATACAAATCCAATATAATATATAGACGTTCATTTTCATTCAACTCATTTTAACTTTACTAGCCTCTTTTTGTTTATTTTTAGCCGTTGCCTAAAGTTTGAAATATGCACAAATGAACAGCATCACAAAAATCTCACAACTTTCCACAAAATAACCAAACAAATACAAATAATAAGTAACAAAAACACTTGAGCATATTTACGTATGTGTGTATGCTGTCGTGTCCATGCCGTTGCTTGTAAATATGTAAAGCAAGTATTCAACAAATAATGGTGTAAAAAAGCGTTTAGCAAATCGCAGTAATAAAAATTCGCTCAAAGTCAAGTTCAATTCAAAGTCAACAATGCGGAGCCTAATTTACGACCATAAATAACAAATAAACAACACAAAGTGCTGGCAAATACATACTTATATTCAAATATGCATACATACATATATTCAGCTAAGCAAAGCCATGTAAACATCAACCAACAACAAAGTCACATCTCCACCTCTCTACGGATATACCAAACTCAAGTGAGCGCTTTGGTTTAAAGCCATTTGATCGTCTCAGCTTATAGGATGAAAGTAAGCCATTTTACGCTGCTAATGCCGGCGAGTTAAACTCCGCCTTCGATAAAAAGTGTTTTTATTATTGCATTTAAAAAGCATATTTTTATTTTATTTCAGTTGTATATGTCAAATCGCTCGTTGCCATGGCGTAGCAATGTTCCTTCGCAGAAACTTATTTACATAAAAATTTCGAAATGTGTGTGAATATACCCAAATTTACTGCAGAAATTGAACCGATAAATAAGCTAATTAACATATAGTTGTCTAATTTGCTTAAACAATATTTTTTTTTGCTATTTCTTATCATTACTATGGACGGTGAACTCCAGATCTCATTTAGCGAGCGACTTTCTTTTGAGGCTAATTTTAAAGTGTGTTTGATTTCAAATACTTTTCATCCAAGAGTAATTTTATTTGAAAAAAATCGTTCAACTCAATATGGTACTATGTTGTCTGATTTGCATCGAAATTTCTTCTTGAACTCGAGTTTATAAGTAATTTTAGTGTTTAATACTAAACACTACTGGTAAACATGGATTTAACTATACTAATTTTTTCTTTAAGTCGTCTCCATAGAAAATATATAATAAAAGCAACCACATTCGTTGCGAAATGAGACAAAATTTGACCTCCACAAAAGCTCTTTAACATTTCAGAGTTTCTTAAACACTACTATGAGAACATTTGGTTATTCACTACAAAAACTGTAAGATGAGTTTATACAATGTTTAGTTTAATAAATTTTAAGCGTAACTAAGTAATAAAGCAACAAGGTTATCGTGAGTACAGCTTTGGAGCTTTCGTAGGAACTTCCGAGCGTTCACCTCACTAGTATGGTTAGTCGGTTTCTCATAACGGCTATAACACATCCTGTATATAAGATTGGCTTTCAAAACTTTATTGGAATAGAAAGCTCACTAAAATATATATGTTTATTGAGCTTTAGAGCTTTAGGACTCCACTAATAAAAAGTCTGGAAAAGTGCTATGTATATAGAAATTGCGTTCAATAAAAGAAGAGTCGGAAAAAATTCCTCTTAGCTATATCTCCCGCGCAGGTGTCGCCAGAGCAATTGGAGTTGTTTGGGCAATGGGTGTCGCTGCTTACAATGTCATGAACTTAGACTGGCTCCTGTCAGAGTCACTACATTGCAGGCAGCCGCCTCTTTGCGAAAGTTGACGTATTTTCCCAATCATCCCTTATGTCGGACTGTTTTATATGCATCTTCAGAAGTAGATGCTACTGGTAATGAGGTAACTGGCGGTAGGTATGAAACGCTAGGAGTATAGAGCGCTGGCTGCTACCATCGGCGGGCACAGCGATCGTAAAAGCTGTCTCGCTAGCGGCCACACCTTTACTGTAACGAGTGAAGGTTGCGATATTTGTAGTGCTACTGCCAAACCAGCCTTTCAGCGTACGGGTGCCACAGTCCATGAAGAACTCGGACCAAAAAAGCGCTGTGAGCATATAGCCGAAAAGCGAAGAAAAGCTGTGCAGGCGACCGAGAATTCCAAGCAAGACAAGCAAGGATGATTTGAAGGCAAAACCGAGTTACAAGGCGGTGGTAGAAATGTGCAACTCGACTCGAAATCAAGTTCAGTCTGAACTAAAAAGAAGTCCTTGGCAGCTTGGCTAGGGAGGAGGTGAAGAACGGTTGGTGTAATTGGTGTAATACCTTGGATCCAGCGTATGCTAATCGCATTGAGGACCACATCGCTGGAAGCGGACAGCGTTAAATGGAGAATGAACCAAAGCTTAAGTAACCACACCTCGGACGTGCCAACTAGCGACTGGAGAGTGCTAAGTTTGGCGGAATTCATCAACGAAGATAGAGGCCAAAGCTATATCCTCCAGATCAATAAGATAAAGGTGATGCTCATTGTTTCTATGTTCCTGGTTTGGTGCATCGTGAATTTATTACCCAGAGACAGGCGGTTAATAATAAGTTCTAAAACGCAATGATTTCAGAGAAGTACTTGTGACAATGTATAGCTGTCTTACAAAGTTCTGAAAAAATCAGTTCTTGTATAGAAAAGTTTGTATTTGGCAAGATGTCTTCACGAATTTTGATATACAAATATTGTCCAACAAAACAACGAAGTATTCAGATGGCTTTACCAAATAGTTTTCAGATTTAATTATACATAAAGTTGTCTAAGGTATTACATTTTATACCATTTTATTACAAAAATAGATGATTTTCAAAAGCAACTACTATAATTTTGCAAATTTAGAGCAAATCACTAAAAATCCTCAACAATTTCCTACAGGGTATATTGATATACATTTACAGCTACACGCGCATGTGCAATAAAAAATCATGCAACGTCAAAACTTACGGCTCCGTTGCACTGAATTTGCATATCACCTACTTGTCACAATTCAACTGACCGCAATTTACCATATGCACTACCATTTCGCCTACACCAGAGAAGTCGGTGCCTTGCTTTGGACAGTCACCGCTCAAACACGCTAACAAACTACGTACATTTGTGTGCGCCAACAACTTGTTTAACATATCGCAATAAAAAGTGCACTTATACAAATGTATGTATGTATGCATAAAATTTCACAGCGGTCACATGGCTAAAAGCAAAAACAACAAAAAAAACATTACAGCTGACAACACAAAAATATATATTAGCAACAAAAGCAATTGGCAGCGCAAATAAATAAATAAGCAGTGTAATGCAATAGCAACAAAATGAAAACTACATCATAATGAAAGTGAAATGCGCCGCGTTGCATGCCACATGGCGCGAAATTTGGTATTCCCCAGCGCCAGACGACGACGGCTTAGCTAAGCGCCGGAGCTGAGCGCAGTCAGTCAGGTAGCTAAGCAACTACTCGGCTTACTGGCTTGTAACAACAACAAAAACAACAAGCAATGCAAAACAAAACAACAACAAAAATTTACTTTTACAGTGGTTTAACGTTTGGAAACAAACAAATATAAAAACAACAAAAACAATACTTACAACAACAACAACAACTGTGGTAACAACAACAATAGTAGTAATAACAACAAAAACAACAACCATAACTTTTTACGGCGCTTTATCGTTTCGGAACAAATTTAAAATACAACAACAACAACAGCAACACTGCAGTCAGGTGTTTACATACGAAGAGAATGTCTGGGGAAATGCCACGCGTATATGCAACATTTTTGCTGTAGTTGTTAGATTGTTGTGATGGTGTGTGATGTGCAGTGGCATGTTGCAGCGGCAACACCTACAACATCATAGCCACTATATGTGGCATTTGGTAGGCCATCGGCGATGACGTTGCAAGAAAAATGTCTAATGAGCGCTTGCGGTGAGCTGCTGTTAACTACAACAACATAATGCAAGTGTTGCGGCTTGGAGGCGTATAAATGATTTGGCTTTAATGTACCCATGCTGCATTGTTATTGTTGTTGTTGTGCAATAGCAAAATACTTAGCGTCGTTCGCTTTTGTCTACGATTTTGTTTAACAAATTCAGCAATTTAACTGTTGCTGTTGTTGTTGCTGTTGCCGTTGCCGTTGCGACTCAATGAATTCGTTGTTGGTTTACTTGTTTTGCTGTTGTTGTTATTGCACCAGCACAATGCTTAATGGCGCTAGTAAATTGTGATATGTTGTTGTTGTTTATTTTTGCATTTTTTGCATTTTTTGCAATTTGTTGTCAGTTTTCTGCCATTGAAAGTTAGTTAATGTAAATAACATTAAATTTCTTTGCATTGAAAGTAATACACTTGGTTCACTTAGTTGAGGTTAAGCACGAACTTTGAACTTTTTGATTGGCATTCGCGTTTTTTCTTTGTGGTGTTAACGGTGACTATTTACGTGTGAGTGGGAGATTTTTAAGCGGTTCTTTGAAAGTAATTGTTTGCAAAGCTTTCTTGTGCCATTATTCAAGCATCATAGCTAGGTAGGAGTGCAGCCCTATGGGGCTCAATCAGCACTTGATGTGGCATTTTGATACACTATTCGAAAAACCTTCTTAAGCATCATGAGAGACATTTGTTTTTGGGATTTAGTTTACTAATATATTTTTTGTAATATATTTCAGTGGCAGGAAAAGGTAGCGAATAAAATATTCCCTTCCACGACAAACCATTCTACATAACCGTAATAGTTCTGAATTTTATTCGACTAAGATTTAACAACTCAACAGCATTTCTCCAATTATTTGGGAAAAATACACAACGCAATAATAACAGCAACAACAAAAGTAGAAAATAATTGCATAAGTTCGTTTTAACTTCTGAAAATGTTATTCAAAAGCGGTTCGGTCAGATATGGAAGCTCTTTTCTTGTTCCAACACTTTAGGATACTTCTTTATAACAGTTACAAGTCCTTCGGTTCTAGTACCGTATTAGTAATATCGTATAGTCGAAAAAGTCTTTTCTTATTTTGTTATAAATATAAAAAACAAGTTGAAGTTTAATTAGAAATACGAAAAGACTTTTTAGACTACCCAATATTTTACTTTTAGCTGCTCGCTTGAAATCGCCAAGGTTAACAACTTCTTCTACTTCAACTTATAACGTTTCCAAAAACAGCTTATTTAAAGAGGTACTAAGTCCAAGATCAAGAAAATGTTAAATAATAACCATCACAAAGAATGACTAATTCTCATGGAGCTACTAACTGAGCTCCATCTGGTACGAGTATCGCAAAGAACCAAACTAGCCTATGTGTGGCTCATTGGTTTAACAGATTAACCTAATCTAACCTATTAACCTATAACACCATATCAGTGCGACCTTTGCGCTGGATTTCAAAGCTTGGACTATTCAAGGTGTGTTCAAACAATTAAAGGAACTTCTCAAATTTGATTTTTGGGATAGATTTTTGCTAATTCAGCGTTTTTTATTTAATGTGTAAAAAGATAGTTCTTTAAGGTTTGCTTTTTTTGGAAATAGGAAGCCATGACTGGCGAAAATAGAAGTTGGGAGGTTTTTGGCCAAGAATTTACGAATAAGCAACGAAGTGTGAGCTTTTAGTAGACGAAAATCGTCAAAACACGTCTAACTTAAGCGGCTGCCACAGCCATCGTAAGCATTGAATTTTTGAAGATAATTCTAAACTAAAAAAACCTTTCTCACAACCAAACACCGGGAGATTCTTTTACGTATGGCTCAAGCAGCTCACGACTTCCGGTTTTAGGCCAAGTATCTTCTGGGTAGCCAAAGAATATTCGTTAGAAGTGATGGGTTTAGGACATCACCGCCGTCCAAGAAGTGCGATGGATGGGACAAGGACAAGTAGGGCCTTATGGACTATATAAACGATTCGTAGTGGGAGAGATTCGCGCCCCCGCCTAGACGGAATAGAAGGATGGTGTGACCAAAATCATGCTTGGCAACTTTAACGCCTGAGTGAGCAAAGAAGGTACATTCGGTACAACGGTCGGTAAATTCAGCCTCCACTATGAGGTATTCCCAGGTTTAGGCTGAACGACTTCGTCAGGACCCGAGATTTCTGCATAAGGAAATTCATCAAGCTACTTAGCTTCCTCCGGATCGAAAAGCCACCAACCAGATCGATCACGTTGTTGTTATAGACGGAAGACTCCAGTGTTAAGAAAAAGTTGTGATTATTAAGGAAACTTAAATTAATTAATGGAAAAATTCTAAGAATTTTGAATGAATACCGAATAAACGAATAACTGAAAACGACAAAACTAATTTATAATTGAAATCGATAAAAAAAATCGTTAAATATCGATTTGAATTTAAGCGTCCCAAACAGCACCTTCACGATAAATATAACCACGGTACTCTACCACTGATAAGAAATCGGTAGATAGCTTACTTCCGTTATGTTATTTAAATAATTACAAGCAAACACACTTAAGCATCCTTGAGATGGTGCTTCCCATTGCAAGTTATCATTATTTCAACAATATTAAAGATAATGTGAATCCCAAATTAATGCAACTTCGATTGCCAATACACCGTTGAGATCGTATAAAAACCAGCGTCGCGGCGCAGTCATCATCAATCAGTTAAACACTTCGATATCGATCGATTTCAATAACTCAAGAATAGCGTTTTTACTAAAATTATCTAAAATGGCAAATAAGTGCATTTTCCTATTCGTTTGGTTGTGCAGCATTGCACTGATCGCTGCCTTGCCGCTACAAGAGGACTCAAAAGTACCACAAGAAGGACAACCACCAGTGTTGGCCCGTCACGTGCGTTCGCCTGATGGCGGCAGCGTTGGTGTCGACGTGAATCAGGACAGTGCCTCGGCTCATTACAATCAAAACATCTACACCAGCGATGATGGCAATTTTAAGGTGGACGCTGCTGCACAAGCCAGTCACAATTTTCATACCAATGACAACTCCTACAGCGGTGCAATATCTGGCTCATTTAGTTGGTAAATTGATGTGTGGAAAAGTTGGCAAATTGTAAAAGGATTTTATGAGCAATTAAAATGTAATAAATGTGCAAAATATGTTTATGGCTTTTATTACATATTTATATTACTTTATCTATATTATCATGACTGACTTATATAAAGTTGTCAAGTGTACCATTACGTATGAGTAACATTTACTACATACAAGGTGTCGGAGAGAGTGAGTCTGATAGAACTATAAAAGCTAGAAATTTTTTTATTAACATACAGATTTTATAACACTGTAATATTGAGTAGAGAGGAGGTTAAGAACGGCCGGACACACTTCGCCACTCGAAACTGGTGTAATGCCTCGGATCCAGCGTTAGTTGGATGAGGAACTTACCGCTGGAAAGAGGCAACATTCGACGGAGAGCGAACCGAAGGCGCCCTCGAAAAAGGAGAAATGCAAAGACGTAGCCGGGAAGGTAGACTTTAGGCGTGTGGACAAACCGACGACGTCCGAGGCAGTGGCGGCAGCCAATGAGATTGCGAAACGGCATTTGACCGTTGCCCTCAGAGACCGCAGTAACCCGCTGGGACAAGTGTCACAGTGGAAAATAGTGGAAATGAAGTTATTGGAAGCCCTCTTCTCAAAAATAGACGCCAAACCGAGCATATCCATGCCGTCATTTGAATTCAGAATGGCTTAGCGGAGTCAAAATCTTAAAATGTAACGACGACCCGACGATAACGATAATGGAAGCAATCAGAACGCTTCCAAACCTGTGGGAAGGAGCAGTATTCCATCGGTGCCCAAGCGTACGGAAATCCTCTTACCGGAAGTCAACGGAAAGGGTTCAGACGCTCGCTTCGCAGTGCATAGAAGCTTTAAGTACAACTACAACTCCTCAGCGGAACGTCTACTGGCTGCAGGAGAGTTTACATAGAAAACCTTCGGGCATAGCTCGGTGGGTAGTGGCGGTTGGGGAACCACCGACTACATGATCCATGAATACATGAAGGTTCAGAGTACACATAAAAAAAGATGGCGGGCGTAAAGGTATGTTTGCTACACGCAACACTCTTAACATCTATACGGATGGCTCGAGAATGGACGATGGAGTTGGTGCTGGAATATACTGCCCAGAGTTAGGCATAAGGCAACATTTTTTGTTGCGGGACCACTGCAGTATATTTCAAGCCGAGGTCTTTGCTACTGCGAAAGTCGCGGAGCTGGGCTCTAATGCACCTGCAGCCAAATCCAGAGGCAGCGTCTACGTCGACAGCCAAGCAGCAATCAAGGCAGCAACCTCGTATCTCAAATCGGCCAGAAGTGTCTTGTGAAGCAGGGCAGCAGTGGAAAGTATTACCAGAAGTCACAATAAATACAACATTCATTCGATAATCACTTAATCACTTCACAAGTCGAGTTACAACAACACACATACCACAAATATGACGAAAAACTCGGCGAAACCTCCAGACGAGTGATTTTTGTGTTACAAATAAATTAAAATTTTTTAAATATTTTTCATCACCTTATTACATATATTCATAACTATTTAAATACTGTTATATACAGATTACACACTTTTTAAACATTAACTCCTGAGCAGATAATTTAAAAGCCACTGGAATAATTCCACGGATCTTTTTTATGACTGTTGATTCGCCGTTCCGGTCTCCGTGTTACTTGTTTTATACCACTGTGGTGGTATACCAACTGGCCGGTGCCATTTTAACTTCGGATCTATGGTGGGTTTTGCAGCCAACGCCATGCCAACAAATAAAGTGAAGAGTAGCCAGAAAATTTTTAAATCCATGGCTTCTCGTTTGTGTTTCTCGGCAAACTGTGCGACTTAGCGAAATGAACTGTGCAAATTGTGTTCGTTTGTCGTCTTTTATAGTCCCGAAGCAATGCTTTGGTACTCTACTACTCTGCTGATAAGGTGTCTGGGAATACCCACGAGACCTTATTTATTGCGAATGCGGTACTTTAAATGTTGTATTTCACTGTTTAATTTAGGAAACATAAAGCAAATGGTTGGGTGTATATAAATATACGTAAGTATATATGTATGTATGTATGCATATAAAAAAATACATATTCGTTGTACCTAAATATAAGGTGGGATTCACCATAGCATTTTTTTGTTAAACAAATTCCACTTTTGGTATGATGTGTACTCAGATTTTATAACAGATGTTTTCCAGTCTTAAAATGTTTTGATAGTGTGTAGTTCAAAGATTTCGTATTGTGCGTGTTTTAAAGGCAAGTTCTTTCTTTAAACTCAAATTAATTATTATTTTTTTACTTAAAAATATTTTTAATATAAAATTTTAGAATTTCGCAACTAAGCAGACATAAAAATATTGCCTACAATTGGGCGTATTTTTTTTATCAAAGACACTTACCTTTTACTGTGATTTTGAAATGAGTTACTCGTATATCTTAAATTTTCGTTGAATTAATAAACACAACTAATGCGATAGCCTAAAAAGAGAAGAAGAAGAATTGTGATTTCAGAAAATACTGAGAAAATTGTTTTAAAATTTTAATTTTAATATTTTAGAAATACACAGCAAAACGTTTGAAAAAAAAATTATATAGTTTTCGAGCTGCACCCCATCTACAACGGGTTAGGAAGATCCTACACTGTTACAGTGATTGCGGCCTTTCCCGTGGTTGAAATTGAAAGTAAAAAATTCTCTACCAGCAGATATTAACCATATATTGATTTGATTTTTGACCAAGAAATAGGACGTCTCGGCTTGCCTGACTCTATTTCTTATCAAAGCAAAAAACTAGTCATTGTATGAAGAACCATACACAAAATATGCAGAACTTGTAGATAGATAGAAAATAATTAATGTTTTGCACTGTAACCTATCGTCTATTTTGTCTTCTCTTGTATCAGAGAGAGAACATATGATCACAAAGGTCCAACACTCAGAACAATTTCAGGAGCTTTCTGGGCGCGATGGAGGTAATGTGATCTCTGTTCACTTAGAGGGACCCAAGGGCTTCGAACCGGCTTCTACAATATGCTGGGCAATCTATAATCAGCTGTTCTGTAGTTTCCGGTTCCATGTCGCGAACCCGGCAGTTTGCGCAAGAGACTATGCCCATGTTGGATAAGTGTTTCTTGAGCCTGCAGTGCCCAGTAGTATAGGAGACTGAATTTGTCTCGAGCAGGTTGATCATGTCTCTAAACCTTGCTAGGTTGTAACCTCCCAATATTAACTTGGCGTGGGGCATTCCTGTTGCCTCTTGCCATTGCCGTTCTCTCCCCACTCTCTGCTCCTCATTAGTGGTGTAGGACCGTAAGATTGAGTCTAATGTGAAGCTTGGAAATTTGACCTCTTTAGACATCTCTTACTCACTGCCACCAAGTGTTAGGGGTCTCAAGCCCGGAAGAAATATTCGCTTTGGGACGATTGTTATCTTTTACGGGTTGCAGAACTCATAGCATTCGGTTGGTTTGCCTCCTTGTAAGCACTCACATCATTTAAATAATGTAGTTTGGTTATAAATTGGTTATCTCTGTCCGCGATAGCTCAAAATTACTATGATTTTAGATTTTATAAAATAAAATTTATTTTTTAATTGTAAAACCTGATCCTTCATAAAAGATTTTGCCATATAAGTATGTATATTTGTGTAAACATTTTTGCAATTTATCAACCACACCTCTTTAAAGTCCCAAGCACGCACATAAACACGCATGTATTTTTGTTTTTATTGCAAGAAATCTTACATGCTCCAATTTAGCGATAATAAAAAGTCTCAGATAATCTCTATGCCAGCCGCCTTCGGCCGCTACATAAAAGCCTACGCATTATCTGCTTATAATTTATAAAACATAAAATAAATAAATGACTAAATCACAACAACTATATATTGTACAAGTATACATATATATATGTATATGTATGTATATTGGAAGAATATGTAGTGTGTCTGAGAAAAAAGTAGTTCAAATAAGTTCGTTGACCTAAACAAAATCAAAGCAAATTCGAGCATATTAACTAAAAGTTGTTGCTTTTCCTTTACTTTTGTTTTGTACATATATTCTATTTTATATTTTTTTTACTTCGCTTCCTTATATTTTTTTATGCGTGTGCTATTATATATTTCCACGCACTTGTAGCTTTCATCGCTATTGTTTTTGTTGTACGATTTTGTGATTTTGATTTTAGTTTTATTTTAGATACGCAAACGATTTATATTTTCATTTTTGATAACGAAATAGCGGCGACTAACACACTAACACGTGTATACTTATATATATATTTATAATTTATTAATAAGTGCGTATGGGACGGCTAATGTGCGTATAAATATTTTAGCTATCAATGTATGATGTCATAGATAACCATACGATGGGGAAGCCATTCGCCTTAATAAATAGCAACAAAATTATTTAACACGAGACGAAACTCCCACGCTCCCAATCAGTGCTAGTTGGTAACAACGTGTGTATACGGTATACTATATGGTATATTATGCGTTATATTACATTGTATATTTTATGAGAGAGACTTAAACAAAAATATGTCAAGCTTTTATTACTCGTATAACACCTTTTTCATACATGTAACCTTAAAATTTATATGGAAAATTCAAATACCTAGTTTTGGAATTTTTTGTTTTCATCTTGAACACTCTCTTTTTTTATAAAATATTCTTAAGGAAACCTTTTTTTGGGTTAAAATCGAAAATATCATAAAATTTCAATCAAATTTCCGCAAAACGAAATAACAGACTTTTTAAAGAATCAAGACTTAAGTTTGTTGAAATATCTACTTCCTGTGGACTTACAAAATTCATACATTGTTTTGATAAAATTTTTCAGCAAATGTAAAAAAATGTCAAGACTTTCTTGCTTTGAAAACGTAGAGTAAACGATTGCTATGTATATCTTAGAATGTTAGAGTTGCCACATTTAAAATTCAAAAGTGTGCCTAGAATGGATTTATTATGAAAATGTGAAATGAGGAAGAATTTAGGAAAAGCGAGGGAGCAGTTGCACCTATTTTCCAAAACAATTTTTTGTTTTACAGAGTTTAGAACCTACATATAATATCCTACATAATTTTTTTTTTCAAAAAGAGTACCATAAACAGGTCTCTTTGGACACGCTTGATCGTGCGAATTGCGATCCCACATTGATGGAGAGCATTATAGCTGCAGATGGTAGAAGGGTTTGTGAGTTTGAGCTGCAAACAAGTCAACAAAAATCGGAAAAAAGGAGCCGAAACAAAAAAAAATCAAGGAGATGCTCATTGCTTTCTTGATATTCATGGTTTGGTGCTTCATGAATTTGTTCCGTAGGAGGGTCAATAAGGAGTTTTATTTAGCCATATTGAGGCGTTTGCGTGAGAACATCCGTCAGAAAGTACTGGGATTGTGGAAGAACAATTCAAGGATTTTACATGAAGATAATGCACCATGGCATCGAGCCGTGATTGTGAACGAATTTATATCCGAAAACACAATGAATATCATCGATCAACCACCGTATTCACCAGATATGGCTCAGTGTGATTTCTTCTTGTTTCCCAAACTGAAGTGGCCGCTCCGTGGAACCCATTATCAGTAGATCGAAGAGCCAAATTTTTAAACTTTTAAGCTTTGCTTTTCAGTTTAAGCTCTGAGAGCTGTTACCTAGAATTCCAAAAGCAAGATTTCACCAAAGATGTCAAATTCTATTTAGATTTCTTGTGGCCTTTACTCATTCTATAGCGTATGACGTCACAATAGCGCAATTTTGTTTCTGTTTTTCTTGTATATGAATAAATTTTCAATGTTGTAATTTTCATGAACGATTTGAATCAAAATGACTGTGAAATAGTTCCAATTTTGTTTTTTTGTTTCCAATCCTCAACTTGGAATTTCGAAGAACAGACATTTTCATAAATATATATTTCCCTTATTAGTTGAAAGATGTCTTCAAATATGAATATTATACTTTTTAGGGAAATAATTTACGAATTTTTTCGTTTCAAAACTGTTTAGGAATTTTAGCTCAAAAACAGCTGAGCCATTTTACCTGAAGGCGAATGCAGATTGCAATCAAAAGCCTGTTAACTAGCACTAAAGTGATGAATCTGCGCAACAATGTAGCAAAAGTGAAAATGACCCGGAGGGCCCTACTTTTGTTTATCAAAATCAATGCGATATTAATCTCAATACATACTTTAGATATATTCATGAATATCTGTGGTGCGAGTTTCCTTCACAGCCGGCGTAAAGTGCTCGCGATATTATCGGATGCGACACACGTGTGAACCATTAGGAAACACCCAGCCAGGTCTTTTCACTTTTCGGCATGAATGTCGCATTGTTGTTACATTTGAATGTCTCTTACATGCACACATACAGACATACATACATAGAGGCATATGAGTACTAGTTACACATGGCCACCGCAGCAATAGAAAGTGTCGAATAACAAAAAATGAGTTGGCCAATTGCTCGCATGGTTCGTTAGGTGTACATATGTATGTACAGATGTGGGTATATATGCATGTGTATGTGTGTGTGTGTGACTGTGCGCTATAGGGTATAAGCAATTGAAGTGATGATCACTTGAACTCGTATGCATAAGCAATGACAGTGTATCGAATAGCTAAAAAAGCCCGCACGCACAACAACAAATCACGCAGACAAATGTGAAATGAAAACAAAAAAAAAGCAAAAAAAACGACAAAAAAAGACACAGTAACAGAAGCATAAAAAAATCAACGGTGGCGACGAATAATATACGCACGCAAGTGACGAATAACTTCAATTCATGCCGGTTTGCCATTATCAATCGGTACTTTCTAATTTGCAATCACTTTACGCCTTAACAACATGCACAAAGCACAAAAACAACAAAACAAAATTTAGAGATTAGATGTGTTTGTAATAATTTATCGAAAATTACATATGTATATTTTTAGAGGTGTATAGCAAAACTTTCGTTGAACGCTAAACCTAAAGGTACAGAGTGAAGTGGTTGTACTCTGCTCGCACTTCTATAATATGAAAAGTATATAATTTATTTTTAGAAACCAATATGCTAGGTGTAAATAAAAAAAAGTTCATTCAAAGTGTAGGGTTGCCAACACCTTTTTAAAATTAAAAATTGATAAAAAGTGGAAATATGTAAGTCGTTTTATAAACATGTAATTATTTATATTTCCGACCAGTGTTGCCATATTTTTGTAATTAAAAATTATTAATTAGTAATTAAAATATTTTTTTAGCTTATTATTCATGTAGAGTTGATAAGTATTTTTGTATATAGGTAATTATTTCCGGCCAGTGTTGCCATATTTTTATTTTCTAAATAAAAAATATTAAAATGTAACTAAAATATTTTTTAATTTTTTAGTTGATAAGTATGCTAAGCAAAAAACAGAGTTGCCATCCGCCCTGTTGCACACCTTTACCGTATGAAAATATTTATGTATACATATGTACTGAAGCAGTAAGAAATATCAAGAAAGTAAATAAATTTGCTTGGAATAGAATGTTATTTACGTTAATTAGATAATTTCATACAAAACTACTTTTTGTAGGGTTGCCAACTGCTATTTTTTTACTAAGGCTGATGAAAATATCTTTATATGTACTCATTATACATATTAGTGTTGAACAATATTTAAACATCAGACCAGGACCATTGAAGATTCTGAAACTGTACGAAATATCAAAAAGTAAATTATTTTGGAACCCAATATGCCCTGTGTTAATAAAAAAGTTCATTCGAAGTAACTGTTTGTAGGGTTGCCTTCTACTATTTTTTTATTCAGGCTGTGTGAAATATGTTTCAACTCATTATTCAAATAAATGTTGAAAAACTTTTAAAAATGTTTGGGACCAGAGTTGCCACCTTGTATTTTTTCTAATTAAAAATTGTTAATTAGTGACTAAAATATATGAGTTTATTGTTCGTGCACGAGTTGATAAGTAATGTAACAAAAAATAGAGTTGCCACTTGACATTTAAACACAATTTTACAGAATAAAAAATTTCGAAAGCTTTAGAAAAGAAAAGAGAATTAATTAGTAACAGATAGTTCATTACAGGACTTTCTGTCGAACTAAATGGACTTCGTCTGGCAAGAGAGCTATTTATGCTTATCTATGTATATATTTCTCCGAGAATGACTTGAATCGTCAAAAAAGAAAAAATAAAAATTTTCATAATTTTTGCTTGCGCGAAAGGAAAAAGTCGGTAAAACTCATTTTGTATCACATAATTTAACAAAGAAATAGGTGAACTATAGGAATCCAGGTCAGCATCTACCGTGAAGAGCTTAGGCGAGTATTAACTTTACATTGTGATCATGATTACCTAGTTATTTATTACATTTTTCAGATGATACCAAAGATATATAACGGTTAGGTTAGATCGTAGGGTTGATCCCAACCGATGGATCTTATTTGGACTGATGTTTGTCCATTGTCTTACCTTTAAACTCCAAAAATTGTTCATAGATCGACGGAGAGTTACTACGTTAAGGCTGGTAGTATTAATTTCAGTCACCTCGAAAGGTTCGCTGAACGTGTGTCTATCGAGATGTTCCAGCCTCATTCAACGAGAAAGTGACAAGATGATTCCACTTCTCCTCCCTACAAACTGCTTTGGTGAAGAGCGTCTTACAAAATATTTAGCCGCACCGCGTGTGAACCTATGTCAGTCTTGTTCAGTCAGAGCACCTACAATTGCGAATTTGACTTTGCTAAGAGCAAGTAACTCAATGATTACACCATTCACAACATTTTTGAAAGTGGTCCTCAGCTGTCTCCATAAATATAATGATTTATGGAAAATGAAACCAATTTCACCATCAAAGGTAATCATTTCCATATATCAATATTTGTACTTAAAAGACAATTACAAGTAAATACAAGTAAATATATTTACACGACTGACTAATTCACTGACTGACTAAATTCCGAGTGAATTAAAGTAGAATTCCACGACTGTATATTAGCGTGCGTGTTTCTCTTTACCTCTATTGAAACCCGAAAAAATGTCTACATACATACATTACTGTAATTGTTATTCTTCTATTTATAAATGTGTATATATGTACATATTTCTGCATATATTTCTATTTATGTATATGTGTGTATCAATGTATGTGTACGTGCGCACTCCAAGTCAAGTTCAAGGACTGCCAATTAAATAAAATACGCAGCAACAATTGCAAACTAAGAATTGACGAAGCCAGAGCCAAACAAGAGAGCACATGGCATGTGGTGCTAAAAGTGGTTGTGGAGTGCGGTGTGGTGCGGCCACCAGGCGGGCTGGTGAGCTACGAACAAAGGTGAAAAGCAACAAAATCGATAATCGTAATATAATAACAACCTCGAAACTAATTATTAGTAATAAAGCAATACAAAATACTAAAATAATAAATAAATAGAATTAATGAACTCGTAGAAAGAGAAATAGATTTGTTCTTATCTGATATGCACGTACATATGTACATATGTTTCGATTTATTTGAAAATAAGTTAATATGGAAAATTTTAGTTATGAACCCAAAGGTTATCACATTTTTCTCTATTTTTTATAAATATTAATAAGCTGTTCTTCCAGAGAACAAGGAGCCAACCCTTTTTATGCCAAAAGTACTATTTTTATACGTTTTTATAATTGTGTTGGTTTTATAAAATGTTTGCTGCATTAAATCGCATATTTTTTTTTAAACAATACCATTTTCAATAAGATTAGAACTACCCTAGTATGCATTAAGTTGTATCGTATTTTGATAAATTCTTTAAAAAATGTGTGCTCTTTAAATGTTTAGATTAATTTTTTTTAGGAATAATACTACTTTTATTAATTTTAGAACCACCCTAGTATGTATTAAGATGTATTGCTATTTGATAAATTCCTTAAAAATGCCGGATCTATTATATGGTAAGAGTTTTTTACGGGTAATAACATATTTAATAATATTAGAACCACCCTAGCATGTATTAAGATGCTTGTAATTTTACATATTTATTAAAAAACGTGAGCTCTATTATATAGGAAGACTTTTTTCGAATAGCTATTTTAATATTATTAGAACCACCCTAGTATGTATTAAAATATATTAATATCTGACAAATTCCGTAAAAAATTCATGATCTATTATATGGCTCGACTTTTTTTTCGGGTAATAACATATTTAGTAATATTAGAACCACCCTAGCATGTACTAAGATGCATTGTAATTTGACATGTTTCTTAAAAAAACGTGAGCTCTATTATATAGGAAGACTTTTTTCGAATAATAGCTATTTTAATATTTTTAGAACCACCCTAGTATTTATTTAGCTATTTTTTAGTTTGATAAATTTCTTTAAAAAACTGTGTTCTATTATATAGCAAAGCTTTTTTACGAATAGTACCATTTTTTAATAATATTAGAACCACCCTAGTATATTTTATTAAATATTGTGATTTGATTAATTCGTTGTCGAACTGCTGTCGATAAAGCTGAATAAATTTACATAATAATATGTGTAGATAGGGTAGCAATTACATATTTGAGGTTTTAGTTCTTGACAACATTATTTACAACATTAGGGTGTAACATTTTCAATTATATTTGTTTCCTTCGTTATAGAGTTAAATCCAAATCAGAAAAAACGAGATTATTGGGAATTATTTTTGAAAGTCGCAAGTGGAAAGAAATAATTAATAGAATTAAGGAAACAAATAATTAATATAATTAAAAAAAGAATATTAAAATTAAAAAATAATTATTTAATTTAAATTATTATTCTAGTACAAAAATATATCTAATTTTCAAAAATACCACACTTCAAAAATAATAAATAAATAAAAAATTATTTAAGAATAATACTTAAAATAAAATACTCTTAATGAAAAAATTCGCTAGTTTTCCATCACTCATACGCAGTGGTGCTCCCCCTTTAGAAATTTCATATTTCATAGACTCAACTAATTTCAATTGAAAATCTAAACTATTACAGCCAAATTCGTTTTCAATTGAGCTCTACAGGGTGCGTCGAAAGCAAAATTGTGGCAACCTGTTCTTTTGATTCCACACACATTTCAAATGCTTCTTGTAAATATATGTACATACATAAGT
This sequence comes from Bactrocera dorsalis, assembly GCF_023373825.1. NCBI lineage: Eukaryota > Metazoa > Arthropoda > Insecta > Diptera > Tephritidae > Bactrocera > Bactrocera dorsalis. Next base: position 18,340,213 of record NC_064307.1, on the reverse strand, counting down.
ACGAGTACGTACTACATACGAACGCGACCAGCACAAACACGTTATATAAGTCTAGGCAAAAAGCGAAAATCTTTAGAAGAAGCGCACAAAGAAAACGACAAAGCAAACCATTAATTTTGGTATAACTGAAAATAAACGTCAAAGTAAACAACAAAAAAGAGAAAACAGTCAAAATCAGTACGAAAAAGAATAGTGAATAGGTATAATGAAAGCAAAACTTTGGACAATACATGTAAACATGTTAATAGATATGTATGTGAGGCCACAGATTTCACATACTTTTGCTTAGAAGCTTCACTTTAGAACCAAGTAGCACGCATATAACTCATTCTTTAAACCCAGAAACACACACACTTACATCATATGCCAAATATCGATAGTCGTAAATGAGCCAACGAGTCAAGTTCACATTTCGCCAGTCACGCATGTCCCCCTGAGACGCTATGCACGTGTCTATTCTTCTACATAATTCATATATGTATATAAATATAATACATATACCAATATGCATATATACATATGTATAAGTTAACCAAATGATGAACTAGTGATCTGTCAAATAGATACGTATAATAGATAGATGAAAGCAAAATGTCGCTGCGAAGAACTTGCTAACTGTTGGTTTTGACAATTTTGTTGTCATGCCTAAAAGCTCATTTTCGGCTGGGTTGAAAAGCAACAACTGCAGGCAACTGAAAAAATGCTGTTCGTTACAAATACGTAGGCAAATATTTGGTCGACTAACATTTACGAATGTACACCTAAATAATCATAACGAATTTCGAGAGTTTTGTGTGACAAATATAAATATATGTACATACACTTGTATAGTAGCCAATATATATGTGTATGTGTGCACTATAAGCGTCAAGTAGTTCTTAATTCAGCGCTAGAAACACGTTTCTCGAAAATTGAATGCCCACTGCCAGTGTTTTAGATGATTGGGCACAATCAGCAAGCCGTTGTTGTTGTTTTAATGGTAGATAAAGTAGATATATGTGGATATAAATAGTTACATGCATATGGTTAGTAAGTTTGTATGTTAATTAAACGTTAGTGTTGCCAGAGACGTAGAATTTTATTTGTCGTTATACGGAAAAAAAATTTTGGAAATGAAATTTTGGTCAACATTGGCGTAATAAAATTATAAAATTACAAAAATGCAGAAATAACAAAAACAACAACAAAAAATATGGTTTGCTAAATATCTTGTTGTGAGTGTTCAACCAGACTCTCAGTGAGGAGCTCCATCAAAGTCATCTGCATACGCAGTCACATGTAAATAAAGGAAAACGCAAAAGGCAGACGAGTTGGCGCGCTCGGGCGTAGCCAGGAACACAATTACCCGCAGTTTTCCTAGATCCATACAGCTCATTAAGGGTTGAGGAACGCCATATTTTTGGCATACTATCAACAAGGAATTTCGGTTTGTTATGATGGTGAACAGTTCTAAAAGCTTTTACTTTTAGGTCTCTACAGAGCGAACTTAGTACCATTGTTAGAGTCATTACGTTGACCTAAGCTCCCACCTTCAGAAAATTGGTAGACCACAATGCAGAGCATGTGCGGAAGATGATGGTACACAGGAAAATTATCTTTGAATGACCAGCTTTCAGGTGAGACTGAGGTAAAAAAAAATCAGCTGTTGGATAAGGCTTCACTGGTTACCACTCGGGAGCACAATGGGTATAATGATGGCCTAAGTGATGTCGCTTGAGGTCTGGCGCTTCTGAACCGCCCTTTTCAACCAACCAACCAACCATAATATAGTTTAGATGGTATATACTTTTTAGCCTAAATTCATAGTAGTTGCTGGCTTATTGCTAATAAGTCTGATTAAAATTTGAAAAAATAAAAGAAGATTTGTGGAAATGATGATAAACCAAAAGCTTGTCAGAAGCAAAAATAATTGGAAATTTTATTCGAAATTCAATTCGAATTTAGCTTTAACATAACATTTACAAATATATATAGTATTTGTCAATTTTCGCCTCATTTTATATATTTTTTCTATGCTCAATTCCATAAGCGCGGAAACAATGGCAAATACTTCATTCGAGCATTACGAACAAAGACATCAAAAACAATTTTGAAAAAAAAAAAAATAGAATTATATAATTTGTCACTTCCTTTGAATAGCTATCATTGTATGTACACATGTACATACCATGTGTCCCAGTCAAAATAAAAATAAAAGTGAAAGAATTGCTTACAAAGAACCTTTGCTAAAGAAAATTACAACGATTCTAGAATTCGAAATAGCCTTAGAGAACAAAACAAAAAACCAGTTTTTATGGCTATGTTACTGCTTAAAATTCTTTCCTGAGTCAAGGCGGCTAGTCCCAAAAAGTCTAGCGAAGAAAAACAAATAACGCAAATATTCGGAGTAAACAAAACATTGGCGAATGGCTTTAATACGCATATAGCATGCCAAATTGTATATGTATATGTATATGTATATGTAGAATGTATATTTTATATTATTTTTATATACATATACATATGCATATATTTAAATGCTAATTTCAAACAATTTCGTTTAAGTTTCTGAGAAATTGAGTTATTTAAATAAAAGAACTTGTGCATATACCAGTCATAGGATGAACCGATGGATATGTAAATAACAAACTTATATAAAAATGTAAAAATTAAGAGTTTCATTTTTTTTGTTTTTAAATAAATAATCAAAGAAATAAAAAAAATATATATTAAAAAAAATTAAAATTTATAATTTATTTTTATGATTTTCTCCTATATATAAATAACAGGGTGAACCGATTGAGATGAAAATAGAAAAAAATCATGTTAAAAAAAAATAATAATCAATATATATCATAATTTGATATTTCTATAAAGCAAAATAAATAAGTCATATTAAAATAAATAAATAAATAAAATTAAATAAAAAATGTTTAAATTTTTAAGTTTTTTTTATAATTTTTTTCTTCATAATGGAGAAACCTAAGGAAATGAAAATAAAACCGTTTCCTGTAAGAAATAAATTAAAAATCAGAGGGATTAAATATTTTTATAAGTTAAAATAAAATCAAAATATTAAAACAAAATTAAACTTTGAAAAATATTTTAAAAAAATTTTGAATTTTTCTAATATTATTATATTTTTTCAGCATATAAATAAATAAAAAACTTAAGAAGTAAATCAAAAAAGAAATAAAATTAAAATAAAATAGTTTGATTATTTTTTTAGGATATTTTTATAAGTAAACTATTAACCTATGGAGATGAGAATAAAAAAAGTTTTATTAGAAATAAATTTAAAATCAGATAGTTTAAATATAATACAAATATTTAAAAAAATTTAAATTGTTGAAATATCAATTTATTTTTTATTTTTTTCTGCAAATAACTAAATAAAAAACTTAAGAAATAAATCAAAAATCAAAAAAAAAATTAAAAAAAAAATTGTTTATTTTTGTTGTTGTTTTTTTCTAATTTTTTTATAAGTAAAATATGAACCTATAGAGATGTAAATAAAAATCTTTTACATAAATAAGAAATAAATTAAAAATCAGAGAGTTTAAATATTTTGAGAAATTAATATAAAATAAAAATGTTAAAAAAATAAAAAATTACTAATTTTTTTATTTTTTCAGCAAATAAAGAAATAATAAACTTAAAAAATAAATCAAAAGTCAGACAAATAAATTTATTTGAATATTTTTTTTAAAGATTTTTTATAAAAAAATATATTTTACTATTTTGAACCACCCTAGTGCTCCTAATCGTTCATATGTACACACATGTCTCGCTGATTGAAAAAAAAACCAAAACTTGTTTCTAAGAATTCGCAAAAAATGCTTTTTGCGTAGTATAATTTTTCAAATACATACAGATGAATGAATATTTCATTTTCAACCTTGTCTGCTATTATTTTTGCTTAACCTTAATTGCGTTTCTTTGCTTTTTTAGCACTTTGCTTTTTCCGCCACATGATTCAACCGAAAACTTTAATTTTTCTTTTACACGCGAAAGAATTTTTTCATAAGAATCTTAAACTCTCCATAAAACTTGAAAAATATTGGCCCAATTGAAATTACTGACATTAAGTCAGCTAAAGTGACGTCATAAAAATTTGTCAATTTTTTTAGAGATGTTAAAATTAAAAATTTAGCGAAAATGTTCGAACCTAAATAAAGAATATAATAAAATTATTTTCTTCCCTTACTACATTTGCTGAATTTAAAATTTATTTTTACTAGATATTAAAACCATAATTTAAAAAATTTTCGGATATTTTTTTTTTATGTTTGAGAACCAAATAATTATGCGAGAGAGTAGAGCTTTCGAGTTTAAACTTTCATACAATAGTTTTCTCATGGGCAAATGGTAACTAGATCTTGCAATAAACGAGAACCTGCAACTTCAAAACAAAAACCAAAAAAAGAACATGTTGGCATACAAAAACAACAGAAAACACGTTAGCATACTTAATTACTAGTAACTTGGCCCTTTTTAATAGAAACACGCAACAACAAAATATATAGGTAGTATACATGTACATATGTATGTATGTATAACATGTATGTATGTATAACAACTCAAAAACCCTTCAGCCGCCGCACTTCAAAACTGGACATGAAAAAAATGCTAGATTCTCTATGAGCACAAGTATGTGCTTTAGTTTTTTGGTTTGTGACCATCAAAGAGTCACTTAAAACTGAAAGTTGGCCTAAAAACACAGTTAACTAAAAACTCTGCGCCAACTAACACACACTCACAAGAATAAAAATAAACAAACACAAGCTTAATATATTATATACACACTTCCATACAAACATACATGCATATAAATTAATTGTGCATTGTTGTTGTTGTGCCTATGAGCATAGATATTTTAATCGTGCACTTCGCAGTCGACAAAACATTTTTGACAAGCCACCGACGAATAGCGAAACCGAAATACACTCGCAACCGAATGATAATGGCTGCGGCGGCGCAGAGCTTCATACAAATTGAAACGATAAACAGGCGGTAGATGAACGCGCTGACTTATAATGGCGTTTACTAATGTATGTGAGTGTGTACAATGTGTGTATAAGACCATCACGAGGCTGCTTGCCACTTCTCTTTGCCTGTCCACACTGTCTCTGCCGTTTAATCATTCAATGTTTAAAGAGAAGCTTCCAAAATGTAAATGTTTGTGTTTTTTTGTCTATTTTGTTTTTTGGTTTTCGATTGCGTGTCGGCCTAAGCCAAGAAGACAAGCTTCGTTGTGCACAACGGCGGTGGGAGGCAGTGGGTGAGGAATATTTGTGCGGGACAAACAACAACACATTTTGAATATAGTACACATACTTATATATACAAAGTTCATTTTATTAAATTTTGCATTTCAAAAATATTTGAATAGTGAAAAAATTTAGACTTATTGGTGGTAGTATCGGAAAAATTTAAAAATTGATGTAAATACGGTCAAGAAATAATTAGCTAGAAGCAAGAGGTTAATTTAAAAATTAAATTTCGTATTAAAAAAATTAAAAAATATTTTGTATGGTAGTTACGAAATGAAATTCGGTTTTTTTTTAAGAACTTTAACAACTAATTAACGAAAATATAGATGAAATATTTTAATCTTAATGAATTTGATACATTTCCAATTCGGATGGTTACTGGAGATGAAAAGTGAGACAGTGAGCCACTTACGATAAAGTCAAGCGAAAACGATCTCGGTCAAATTGCGTGGTGTCGGTAAAGAGGTTAGTCAAGTCAGTGTTGACGGTAAAGAAAGTTTGGTGGTGGCAGGGATTGGCTAGAAATCAACTACTATGAGCTGTTCCCCTACGGCCAAACCATTGATTCGGATCTAGACTATCAATAATTGACCAATAAGCCAGGAATTGTGTAGCATCTGTAGTTAGTCTCCAACCACCGATAGGGACTCATCAGAAGATCCGCAAGTGTGGTTGGGTGCATCTACGTTATAGTTTAAAACAGTTAGCATATATTGTATGAATCATCAGTCATGTTCGTCTGTCTGTGAACGATCAAAATTGGGAGAAAGATACTTGTATACCCTTTTATGCTATTAGAAACACACCTGTTGAGGATAGTTTCGGTGTAGCCGATATTAAAGTTTTTTCTTTTTTTTATAAAAATATTTAAGCAAATTTCTATCGAAAATAAATATAATTGAATTCGAGCTTCTAAAAAAAGTTTTTTGACCTAACTTTCAGTTGCACGCTTGCATAATTATTTTTTTATTTTTTATTTCAAGTTAGGTGGCAATACTGTAAAGTGATTTTTTGTAAATAATCTTACAAATAATAAAAATAATACTTTGTTTTGAATTCTTTTATTTTTACTTAATAATAATTTATTTAGTATTAATAATCATTTTGAATTTTGAAAAATATGGCAGCATCCTTGCAAGTTGACTTATGCATGTTCAAGTCTCATTAGGTGCATTGTTTTGTTTTTCGAAAACTCTTGACCAACTTACTCCAAAAGACGTTTTTGAAATAGAGTTGCCAACTCTGCATAATTTGAATTTTAATTGACCGAGATGTGTTTTTTGGGTATAGATAATATTATTTGTTATTTTATTGTTATTTTTTTTTTGAAATATATTATTTATTTTAATAATATGGCAACTTTTTAAATTCTTTCTATAAGCAATTATATAATAAAAAATACACGATACTCTTACAAATTATTAAAATATAACCTTGATTTGACAGCTTTTATGTTATTAATTATTTATTAAGTTTAAATAATCATTTTGAATTTTGAAAAATATGGCAGCACTCTTATAAGTTAAATATAAATGCAAGTTTCATTAGGTGTATTTTTGTTTGGTGTTTTGAAAAATTTTAACTAACTTATTTAAAAAAATTTTACTTACTCCAAAAGACTTTTTAAAAATAGAGTTGCCAACTCCGCATAATTTGAATTTTAATTTACTGAGATATGTGTTTTGAGTTAAGATAAGAGTATTATTTTTTTCTTTTTTTCTGAAGTATATTATATATTTGAATAATATGGCCAAGTTTTTAATTCTATCTATAAAAAATGTTATAATGTAAGATCCGATTTCAAATCTCTCTGGCTATGTTGCAAAATTCTATTAATTATTCAGCAACAATATTTCGATCTCGAAATAACAGAAATTTGATTTGAGTGGTCGTAAAGCTTTAATGCTATATCCTTAAGCTGTGTGTGCCTTAAAGATGTTGCCCTTTCGTAAAACTCGAATATGAGAAACTACGTTCTCAGTGTGAAAATTATAGCGAACGAAGCATTAATTATTACAAATATAGTAAAAATTATAGCAACTATGAAAATAATTATAGCAGCTAAAGTAACAGTTATGGCAACTGTGGAAATAATTATAGAAACTACAGCAACAGTTATGGCAACTGTGGAAATAATTATAGCAAATATTTCGAAGAACAGTTTTTCACAACTCTACTAAAAATTCAGTGGCGTATTGGACCTATAAATTTACACCAAGTACCTCCAATCAAAAATTACACAAAATTACTTAAATAATAACCAATAAAAGCATGCATATGTCTATGTATATATAGACGCCTACCCCCATACAAAAATATGTAAGTATGTACGTGTCTTCAAATGCATGCGCATAGATCGGAATGTTCATACGAACCTAACAGCCATTAACATTTTTGGAAGTGAACGAAAATGCAAGTCGATTAACTGGTTAGTTGCTGCGCAATACACCCACATACAAAGAAATACCTATGCATACATAAGTATGTGCATGCAGGTGGAAAGCCACTAATTTAACAGTAAACAAAATTTATGAACACCTACATAAATATTCAATAAAATAACACCTACAAGCTTGACAAGCTCATATAAATACCGCAATACATACATAGACACACACACTTATCGATGTATTCAAATATGTATATGTTCATATATTCATGTATACATATGTATGTATGTATGTGTGTGTGCAGCCGGTGTACTGCAATAACCGCAAGTGTTTGTCTGGCGACTGACTTTAAAAGCGCTAAACTCGCTTTATAACTGTTAAGCTGCAGTCAACTCGGGGTCATTCGGTGCAATATGGCTTGGCTCTTCGCGTACTTGAATAGCGAATTTTTGTTCAACATTATTTTTATTATTGTGGCACCGTTGTCTCGGCATCGCATTAAGCCTTGACCTCATATAATCGTGCACGACGAGATTTTTTGGATTTTTTTCTTCTTTTTTGTTTGTAAATATGAAAAGAAAAAATTTATTTTTTGGTAAGCTGATTAGTCTGCGACAAATAAAAATATTTTTTTTGGTTTTCTTAAATTTTTACTTATTTCTAATAAGCTTGTGGGTGTTCAGGAGTGGCAGTAAGTATGTTAAGGGCGCTGTAACGATGGAAGCTCTGTACGTTGTAAAAATAGTTGCATACATACATACATACATGCATAAAGCCAAGTAGAGCTTAAGCAATTTTTTCAAATTTTTTTTTGCGGTTGCTTTCTTTATTTTTAGATTTATTCTATAATCAATTTTAATTTCCGTCGTCGGCTTGAATTTTAGAAAATTTGTAATATATGTTTTTAATATTTTTAAAATTTTTGAAAAATGTTTATAAAACTTTTATTATTTTTTTTTAATATTTAATTTTTTTTTTTAACTTTTTAATTAAAATTTTTTTTTTTTAACTTATTAATATATATTTTTTTTGATATTTTTTTCAATTTTTAATGTTTTTAAAATTTTTGAAGAATTTTTATTATTTTTGTAGCGTTATCAAATTTTTGAAACCAAATTATTCCGCTTTAGATTTTTTGAACTTGTTATGCTCAACTCAAAATGTATTCACATAAATTTAAGAAATAAATAAGTGCGTGCTTGTTTATTTGTCAAACCATTCACGTAGTGACTATTCTTCTGTCGCCTCTTTCTTTTTCTCCAGTCACTTTCTTCTATGTATTTAACACGAATTTATTCATACATACACACACATGCGTAAATAAATACCAGATATATAGCATAACTGCCATTGAGGGGAATTTGAAATGTACTAGCGAGTAAATGAATTATTCCAAAGTGAAATTGCTACGCTTTACTGTCTCATAGCTCATCACACTGTTTATTAAGCCCATTATTTTACATGTCTTCTGTGTCCAACCACATTGTCAATTGCTTCACTTTTATTTTTGGACGCCAATTGAATTGTGCTCTATTTTTTCTTTACTAATTATTCTGTGCACGTGTGCTCACTTATGTATATATGTACATACATACATATACATATATGTATATATACATATATACGCCCATCCGCACTATTTAACATTTGACTTTACCTCACAACGCTTACCAGACATACATATGTACATAAATTTAAAGGGTAACGCAGGCAGTCTGGTAAACTTGCTATTTTGTTTCAAATTTTGCTTTTTTTTTACTAAAAATTACATATATTGCTATTTTTTAAAATCAATTTGAACATTAGTAATGCTAATTTTTGCAAACTGCTCTTCTTCAAATCTTAAATTATGGATTTTAACATATTTATGAAGAATAATGTTGATAGTTGCCACTCTCTGAAGAGACACATCGTGAAGTGATCAAGTGCTTCGCTGGTAATTCATACGACGTGGTGCACTGAAATCTATACTCAATAATACATTATTGTAAAAGAAAAAAAGTTGATTCCCACAATATGCTTATACATAATATATACATAATAATAATCTAATATTTTCTTTTCTTGTTTTAGCAGAATAGTAGATATTACTGCGTATGTCTTCATTATACGCTGATGAGTTACGGGTTTCAAAAAATTTAATTCTTTATTATCTTATTGAATTCTACAACATCTCTAGAATATTATCCTAAATTTTCAAATTGATTAGAGTAATTGTTTCGGAGATACAGCCTTGAAAACTTGTGCGCTCGAGGCTAGCTAGGCTAAGTGTGCCGTTTTTAACACGTTTTTATTGAAACTGTGTTTTTGGAGTTGGTTGGCAAAATTTCTCGAAAACTACTCAACCGATCTTATTGAAATTTTTCATAGGTCTTTGTGATAAAATTCTTAATGACTTGGATGAAGGATTTTTTTCGGCTACAACTATTTGAAAAAAAAAAATGTTAAAATATCTGCCAAAAATCCAATTTTCAGTTTTTTTCCTTCGTCCAAGGCCTAAGTTAAGGTTTTAATTGATGATATTGTAAGGAGTTATCTTGCCAACGCGGTATCCTTTTCCGAAGGGTCATCGGAAATAGCGTTGCGAATTTAAATGTAGGCAACATTTTAGGAAAATCGCTGATTTTAATCTGGATGACATCACTAGAAGAAACAAAATTTGCTTAGTAACACGATTCCGATTTGAACAAACATGAATGATGCAAACTGCTTTTTGGATATGTGATTTTGTAGAAGAAATAAAAAACAAAAGTTTCCTCTAATAAATATTTTTGTTTCGTTAGCTGTATGTCATGTAGCGCCGTTCTGTTGGCACCAAACTTCATCCTCACCAACATCCCCCAATTCAGGTACGGAGAAAACCATTAATCATCGACCAATGTTCTCCATAGATTGTAACACTATGCGCGAAATAATAACATGTTTAAAGAAGTTTGGACCAGTGATTTTCTCTGAATAGAGAGCACGCCAAACAGAGTGACTTTTTGAAGATGGAACGGGGCTCGTTTTCATTGGAGGGGTTTTTTTTGCCTTTTTTTACCTATCGAGTCCCAGCGCAAGTTCCTGGGGAGGCATGATTCGCTTTCTTACTTCAGCTCGTCTGGAAACGAATGTTTTTTGGCTACTCAGATTATGCTTGGTACACGACCGGATGTCGTGAGCTGCTTGAGTCATAAGTAAACGAATCATTTCTGCTCATTTCCAAGTGAATGGCGCTCAGAGAACCTTCCTCACTTGCGTGAACACACATGGATAACCGCGTAAGCGGTGTCCACGCTAATCGAAAAGCAGAAGAAAAAGTGGGTTTCAATGAAAACTTGTGGATAGTTAGCTCTCAAAACACGATAATTTTGTATATTATCGTACCCATTCTACCAAAAGTAAGCATCATCGCTGAAGAAAACCACTTTTAACTATATTTCTTATATGCAACCGTTTTCTATAATCTTTCTAATCAATCTTTTAAGATTACATACATATAAATAATATATTTATATTTTCCTATCTGTCTTGCCAACTGATGTGAAGGCAAGTGTTTCTTCAACCCTTTCAAATGTCCATATTTTTCACCAACTTTTAGTGGTAGCCGGTTGAGAACTAAACATATGCCTCATCTTACAGAAAAATTTCTTAGATTTGTAACCCAACTCTCACTTTGAAGCAACCTTTTAGAAATTTTTGAAAATAGCTTGTGGAGACTGAAGAAGTTTTCTATAGGGAAAAACAAGAAAAAAACATTTTTTTCAAATTTTAGAGTTTTAAAATATGCAAAGCACATAAAGTCGAGCAGTTTGAGAATATCACAAAAAGTAAAAAAAAATTGTATTTAAAATTAAGAAGTTATGTCAAAAATGACATCCACATATAAATAGTTTCTCAATTGGTGAAGTGGCAGAATAAACTCTCTTGTGATACATTATAGAGTTTGTGGAAAAAATTGACTTAATCAGTAACTTAAAAGCTGATTCCCCTATGACATTAATGGAAAGTTTGTACTGAAATTTTATTCCAAAAAAATATCAAAATAAATAATAATATTGCAAGTGAAACGCTTGCCAAAACGAAAGTAATAAGAAGAATATAAACAAAATAGAACAATAAGGAGTACTTATACACTGTACTCACAATATGACCCAAATATTATTCAAAATTTCAACTGGTACTTGATAATGGGTATGTGAATTGTTAAAAAAACCACATAAAATAATAAAAAAAATGCGTGAGTTTCAAAAGATGTTAAATAAGTGAATAGGGGTTTCGCTTAAAGAAGAGAAATAATTGCGCACGAAAATGTAAATATGCAATTATGAAGTCGCAAAGTAAGAATTGCGCCCTTTGGCAAGATTTTGGAACGTCTTTATTGTAAGAAAACACTTGAGTGCTTATTTTCAGTTCTTTTTTTACAATAAATCGCTTTGAGCCTTTCAATTTTTATTAATTTTTTTTTGCTCTACTTGTTGCTGCATCCTCCTACCTTTCAACCAAATAGTCTTCTGGCACAAATTTACACTTTCTTTTGAGTTGAAGTGCAGACATACATATGTACATATAATTAAACGAGTACAAACATACCTAAATACTTGTCATTACATTTCATGAATTCTTAATGTATATTCAATGTTGGCCGTGTTCCCTTCAAGCTCTATGCTCAACGCATAAGCGAAGAAGCCCACAAAATACACACGTACGAAATCAATGCCTGCTTCTTTCTTGCCAATTATGCACGAGTGTCTGTATGTATGTATGTGGTACCTATGTATACCTTTGCAAAATTTCAATTTCTCTCAATTAAATTAAAACTGTACCTTCTTTACCGTTCTTAAGTACACGTGTTGACCCGAAATGATTGTATTTTTGAGAGTTCGAAAAAAGTGTCGCTTTTTCGTTTACTTCGTACGCTTTGTGATTTCACTTTCACCCAAAATAATCGAGCCTCATCGCTTGTAAAGGTGGACCGCCGGTTGGTCGGTGGTTCGGGCACCGCAGGCTCGTTGGCCGTTGTGCTCATTCCGATGTAAATCTCTTAACAAATTAGTGGGTTGCAGCCTCGATCAACGTACTACAAGATGCCGTTTGTTTTGTTTCGCCGTTTTTTCCGTTTCAATTTTTTGGAAAGTGTCACTTTTTTGGGGCACATGTAGTAAATATTGTGTATGCACGTGATAAAGTTGTTGATGCTGAAAGAGCACCTACATAATATGTATGTAAGTATAATGTGTGTGTAAGTAGCTGCAGGCATATGCACAGTAAATATGTGTGTTCGTTTGTGTAATGATGTCTTTAGTACTTTTCGAAATACTTTCGCAACTTTGTATGCAAAATCAGGTCAATGGAGGATTTGACTGTTTTTTATTGCATTTTTGCGCAATTTTTTGAGAATTTCATAAAGTTGAAATAAAATAAAATGGTGGCACACAAATATTTACTTATGTATATTTATTAAGATTGTATATAGGTTACAGAAACGCAACTTCACAGTGTTGTAAGTATGAACTTCATCTTCGAGCTAGCTACTTAGCAATTAATAAGCTGTTTCTGAATAATAATGAATTTCGATATCATCTAGCATATTTCTTGGCATGAAAGTGGAACTGGTTATCTAATTAGACAATTTTAAAAATAAAAAATACACGATACTCAACCTTCCAATTCAGCGCTCTGAGTGTATTACTGTTTAAAAAACACTTCGTTACAGTAATTTGTTATAATATCAATTAGTATCAAAATATCAGTTGCTGACTTCGGAAATCTGTGAAACTAGCTGTGGTTGAGTTACTAAAGCTATGAGGAGTAGTCATCCTTTAGGATGCTTGCGGTTGACGCGAATTTCAACAGACTCTGTGGCCTCACTATTGATACCACTTCCAGTGTATCATACTGGGGACCCCAGATGCTTACAGTGTACTCTTGTTAATGCAAGACAAGTACGCAAGAGAGGTCTGGTCCCTTGCTTTAGACATTTCCTGCAGTCTTCTCAATTTGTTAGCCACATTCTGCGGTAGTATGGTGCTACCAGATGTGGACCAGTTAGTATTTCGATCATGTTCCTTCAGTCTTTTCAACCGAGTGACTATAGCAATTTTTTGTACTTCCGATCTACGGGTTTTCACATGACTTTTGCAGTTTTGCACCAAGGTAGTCGTTCCAAACTATTTCATTACAATTTTATATTTCATCTAAGACTTCCAAGTATAATTTGGAAACCTTACTGAGACTTATTGGCACACATATTGTAAATGGAAATCCTCGCTTTGAGGTAATGTTCTGGTTGAAAAACGATATGTCAGGTAATTATTTTCCTAACTTACAACCTACGAGAGAGTTTTCTGGACCTAGTACCCTAATACCCTAAGGAATAGTATAATTATTTAACTCGGTGATTTTAACCTTAACTTGCACTGGTTTTCGAAAATGGTTGGAGACATTTCAACATATACAAGTATTGCCATTGTGCCAGAATTTGAATATTTATTTGAAATTGAAAGTTATTGGGCGACGAACAAAATGAGTCCCTTACTACTCTTCTAGAGCGAAATTAGTCTCTTTCGTACACTTTAAGAGTTTCAATAATTAAATATAAGGAACATACACCATTCTTGGACAAATTGTTTCTTAATCAGAGTACCGAGCATATATTTAAGATATCTCAAAAAGTTTTTGAGTTATAACCTTCCAAAGTGTAGCCGCTCAGTTCAATCAGCTCTATAGGTTTATCTTTAGACAAATAATCCGATCATTCCGAATTGCTTCTGCTTGTTCCGTATATAATTCTCCATACACTGACCTATTCGTTTTTTAACCTGATCAAATCGAACGATTGAAAAGTGTTTACTAGGTTTTTGTGTCGTTTATTGTGTATTATATAGAGAGCGGTCTCCAGTAGCAGCAGCTAATGAGTGCCTTTTACTTAAAAATATAAATATTTAGAAATAAACAATTCACAATAATTATCTTTAGAGAGCTAACTAGGTATTTTTTACAATCCGGATTCTTAGCTTAATTAATAATAAAATTTTTTAATGTCTAGCTTAGTAAAAAAACACTTCCCCTCTCCCCAAAATAATTTTGTATTGCCAATATTTACTATTTTTTATATCAAAAACGAATATTTTTTATATCAAAAATGAATATTATTTTACTTACACAGATTCGTAAATAAATGCAGCAGTTTTTTATTCGAGAAAAATTATAGTCCAATTGATTTTTATTCACATTTATGCTGTTTTGGATTGGTTTATTTTAATATTTTTTTTTAATTTGTTGTTATTTAATTGCACCAGAACTTTATTATTTCACTTGTTTTATGTTGATTTTATTATAATTTTTATACGATATTTCCTTGAAATTAGCGATATTTACGATGCTAATGACATTTATACGGGTAAAGCGTTGCCAGGTGCTTGAATGTGTACTAAAATCTATAAGGATAAAAAAATTATGCATATTAAGGTTGTTAACTATTTTTTTTTAATAAGAGTTCAAGTGAAGTAATATGTTTTTTTACAAAAAAAAAGTTTTTGTAGTTTACGAAAAGGGCGTAGAAAATAATTTTTCATTTCAACTTTTATAAAGAAAAAATTTTATTTTTATCTAAAATTTTATGTGAAAAATATTATTATATTTTTTGTCGTCGTTTAAAATAAAAGGGCGAAAAAATAATTTTTTTCACATAAGCTTTTATGAAATGTTTTATTTTGTTTTCATTTCAACTTTTAAGAAAAAATATATTATTTTTTAATTTAAATTTTTAAGAAATATTTTATATTGCTTTAATTGCTTATGAAAAAAAGTTTTTTATTTTTTAAATTAAACTTTTATGATATTTTTTATAATTTTTTTTCCTTTCCTAATTTTTCATCGTGGTTTAAGAAAAACGTTAGAAAATTTTTTTTCTATAAACTTTTATGTAAAAAAAAGTTTTAATTAAAACTTTTATAAAAAATTATATATTTTTAAAATTATATTTAAATAGTTTTTTTATTTCAACTTTAATAAAATTTGCTTTAATTTAGACTTTTACCTAAAAAATATATTATTTTTTAATATAAACTTTTATAAAAATTTTTATTTTTTTCTAATTTAAGCTTTTCTGAAGAAAGATATTATTTCTTTATTTAAAATTGTTTGAAAATAATACGATTTTTAATTTAAATTTTATATTTTGTTATAATTTAAATTTGTATGAAAAAATATTTTTTTTATTTTTTATTGTAGTTTAGGAGAAATGTTATAACACAAAGGTAAGGTAAAGGGTCTTCATTTTTAATTTTTTCCCCAATTTCAGTCTTAAAAAAATTTGTTCATTTAGCATTGTTAAATTTTTTATTTAATTTCCTAAATATTATTACACAATATTTTAAGGTTTTCTTCATTTATAAATATTATGATAAAATATTTTAAACACAATAATCAAAGTCAATATTTTTGCACATATTTCTTTCATAATTTTATTTAGCTTGAAACGACGCAAAATTTCCGCGACTCCGCATTGCAATTTCAATATAATTTTCCACAACTCAAAACTGTTTCAATATTTGTGGTTTTTCTTACGCATGTCTTCAACACGTTTTCGGGGTTACAAACATTATCACGCACCGGTGTTGTTTGCTTTTTTTTTTTAATACGCTTCCAGCTTTGTGTATATCACTTTATTTTCTTTGATTATTTTGCTTCAATTTTTCCAAACAACTTGTCGCACAACGTCAGAAATTTAAAAATAGCATTTAAAAACATAAAAAATGAATAGCCATTCGGTATACAAACCGAAAAATAATGGCAGCAAAATGCAAAATGCGCGAAACAAAAATAACAACGAACGCTAAGAACTTTAAAAGCGAACACATGCGCAAGTGTTGAGAAATTTTATGGAATTTATATACATACATATGTGTGTGAAGATGTGTTTTTGTTTGTATTACAAATATTTTTATGTTTTTTTACATTTAAACGTGCTTGCGAAATTAAAAAAAGTAAGATAAAGAAAGCATAAAAGTATTATAATTACAAAAAATAGCACCGCATTGGTGGATAAACAAAGCATTTGTAAATTTTTCGCCGATCGGGATGACTAATCAAAAAAAATAAGCACAGATAAGCGCAGATAAACAAATGAACGAAGGTAAAAAGATAAAAAAGTGAAAAATTTGAATATTTTGAATATTTTACAGTTGTGGGTTTAATAAAATTAATCAGTAATTAAACAAATTAAGGCATATGTTTCGAAAATTGAAATTATAACGCATTTCAACCCTGCAAAAAAGCACTAAATTAACCGTTTTTGGAAAAAGTGATTTTTAGTAAAAAACTTTTACGATTCGAAGCACCTTTAGCAGTCAAATAAATATTTCTTAGTCTTAAGACTGATTTTTTGGAACTCAAAACAGAAAGATTTTGAAAACTTTTATTTTCGAAAAGTCTCAAAAACATATTTCCTTTAAAATCGGTTTCAAAAAAATTTCAATTTATTAAAAAAAAACAAAAAGAAATTATTAGTCCGGGAAAAAATTTTTGGAAAGAAATAATTTTTTTCTAATAATTTCAAAATCTTTGTTTTTTTTAACAAGCAACACAACTTACAATTTTTCGAAAATATTTATTTTTCTACAACACTGCAGCTTAAGGAAATATGTTTTTTTTAATAAGTTTTAAAAAAATGTATTTTCCAAAACAAAACATTTTTTTTAATATTTTTAAAAACTTTATTTTTTAACGAACAACACAATGTTTTATATTTCAAAAATTAATTAATTTCTGTTTCCTTAAATTTTTTTCGAAAAATTTAGTTTTATTTAAAAAATTAATTAAAGATATTTTTTTTTTTAATTATCAAACAAAATATTTTTTTAATACTTTCAAAAACTTTGTTTTCCCACAAGCACCAACAACAACCACCGAAAATATTTATTTTTCAACAACACTCCAGCTTAAAAACAAAATATGTTATAAAAATTTATTTTCCAAAAAAATATTTTTTCAAAAACTTTATTTTTCAGCGAACAACATAACGTACAATATTTTGAAAATTAATAAATATTTTCTTAAAATTTTTTTTTAATTTTCGTTTTACTATAAAAAAAAATTGTTTTAAAATAAGTTTTTAAAATTTTTATTTTCAAAAAAATATTTGTTGTTTTTTAACTTTCAAAAACTATATTTTTTAACGCTCAACACAACGTACATTATTTCGAAAATATTTACTTTTCAACAACACTTCAGCTTTGTAAGAAGCACTGACACCACACACCACTATACTTCACTGGCTTTACCGCTGTATGTAGAACTCGAACTCAAACTCGAAATCAAACTCAAAACTGTCAAATAAATTGTGTATGAGAAGTCGAAAGACCGCTAAACGTATGGATATTTTTAACTGAATTTCGGGGGATCCGCACTGCAATGCTGCTCGCGATTGAATAATTGCGAATTGTATTTGCGACCAATATTAAATATGCGAAATGCGAAAAACGAGCGGAGCGGAGCAATGCAGAGTGGAGCAGCGTCGTGTAGCGTCAACATTAACTGGCTAACTGGCAGACAGACGGGCCGCACAGCGGACAGAACAGGCCCCACAGCGACGATGACGACGACCGAGGTGATTATAATGGTGGTGATGATGATGATGATGATGTTGGAGGCGCAACGTAACACGACGATGGCAACCAAATGCGAATACGGAATACGAGTACGAAATATGCATACCTCCAAACATATGTACATTTGTACGGGATGTATGTAATTTTTAAGAGCTTGAATTTTTGGTTTTTGAGTTTTGAGTTGGACTTCCCCAAAAAATGTCTCTTAACTGTGTACTCCCGAATGTAAAAAAAAGCAAAAACCAAAAAAATTTAGGAAAGTTATGTGTGTTGTTAAAACAACAAAAGCAACAACGAAATTGTGTTAATACGAATTACAAAAGCGCCCGAAATTTGGTAGACTGGAGAGCGAGAAAAATTTTGTTAACAACAATTTTTTCAATATTCTCGAAAATACTGAGTTTTTAAGACCAGAAATAAATAAAACTAATAATTTATGTAAATTGCCGAATTGTGTCTGCCAAAAAGGTTAATTACACACATACATACAGACATAATTATAACCTTTGTGGCCAGTTGTCTGGCCGACACTTGCCGGCACTTTCTACGCTCTTCTTTAGACTTTTTGCTTTTAGAATTGCACATTGCTCTCTGCGCTCTCTCTTGATTAATGCCTGCTTTTTATACTCTTCATTTGAACGAGAATTTGTGCTGCCGAAACAAACTGAGCAACGCTGCGCAAATAAAAGTAACAACAGCGGCTCTCACCGGCAACAGTTGCTATCAGAACAATGAAGTTGTTCTCCATAGGGGCTGTGGATGGGCAGTAATTAATTATGCTCTCAGATTTAATGCGAGCCAGCACAAAAACAAGTGAATTTTTATTAAAAAAAAATCGGAGTGGGAAGAACTGTTTTTATATTTACAGAAATTTTGTTTTTATAAAGAAGATCTTATTTAACAGCACACAATGTTCTGAAACATTCTCAACTAGTCCAGAATAATTTTTTCTGTTTCTTTAACGCCATTAACGGCGTTTGAAGTAACAGTCCTAGGTCAAATATAACCCAGAGCGCTTCCGAGAGTTAGGAACGGTATAGGTTGTTGTTCGGAAATGATGTTAGTTTGCCCAGAGCATTACAGATTGCCTTAAAATTTCTGTTGAAGTGCCAGTCCTTTATTAGATTTAAATCCTGTTGGATACGCACCACTTACATAGCCGGCTATACATATATATTTATCATCTTAATTCTCTCACAATTTAATAATTTACGATGGTCGGTAGAAATAGAACGGAAACCAAGTATTAACAACTTTTTTTGTTGTCTTTGAATATATTTATAACTTCTCTGAAGTGCAGCTTCTTTCAAGGCAATAAGCAGTCACTTGGATAGCAGATGGCTGTATAGACCTTGA
Source organism: Bactrocera dorsalis (assembly GCF_023373825.1). Lineage (NCBI taxonomy): Eukaryota > Metazoa > Arthropoda > Insecta > Diptera > Tephritidae > Bactrocera > Bactrocera dorsalis. The sequence continues at coordinate 18,320,623 of NC_064307.1, read as the reverse complement.
GCTCGCTGACTGTGAGCTCAATGATAATTAAGCAGTGGAGGACCTAGCATCAAACTACTTCCTTATTAGATTTCTCTGTGCTTCTGCTCAGAATTGTTGGAATTTATAAAGCCAATGAAGTTGCAAGAAAGGTCACGCTTACCGAAATCCCTACAAGTTGGAAACGAGCTAGTCTTCGCCTGCCTTCGTGCGATCTGCCGTTTGATCTATGTGGCTCACTCGAGCTCAGCGTAGAACTTAAGTGGTCTATTGAACGATTTGCTCTTAGCAAGGTCCACATCATCGCAATGATAGGTATTCTAACTAGCAGCAAGTTGCAGGGTGGAACATTAAGCGGGAACATTAAACATTTTGAATTGAAGCCGAGAGTCATTCCTTCAAAAAATTTGTGTCATGCTCAAGGTGCTATGTCCACATGCAAAGGATTTTTTTAACTATACCTAGCACCTCTACATCATAACGAAGAGGTATCCGAGTACGATTATTCGTGGCTTGACAAATATCAATCTTTTTACCTAACCGAAGCTATTAGAAATATAATTAAGGTCAGGTAATCATTTCAACAAGATTTAATGTTTTGAATTTTTAGACTCGCATGGAAAGTATAGTCCTTCAAAAGTAACTTTAGGCTTTCATATGTGAAACCAAACCCAAAACATAAAGGCAGATTAAGTCACGAACAATCATTTTCTTCAGAAATTATAATAGAGCCTTCAGATCTACTAATTACTAGCACTTCATTTATCAAAAAATATTAAAATTCTCGCAAAATCCAACATTTCAAATATAAGAAAGCAAACGCAAAGATTTGCCCACAGAACCGCTTCTTCTCTTGTTAGAATAAACTAGGCGAGATACTACATCGGGACGTGTCATAGCTGAGTTCTGAGCAGCAGTTGAGGCAATTTCGTTGGGAGTGAGAGTTTTTGAAGAGCGTTAAAATGCGAGCTAGCGAGTCTCCCGAGCGCCGCTTGCAAATAAGAGCGAAATTTAATGTTTTTATGTAAATATGTTTATATGTGAGTATGTTTGTTTGAAAAAAAATACTGATACGGTTTTATATACTGAAATTGTAATAGACACATATTTACAAAGCGACTGTATGTGTGTGTGTTGTGTGTTTATATGTGTAGCGAAACGAAAATGAAAATAGGGAGCACAGCGTTTTATTTTATCTTTACTTTCTTAGAGAGCCTACATAAGTTCGAATGTACAATGTAGGTATGTATATAAGTATGTGAGCATATGTGTTTGAGTATTTATAACTGTATTCGTTTGTTTGCTATCTTGTGTATGTGTTTAAGGTTGTCTGCCTTTCGAAAAGTCAGCGTTGACTGTGTGTGTATGTGTGTTCGTGTATACATATGTATATAAGTGATTGTGTGTGTTTTGTTATTCTATATTTTTCACTTTTATCTTTAATGGTTTGCATTTAATATTTTTAATTAAAAATATTTTTTTTTCGAATTTTTTTTATTTAATTTGTGTTTTTTTGCACAAAAAAATTATATTAAAATGTTTTACGATTTATAAATTATATAAAACATTTATATTTTTTAGAAATAAAAAATAAAAAAAAATTTAATTTAATTTAATTTAATTTTTACCGGACATTTGTCGAAAAATAATAAAAATTTTGGAAAATTCATTTCAATTTTTTTCAATATTTTTAGTGTTAGCTAGATGCATGAGTTGCTCGCTTCTTGGTTGTTGCCGTATGGCTTGCTTATCTTATAAGTGTGTTTATGTTTGTTTGTATGTGCATATGTATGTCAGATTTTACGAAGTGATTAAATATAAAAAAATTTCACTCAAACAAATCTTGAAATGTGTATAAACAATACTTTAAATACACATGTGACTTAACATAATGTTAGAACATTATTTTTAATTATTTTTTAATTAAAAAAATAGTTTTCAATACAAATTTTTTTATAATTATGAAAAAATAGTTTCCAATATAAAACTTAATTTTTTTGTAATTAAAAAAAAATAGTTTTCAATACAAAAATGTATTATTATTTTTTTTTTTAATTTATATATTTTTCAAAACATTTTTTTTTTGTAATTTTAAAGAAAAGGTTGTTCAATTAAATTAATGCTCAATTAAATTATATTTTTTTGTTGTTATTTTGAAGAAATTAATTTTCGTATCGACTTGTTAAATTTTCACTCGTGGAGAGTTTCGAAATTTTTGTTTTCAAATATGGCACCCGCACTATACATATATACACATTTATATGCATGTACTTAGGTATATAATATAAAAAAATTTAAATATTTTTCGAAGCCCGTCTTTATTGACGTTTGACACTTGGCAAGTCCACAAGTCACAGTTAAACCAACAACGCAGCGACTCGGTTTAAAAACGGCGCCACGCGTACGCACATACCGGTTAACTAACTAATTAAACTAACAAATTTATTTAGCTCTAGGCAAATTAATCACATTATACTCGTCGTAATCTTGTTGTTGTTGTCTGTGTGGCCGCCGCTCACGTTCACACATCACATCCGCAGTGTTTGGCGTTGGCGTCTACGAAGTCTGTCCTCTATTTTTTTTTTGTTTTTTTTTTCGTTTTCGTTGCTGCTGTGTCGTGGTCACACGCTCAATCAATCAACAATCAACAATTTATTCACACGGCTCTAGAGTGGACGCGGCCAAACGCGTTCGCAGGCGAATCGAAACTGAAAACGAAATTTTTAAAATAACTTCAAATGTACGAAAAATACGCAATACATATGTACAAAAGCGCATATGTATCGTTGTATGTGCGCGCGAGCCGTGAATGAGCCTACAGATATGCCACACAGTTGTATTGCCATGCATGGGAGTGCGAATGCATGTTTGTGTGTGTGTGCAACGGAAATGCGTGAGTTGGCGTGAGCATGGCGGAGAGTGCAACGCTCCTACAGGTCGAAGGTGCATGGACGCTGCGCGCATTCAAGCGCTCTCTTACCAAAACGCTGAGCGCCGCGGAGTGCATTGAGAGTGCGAAGGAATATTGTGTTTTATTTTTAATTTATATTTTTACTATGTTTATATATATGAAAGTGTGTGTGTGTATGAAAAGCGCAAATGCAGTTGTGTGTGCAGGTAGCAGTGTGCCAACTAACAGAAAAAAGTCATTAAAACAAAACATAAATAAAGAAGAGCACTGAAGAAGTCAAACAAAAATATCCAAAAAGTAAATATTGCATGCATGTCTGTTTGTATGTATGCATGTGTGTGTGTACATGGCTGTATATGCGGGTAGATACAAGCTGTAATGCATTATGACAGTTCATTGTACACACGGGTATCTTGTAGAGCCAGGGAAAATGAGCATATGCTGGGTTCAACGGCGCATTTACACACAAATTATTAACTAAATGTTGCTTATTTTTTCAATCACCAACTTTATTTAATTGCAAATAATATTTATAATTCTATATAAAAATGAAACATTTGTTATGCTCCCCAGCCTTACTTTTGCCCAAATAGAATATATAAAATAAGCATATAAATACATTGTAAGTAACATATTTCAAAACTAATGATAATATACCATATGTATTAAACTACATACTATACGCTCTCGATTTTACGCGCTCTCTCTCTTTTCTTATTCTCCCATTTTGTACAACTTATTTGTTTATCAAATTGTTTCTCTGCTGAATTGTTTATTCAAAATATATGTTGAATTATGCTCTTTGCAATATAAATAATTCTCTCTCTCTCGCTCTCTTTCTCTAGGCGCTGATAACAACCGCACGAAGCATTTATGAACGTGCATTGTCTTGTTATCGCTGGCTCCACTGTATCCTATGGTTCCTTTCAATACAATTATACGAATCTCAGTTACATCTTTAATCCACTATTAGCACCTCAATTTCTATTATATACTCGTAGTCCTGTCGCCACGTCCGTTTTTACGATGATGCATTTTATATGTTTTTGAATTATTTTTATTTTGAGTAGGATATATTCAATTGAGCACAAAGTTTGTTACACCCAGAAGAAAAATAATTCATATTTATATAAATGATCAGCGCGTTAGAACAGAGTCGATTTAGCTATGCCCGTCTGTTTGAGAACTAGCCCCTCACGTACTCTTCTTCGCAAGAAGTTGCTCATTTCTTGAAAACGCCGATATCGGACCATTACAGGATATAGCTGCCATACACAAGCTATTTGTAAAAAGAGGCCGGAATTATGGGCCGACACTCAAACTTTCATACAATATTGTGGCGCAATCACAGTATACACCAGATTTAGCTCCGTCTGACTTCTGGCTATTCAGCTAAATCAATAGAAGGACATTAAACGTGAATCGTTACGCACATTGAAGGCTATTCCGAAAATTGACTGAAACATCTGTTTCGAGGAGTGGAAAAAGCGTTGGCACATATGTACATATGTATGTATTGAGGTCAAGGGAGATTACTTTGAGGGGGACGACACAGATTTTAAAGGATAAGCTAAGTATTTTAGAATTATGTCTTACTATTTTTTGCTGCATAAAATTCTCAAATTGAACAATTACAACTGAAACAAATTTTTGAGGGGGATTGCCACCTGCTTACAATAATAAGAAGAATAAAATTTTTGTAAAAAACCAGTCAATGCATTATGATTATTTTATTAAAGTGGTTAAGATCACTTTAAAAGTTGAAAATTTAAAACTGAATTTAAAAGTGTTGCCACCTGTTCAAAAAACACAAAAACAAATATTAAAACAAATGTAATATGTAACGTGAAAATCAAAAAAATTGCATAAACGATTTTTGTCAAAAAGGTGGCAATTCAAATATTTTCAAAAGAGTTGCCACCCGTTCAAAAAAGCACAAAATAATTTTAAAGCAAATGTAATATTTTAACGTGAACATTAAAATAAAAATAAGTTGCATAAACGATTTTTGTTAGAATGTTGCCACCTGTTTATAATACATTGAAAAATTCTTAATTGAGTATCAATATAAAAAGTTCCGTATATGATTTTTGCAGCAAATATTTTTTAGCACAGTTGCCACCTGTTTTGAAACACAAAGTGAACAAAAATGGAAAGTGATTGTTATATTGTATAAGTACATACATACATATTTATAATAACAATATCTTTTAATCACTTAATATGTTAATTCTAAAAGAATTGTCCTAAAACCCGCTGTACAGGATAAAGGAGAAAAAATGTCAATGTAATTGTGTCACTAAGAAATTTTAAAACACACGAATAATGCCGACTACTCTCATATACACATATACAGACATACAAGTATAGATTTATAAAATCAAAATTACAACTGTGTTTATTTTGAGTTTTTCGAAGCTAAGTTCATGCTGAATTTATTTTAAATCAGTTAGAAATGTATTTTATAATCATTCATTATCACTTTTTACAAATATACTACATGTATACATACATTTAATTTATAAAACTAATAATCACTTGTATAGATATGATGACAACGTGTATTATAATCTTGAAAAATGTTGTTGGCTTCACTGTGCGTTCCTTCCAAAATGTGCATCTTTATTTGACCCTCTACTGCGAAAGGTCCCCGGTAGAGTAAACAAAACAGTTTTTGCTGATCGACAGGAGAATCCTCAAGAAAATAGAAATCGCCATTGGGTTCCTGCTCTTGTCCAATTGGAATAGCGGTAGTCAAAGCGATGGCGCAGCAAAATGTCAAAAGCAATATAATTTTATTGCACATTTTTTGTCAAATAATTGGTTGGATTTGCTCCTGAAGACTATTTCCACTGGTTCAATTATTTTGTACTGATTCAAAAATTCTTCTTTACGAATTTGGTCTATCAGTGTTTATGAAAAATATTTTGTTTATTAATTTTTATTGAGAATTTTTTGCATCTCTAATCACTGAATGACGTTTTTTTTATTAAATTCACATATTTTTGCTAGATAATAAAGTCGTTGCATGTATGTATGTTTACAGTGAATTCACAGAAATTGATATTAAATAAAAAAAAAACAAAGAAATTCTTAAGAATTTCTTCTATATTTCTATTCCTTATCCATTAATGTTTACTATTAAGTTTAATTTAATTTATTCGTGCTTTACATTTAATTTTACTTAATTAAAGGAAAGCCAAAAATAAATTTTATTGCTAAACAATATTTTTCCATATAATGTGTTTCCAATAAAAAAATATTTCGAAACTAGAAGCCTTAGTAAGACATCAGGACCTTAGAGAGGAACAGCTTGGTGGCAGATCCAGACTATACATATGTATATGTATGGTGGATTTATAAGAATCTCCCAACCAACCTCTCGGACTTCTCCGGTGAGTCATCGATGTATTTGGCCTGCTGTTGTCCTGATGGCACACAATTCCTCTTCCCTTGACCAAAGCTGGCCACTTGTGGGCGATTGCCAGCTCTGTCAATGCAACTGCTAACAGTATCGGTCTGAATTAAGAGTTGAGCCGGTGGGAAAGCAGCAAATACGCGTAGTTGATGATTCACTGCCAATTCCTTCAAACACAGCAAAATCTCATTGCATGGCAATTGTGGTTTGACCACCGTTTGGGCCTGTGCACCCCATTTAGACCCGATTGTTTTCGCTTCTCGTAAGTGTGGTACTTTCATCACCACCTTGCTTTCGAAATGAATCGATTCTGTCGGGACTCAGCAGCTATTCACACATGAAAATTTGGTCCATGAGGTGCTTGCGCGTTAACTCGTGTTGCATCCAAACATCGAGCTTTTGTTTTGTATCCAGCCTTATATAAATGGTTTCAGACTATTTTTGTGCAATGTTTTAGCAATAGATAATAGCGTTTACATTACTCGACTCGACTCGACGATTTTCATTATTTCATCGATATTTTCGAAAATTGCTTTCCAAAGCGAGTTGCATTCTTGATATCAAAATCACAGGAACGGAATCGACGAATTTGAGATTGCGGGGGATTGACTCTCAGAGTATTAGGACCATAAACAGTATTTATATGTAACATGCATTGTTTCGGTTTTCGAGTTTTCGAAAAAAAACTGACTTTTCGCTGATGTCCATCTTCAAAGTGTGCTCAAACAATGCTGAGTCAAGCAATCATAAAACTGTCTGGGAAGTTTTTTCAATACGAAGTTTTATCTTTCTAATACCCTAATAGTGTATCACGATCGTTCTTATACAAGTTAGATTACTAAAGCCTTCCTTTGGTAAAATAATGTCTTTAGAAATTATCAATTCAAGGGCTGCTACCTGAGAAAGAAGTCGAATTCACATATTCCATATTTAATCTTCTTCGACACAAATTCTCAAATATTAGCCACCAGCCGGTCTCTAGGGGGAGGTTGCCAGAAGTGGAGAAGAATTCAGGAAACCTGAGCCGTAACCACTTAAATATCTCTCCGGATATACCTTTACTTTTAAAAGTCTACAACAACAACAATGTCATCTAATATTTCTATTCAACGGATGTGGCATCACAATCGTTCAACTCGATTTACTGTCGGGTATATGGAATATCGTCTTAATTTTCTATTATTATTTATTTCGATATTAGTATGAAAGAATGTGTCCGAATGTATTTGTATATATTTCATTTCATTCAAGGTTAATCAAAACTTCAGACAACAAATAAACCACAACTGAACGTCCAGAATATACTTGCCTACATCCATGCATATGTATGTACGTTAGGTTTGGGTGCACTTGCGTATGTATGTATGTACATTATTATATGGTACATATGTGCGTATGTAAGTGTTTGAAAAAGGTGAATAAGTATGCAGACAAGGCCTGGACATTTGTTGATTTGTTCGTCAACAATTGAAAGATGATATAAAATTCGCTATCAAATTTGCTCAAAAATAAATACGTCAGTGCATACAGATATGTATGTATGTACATACATATGTATACATAAAAATATACATGTTAATGTTATGAATTCAATTGAGCCGACATTGACATTGGAAAGCGACCGTACTGAAATATTCTTTGACAAGTGAGAAGTGTCAGTTATTTTGAATGAACTTGAAACTGATTTTATTATGTAAGCATATATTATTAATATATTAAGGTGTTATTAACAAAATATAATGAAGTTTTATAGTCAATACAGACAAATTATAAAGGACGCTGAAAATAAATATAATATCTATTTTCTATATCATAGCCAGACAGCTGAAAATAAGAATAGTGTTCCCGGTATTGTTACTGTAACAGCCAATCACTCGTTATCATGGCATTGTCACATGGATGCAAAAAAATACTCGATGTACAATGTTTGTCCGAAAAGTAATAGGACTGATTTTCTTCCTCCGCGACTGTGCGAGCGCACATCGACTGTATTCGGTAGAGGGTGTTCCTAGCCAACGAACAAGCTGCCTGTCTCCGAGCACCTGGAGAGTTAGGACAAACATTTTCGCTTGACGCGTTTCTGTGAGTGGTGAAAGCCGAAGTTGCAGCGTTCGTTAGAGCAGAGGTACGCGGTTGAATTCTGTGTGAAACTCGGTAAATCTGCGACAGAGATTTTTGGCATCAAAGGCATCGTTTCTCCTGGACAAACCGTCGCCAAGTTTTACGAAGAAGTTCTCAAGAGACTCAAGCGAAGGGTTAAGAAATCATTCATTGCTAATTTACAATGGTAATAGAATACTATAGTAATGAAAATTCGTCTTGCAGGAAGTACCAATACTGAATGCTTTTTAAACTATGTGCTGTACAAAATAGTCATGGGCCAGTGAAAGAGGAGGGTGGGTGATCAGGTACAATTCATGATTGGAATACTCACTGATCACAGTCAGGTGGCGGAATAGGACTGACAGAGCAAGAAGACTACAGCAAAAAGTTAATAGCAAGGCAAGGATAATCTCTTGTGCACTTGTCCCACATTGACAAGGCTACGTTTTAAGCATTTGAGGACCTAACTCTATGATAAACAAAAAGAGATAATTTTAGCAAGATCACAGAGTCTGTGAAATTCGTGTTGAGCGCAGGCATCCTAAAGGATGATTACTCCTCAAGGAACTCATGTTGGAACTACACCTGGAATAGAAAAGAACCAATGCTGGTCACCGCGTGTCTCTTTAGCATACTAGACTGACCTTAATATACACTGTTCAGCGTATAGATAAGGTTAGGTTAGATGGCTGATCTAGAGAGATCGTACGTGGACTCTGTGTTCGAACTTATAAATTATCAAAACGCTTAGAAGCCAATACAAATTTGCACAGGCGTTTAACATCCAATTCCGTCAGTTCGGTGGGATGTCTCAAGGTATGCGCCGCTCCCAAGTGTTTAAGTCTCCTCCAAACGCGGGGCAATCAAGAAGAACGTGTTGAGTCCTTTCGGCTCATTTTTCATTCCCAGCCTTACAGAATGGGTCCCATTCTACGGATAGCGGTTCTAGGGTGCCTTTCCTTGCTAGCTCTTCAGCTTTATAACTGCGATTCTACTGTGGCCTGGCACCCATACCAGTCTCAGTCTCACAAAGGCACTCGATGCTATTAATATTGAGTTTAGATTGCTGCCTTAATGCCTGCAACCTCGGCTTGGAAAACACTGCAATAGTTAAGAAGCCTGAAGCTAGAATTGATAGAGAGCTCCACTCCACCAACCTTCCCCCCAAGCTTTGACCCATGCGTACAGAATCTCACTGCTCCTCTTATCCAACGGTTCTTCGCACCCATAACTCCCTAGCTGGTATATGGGTATAGAAGGAGTCTGGCGGCTCGGTTCGGTTCGGTTTGACGACTGCATGATCCAAATGATCCGACATGAAGTCAAAGTGTATGAAGACTGCTCTTTTAGGTACCCAGATTCTCTGAGTCCGTTAGTAACTTTCGCAGCCAAACATCTTCCGACGATGTCCAAGGGTACTATGTGCAAAATGACGTTGAGTGCCATGGTTGAAGTGGGCCTTAGTACACCACACATGCTGATGAGCGCCGCCCGTTGAGCGTTTTCGAGTTTCTTTGCAAGTGTGGTCTTTTAAGTCTTCTTTATAGCCCTCTTCCACATAAAGACTCCATAGAACATAATGGGCTTGATTATGGTACAGTAGAGCCAGAGGACCACTATTGGTGGGAGACCCCACCTTTTGCCAATGGCTAGTCTGCAGCAGTAAAAGGCTATCGACGCCTTTTTTGCTATCGGAACTATTATTCTGATTCGATAAATTCCTCATTATTTCTGATAAAATCCTGCTGAATATTTTCTAATCTTACTACTAATAAACTGAACACAACTGTTGCACGTATGTATGTATGCCCGCCCATGTCTATGTAGAGCGTATAACGAGTGCTTTTCCCCGAAGAAACCGAATCTCGCCCAGACAACCAGTGTAGGTTTTGGTAGCAATCAAGCAAATACAAGGTGACAGAATAAATATGTTTCAAGGTCTCCGCCGTTGGTTGTTTTGTCTAATAATGCCCTTGATTTCGCTTATTTCATTTTATTGCTATTATTGTTATTCCCTGTTTGAAACTTTTTGTTTTTGTTTTTTTTTGGTTTTTGATCGAAAATGTAGACACAAATATTATCTAACACGAGTGCATTATGTTGTTGTATGCAAAGAAACCCACGGCTAGAGTGACAGGAAGAAAGGGAGCAGCATCCACAACAAACCACATACACACACACACAAACAAACAAACAAAAACAAACTTTTGGGTACAAATCGAGTAGCATATGAGGAGGAGAGCAGATCCGCGCGGCAGAGCGGTGGGGACATCTATCTGCACGAGCAGCCGCCGCAACAGACAGTACACGAACACACATACGCACACACTGATTGGTTGTTGTTGTTGCACATAGAACGCTTCGTAGACAGTTGTGTAGACAGTATTGTGCTGTTGTATTATTCTGATTGCTTTCGCTTACTTGTTCCAGCAACCTTTTCAACCTATCCTATCTTTGTGGGGGGCTGGCAGCAACTTGTTCTTGTTGTTGTGCCGGCAAAACTTGTCTGCCAAACAAATAAAGGTGTACGCATTAAATCGAAACACGCGCAGACACTCACCACCACACCAAATTCATCTCACGAGGCAAAAGGACATTAGAAAAAAAATCTTGTTTGGGTTGATAATAGGAGAACAATAAGCTTAGCGCCAACGTTGGCAAAAGCTCACATTGCTTCGCTAGTGTGCGTGTGTGTGTGTGTCTTTGATTGTGACGTAAGATGTGTGGCGGTGCGAATAAAAACAGATACATACATATATACATATGTATATGTTTGAGTGTGCAAATTGTGAGAAGCTTGCGGCAGCCTCGACCTTGGCTTCGTTTGCCCAAAAATCAAACAAAAACTTTTGCAAAAATTGAAAAAAGCTTCATAAGAATTCTATTTCGATGAAACTGTTTCGTTGTTTATGTTTTTTGTTTTGAAACTTCCTCCTTACCTTCGCGCTTGCGTGCTCTAAATGCATACATACGCGTACATAGAAGATGTCTGGTTCTAAGCAATCTCTATTATGCCTGATTTCATTTGTGTTCACAGATTTTTTCATACACTCACAACATGCTGCACGAGAGTATTTTAGTTTAGTTCACACAACGGTTGTTGGTTAAAAAATGTTGACTTCGGTTGCAACGCAGCTCACATTTGTAGTATATACAGCCGGACTGGACCATTCCCAGGACAGTCGGGCCATAACGGACCCAGATTTTTTATCCAGTCAAGGACTGTCAACTCGGCGGAGTTCTGTAACTAAATCGACCCAGCTCGTCGCTTTCATCATTTGTGTATGCATTTGACAGGATCTCCGACAATTAGGTGTTACAAACTTTTTGGAAACTTAAATATCCTATTCAGGCTTATCCAGTAACTCAGTAGATTTGGTAAAAATCTAATATTTTTCCACCCCAGCTACCCAATGTCTCTTGGAGCATTCCAGCGTCTCAGCATCATCCGCGCATGCGCTCTGCATTCCTTCGAACCATCTTAAGTGTAGGTGTCTTACGATAACCTATACAATATTTTTGAGTTCTCTTTTGCCTAGAAGAAGAGGCCAAAGTAACTTTGTGGTATGCGCTGTTTTGTTAGTGTTCCATAGCCTGAAGTGTTCTTCCAGGATTTATTGTTTCAAACAAACCTTGAAAGAACTGAATGGTCTGGGACCCCTTAAGGTAATTCTGCATATGAATTACTTCAAAAGAAATTGTTCCTTTTTATCCCTTTTATACTTCGAGGATTATATAGTTTTCGCTGTTGAAACTATGGATCACAACACTATTACATTCTTCTAATCATGAGTTGGCTAACCGTGACGATTTTGTTATACTGCGCTTGATTATGTATTGGCCGCACATCGAAGATAACCTCTAGAGTCTCTTTTGGTATATTACTTTTCATAGCACCTATGATCCCCGGCAATCATAATTTAATTTTCTTCTTCTTTATTGGAGTGGACACCGCTTACGCAGTTTTAGCAGAGTTTCCAACAGCTCGCCAGTCGTTCTTCGAAGTGTAGCCAGCTCCTTCTCCAACTGGTCTTTCCAATGGAGTGGGGGTCTTCATCTTTCTCTGAGCTGGAGTGTTTTCATCCGTTCGGACAAAATGACCTAGCCAGCGTAGCTGCTGTCTCTTAATTCGCTGAACTATTTCATTGTCGTCGTATATCTTATACAGCTTATCGTTCCATCAGTTGCATTTGCCAACGCGCAAAGGACTATAAATCTTTTGCGGAAACTTATAACAGGACGGCGATAATGAGTGATTTGTAGAGTTTGGCCTTTTTTTTGTCGAGAGAAAGCTTTAATTCTTAATAGCCTACTGCACCTGTTGACTATTAGACTTCCGTAGGTGGAAAATTGAACCACGCACGTCACTCCCCTGATTTCTAGTGAATATTTCATTTCTCATAAGCCACTAGTTTCAAACAAAATTTCAAAAGCTCTCTTTTCATGTCTCGAAAATGTTGGAAAGCGAAAATGCCAGGCTTTTTCAGTACCAAATATAATGTGGAATGGACACACTAACCTTGGTGGGTCCGAAGCCCATCTAAAACTTTTGCCGTACTTTGGGTCCCGCACCCGGTTGCAATGCAATTTCACATTCAACTGACAAAGTCTCAGTTCTTCCCGCATTCGAGTTTAAACCACAACCACCACGATACTCACCGAGGGATAAGTCTCTGGTCAGATCTCTTAGCCGAAACTGCTACCAGATGAGCTTCCATCCTGCTGTGGACTGGTGACCAGAGGTTGGCCTCATAGGCACATTACATACACACACTATTCACATAAGAAGCTAACCTTCATTCTAAATTAAACGCCTTCGCCGCCTAAACAATTCACACGCAAACGACCCCAACTTTTCGGCATTTCGACTATTGGAGAACACACCGCTAACAGCTAAACATAACTGTGCATAAGACAGTCATAGCGTAATTTGATAAGAAAATTTTCTTCAGATTCAAAACTATTAAACCGCATTATGAACATAGGTGTAAAAATTATTTTATGAACATTTGGAACGCCTTAATAACACCCGAGCTCAGCAAACTAAGGGCTACAGCTTTGGCGAGTTGTTGATTGTTCTTAGGTTAGCTTTGAATACCGACAGGAGAAGAAGATTCGGCTTAAAGGGGCTGTAAAAAACTTATGAATCTTCGGTGATAATTCTCCGTAAACTTTAAGTTCTATATTTCAGGTACCAAGATCAGATATATTAATGAAACTATACGTCTTACATATAGGATAGTTTGGTACTAACCACTTGTGAAATTTGCTTGGAATGAATAACGATTTCATACAACATAGTTCCTACAATCCGCACACTTTGCATTGTTATAAACCGCTATCGTAATTGAGGTTAAGTTCCATCCGAACATGACGCTTCCTTATTTAACAATATTAGTGAGTGTTCCTGTTTTCATATTGGTCCAAACTTTATGGCATTTAAATTGTCTTTAAAACTGGGTAAACAAATTTATACACGCCATACATAAATGTGTATATTTGTGTGCAAAAATATCTCATATCTTGTCCATATGTCTGACGAAAAACCAGTAGCCACATCAACATATAATAATATTTATGCGTTTTCCTTAATTTGTACCCCATTCTACGAAGTTCTGCGCTGTACCTCTGCACGCCAACGTGTTTGGTCCCTCTGCGATTTAACTGATGATGATGTGATTATAATGGTCCATTACCACCTACCAAGTTATGAGTTTATGTGTTCATTTTGTTAGTTTTGACCAAAAGTGATTGGCTTTTTATGATATTCTAAACACTCGCAAGCCGCCTTGAGCTTGAACTAAAGTTTCTTTATGCTTGCAAGTAATTTATTATGTTTGCACCGTTTTGGCGTTAATTGTGCACCCTAATAAATTTTGGGTTGGTCGGCGAGTTAAGAATCTTTTTGGATATAAATAAATATGTATGCAGAGTTTTTGGTTATATTTACACGATTGAAGATATTTTGGACGACTTTTTGAACTTTTTGTGTCATTAAATAATGGCGGGATTATGTCATCATTCTTTGGCGCACATGGTGAATTTTTTACTGACTTCTAGGAATATTTCATAAAATTCTACATTTCTGTTTAGATACATAATGATGAAATCCTAGTAATAGTTATTAACCTTTTTCTATTTGGGGCCAGCTGGAAAACCATACCTTGCGACAGTAATACCATAGAACATATAAAAGTAAAATTTGATTCGACGAGTCAGAACTTTGAGAGCCAAAATACTCACGAATGATGTTCCAGATTAAATTTTCTTCTCTAAACTAAGTACATACCTAAAATTTTATATACTTTAATGTAGATCCCATGTCTATCTGGTATCCATAACCAAAAGAACTCGATTTTTTATCGGGCCAGGACAGTCAACTCGGCAGAATGTTTCAAAGTTTTATGGGATAATGTTTTTGCCGCTGAAACAACAACAGCATGAACTAGCAAAAGGCAATGAAAATTGTGTATTGGGCATCTGCTATTCCACCTATACACCAAATCTCCCCAAAACTCGGATTAGTCTGAGATTTTTGTATTAATTTCTGTCTACGACCTTATGAGAAATAAAAGAAAACAGACCAAGGATGATTTTTATGAACATTTGGAACACATCCATACCTCCTGAGCTAAGAACATTAACGACCACAGCTTTTGTGTAAGGTTCACGGTCTAAGTTCTTAGGTTAGCTGTAAATACCCAATAAGCAGTCCATGACCAAACGCGACAGGAGAAGCGGGCTCGACTTGAAGGTCCTGCAAAAAATATATGAATATGCGGAGATAAGGTGAATAGCTGCCGCCTCAAAAAAGCATCCAAAACCCCTAAAAGGTTCCCTCGAATACCTACCTATGCGAGAAACACAACAGAGTAACACGGGACTCTAAATCGAAAGCAGTTACACAAAAGTTCCCAAATAATTTCAGCCGGGGTTACAGATGGTGAATAGTGTACGACCTCCAAAACGTGGATTAACTGTGAATAAGAATTAAGCAGCCTCCGACCAAGAGCACAGCACTGACAGCAAACTATGACAGCAAGCAACGAACGAACCACGATTTTGACATACAATTTGGAAACTTTGGATGTGTGCTGACGACTGTGGCGTTCTGTTGCCTCTCTATGCCATCTTGTACAAATAGTTGTCATGGTAATGTTACACACCTCCAACATCCCGTTTAAACTATGACAGGTCTTTAAGTACGTTTGAAGCTACGTTTTCATTAGATTGGTGGCAAAGAAAACCACAGGGACCGAAAACGTAATTGTGGAATCAAGCGCAGATAGCGGTTTGAAGCGAAATCCTTCCAACATAAATAAGGAAAACAACAAAAGCAACATAGGTTTGCTACAAACGGACGGCGAATTACATGGCTTTAGAAGGGAAAACAAGATTCTGCGCTTGCAACTCTTCATATGTCCCATAATATCAATATCGTGATGAACTCTTATATTGTACCTACAGAAATAAAGTCGAATAAAGCCTCTATAACCGTTCTTTAAGATACAACCCGCAGAAAAATAGACTCTTCGAAAGGAAAATATAAATTTATTACAAATTAAAGTTGACTCCTTCAAAATATTAGTGAGTAGTTCATTTGATTGCACATTTTAGGCAATTAAACAGATAATTTCGAAACAGAGTTATTTGTGGGCTTCCCATTGATTTGTGGCAGCGGCATAACAAGGCCAAATCGATTGCCGACCAAACCACTTTCAAAGAAACCCAATCAACTTTGTCAACTTGTGTCGGTAGCCGAAACATATTCATATGTCCAACCAAATTTACATATTCAATAAAGCCCAGCAGGAACAAGCAAATCGAGCAGAGAGCAATATTCAAGATATGTACTGATGTCTTGCAGTTCTGGCTACTTCTAGTTCGGAGGCAAGCTGAGTGTATCGATAGTATTTCTTGAGAATTGCGTTGTCTCATTCAATAGTTTCTGTTACGGAAGAACTGTGTTAAATGAGCTCTCACTTCCCTGCAGGGTCGCGAAACATATGTAAATATATGAGTATGACGTTAATGTTGTACGTTGCACACTAACTTAGAAATGGACGCACACCGACTCTAAGGCCACATACGGTCGACAAACTTTGAAATTAATTTGAAAACCGCACATGCTCTCGGTGCGTATTTTTCGATTTTTTTCAATATGCCACATTTATATATGGTATATATGTATGTAGGTATATACATATATACATGTATTTCCACTTCAGCTTTCAGCAAAAGGTACTCAATCTTTTGGTTTTGTTTTATTCAGTCTTATTTGACTTTATTGAATATAACATATATTTTTTTAATTTAATCAAAGCATTTGGACGTGTTGATTGGTCAAAGTGATGGAGTGTATTGTCGACTCGAATGGCTTCTTAGCTTGGTTAGCTTTCAGACGAACGTACGCTTGTCAATTGCCAGACGGTGTGCTGTGTGCCGCTGTCACTTAATGCGTTGCACAGTAGGATTAAAAAATAAAAAAAGTGTTTAGGAAATTAGGTGGAGGATAGAGGTATAGCAAAGTTAAGGTGTTAGATGGTAACTGATAACCGATTATTTGAGATATCGGGATCTCAATTTTTTTGGGAAAGTCTTAATTGCACTCCACCGTCTTTATACTGTCTTGAATTTTTGTTATATATAGTGGCAAAAAAGTATAAGGAGATTGTAAATAAAACGCAAAATATTGAATATTTATTTTGTCGCCTTCAAAGTAATCCCCAGCAGATATTATACACTAATGCCAACGATTTTTCCCGTCCTCGAAACACCCTTTTGGGATGGCCTTCAACTTCTTCATCGAATTCTGTTTTATCTCTTCGTTCGCTTGAAAACGAGGTCCACGGAGTAGCAATTTCAGTTTGGAGAACAACAAAAAATCACACGGAGCCAAATCTGGTGGTTGATCAATGGTACTAGTTACATTTTCGGCTTTAAAATCGGTCACAATCGTACTTTTTTTGCAAAATATTCAGCTTTATCAGGACGAGACGAGGAAGAACGCGTTTCATAACCAAAATATTTATCAAAATCATTCCAAAATCAGATATCGAGCTCTCCTGCTATATCTCTACTACTTGCTTGACGATTTCCAAGCACTAAATTCTTCACTTTTTTAATATTTTCATCAGTTTTTTTACTCAACATAGTTCATACACTGATTAACAGGACTCGTCAACTTTTCGCTACTATTTTTATACTTTGGTTTTGTTCACCTAACGGTTGCTTGTTTCACCAAAACCTAATCAAAATACATGTATGGAAATAAATATTTAAATTTCCGTCCGTACGTCTGTCCGTCTGTGCAGAACTTGAGAACAGGAAATAGTCGCTGGAGGACATATCTGGAGAATACGGTGGATTCAGAAGCAATTCGAGACCCGACTCATAGATTTTTGCCTTTATTCCGCATCCGCGCATCCTTAAATACGGATGCCATAACACAATGCCAGGCGACTGTTGCGTTTTTCCTCGCTGTGGAGCGGGTTCATCGTGTGCAGTATACTCGGATGACTGTCGATTGGTTCCATGTTCCATCCATTTTCACATATCGAAGCAAACATTCGGATTTATTACGCTTGAACATCTTCAAACACTGTTCCGATTCATCAACTCATCGTGTTTTTGATCAAAAGGGAATTCGCGCGGCCCCCACTTTGTACAGAGCTTTCTCATACCCAACTATTCATGAATGATATGATGTACACGTTCAGTTCATATTTTTAGAGTGCCTGCTATCTAGAACTACTTCACTTTACGGTCATCCAAAATTATTTTGTGGACTTTTTTGATGTTTTCGTCGGCAACAACCTCTTTTGGGCGTCGACTGCGTTCACCGTCTTCGCTGGTGATTTCACCACGTCTAAACTTAGAATATCAATCTTTGATGCTTGATTTTTAGAGTCAATTTTTGCCGAAACTGTAGTTTTTCCCTTCAAAATTTTACTATTATATCAACACAAGAAATTCCTTTATCAAATTTGCTTCTCTCAAAATGATATAATTCACAAACTAATGATCCGATCTGATTCTGCCACGAAATCCAACGTAGAATAACCCTTCGCAACAGGTGCTAGAATTCACTCATCATCTCAGTGGCTACATTGGCTAGGTCATGTCGTTCGAATGGACGAAAACGCTCCAACTCTGAAAGTATTAAATGCAGTAACTGCCGGGGGAAGAAGAGGAAGACCTCCACTGCTTTAAAAAGACTAGGAGAAGAAAATTAAGATTTTGCTTCAGAAAAGTGTTCTCTATATCGAGTTTAGAAGCGGATTGACCGTGTCAGAGAAAAATTCGGTGATAAATTGGTCTACTCTATAACAAATCGTGTATTTTTTCATTATTTAGAATCAAAATGTCCCACTGTACACAAATTAGTTTTGCGTGATAGAATTTCCATAGGCGAGTTTCGACCACGTCGTCTTAAAATATTAGCCATTAGAATTTTTCACAGAAATTAAAGCATGAAAAATTACCACAAACTCAATTTCGTGCAACGCAACCAGTTACTCGTTATAAATAACTGTTGCAATGCAATTTTCGGTTTCCATATCAGCGGTTCGATATTGCAATTTTCGCTTTCGGGTGCGGCTCATTTTAGTGGCAAATTTTGAATGTGTAAAGGAGATTAGAACGGCGTTTACATACGTTTTAATGATAATATATATTGGCAATTTTCATTTCAAATTGCAATCAATTGCATAAACAAAATCGGTAATGAATGCAACAATTGCTCAAACGAACGAACACTCGGAAATGATTGGATGTTGTTCTCGGTATTGCCAAAATTTTTTTAAATTTTTCGCTTTTCCCACATTTTGAAAATACAAATTTGAGACCTTTTTACAGATCATGAGTCGTGTCAAGATGTCATGTCATTTTTGTTCAGTATTGTTTGGCATCTCATCATGTTCTGTAAAGAATGTGTTTCTCATCGCTAAACTTATGGTCAACAGAATCGGCCTACTGAGCGTACTATTCGAAACACCATCACCCATCTCGAGTCTCAGCATTCATTATTGGATAATATTCGACCAAATAGACTCAGTCCAGCACGCAGTGAAGAACACATTGCAGCCGTAGCTGAGAGTGCACACAAGGATCGTGGGGAGTCGATTCGTCGCCGTTCGCAGCAATTCAGACGACTGTGTATAGAACAACTTGGCGCATTTAACATTGAGATCTTAAATTCAAACAGCTGGTGCAAGAACTGAAGCGGCTCGAGATTCCCAAGCGACATCGTTTCGCACTATGGGCTCTTGAAGAGTTCCAAGAAGATCTGACGTGTTTGAACAAAAATTTGTTTAGCGATGAGGTCCATTTTTGCTTCAATGGGTACGCCTGAGATACAGCCACGTCCAACATTTGAAAAAATAAATGTGAAGGAATGTTCTTTCGAATGATAATAAATAGTCCGCATTAAGTTTTAAGTTTCTGTTTTTTTTTTTTTTTTTTTAAAGTAGGGAACCTCGAAATTTTTATTACTTTAGTTTAAAACGTGTTGCACGATCTCATATTTGAACTTCAAACTATCAAAAGTTCTGAATCTTTTGAAGAAAAGACGTCGAAAACAGGTCTCAAAAGAGGTAATTGAGAACATAGCTGTGGACCCTACAGTTATCAAAAGCTTCATTACTGTTGAAAGTGGATTTATGGATATGATGCCAAAAGAAAGAAATCTCCCTTCTTTTTCTTTGGCACTACATCGTGGGTTAGTCTGGGTCAAGACCACGAAACTTCGGTAGTTTCCTCTATACCTTGCGAGGTCACCCAAGTTATACTTCCCAAACGCAGACAGGTCGTTATGCACTTGGTCATTCCATTGAATGCGTGGGTACCCTTGTTTTCGTTGTCTATGGGTATCGAATCGAAGAAGCTTTTCGCTGAGGCATCATCTTCCAGAGCATTCGGTGAATTTTTAAGTGCTTAACTACAATCCATGTCGCTGTAGAGCTCATACAGTTCGTGGTTCTATCTTCATCGATATTCAACGCTCACGCAGACGGTCCAAATATCTAGCAGTTCTCTCGAATGTTCCTAGTGCTTCTTGATCTCCAGTTGAATTTATGCTGGTTCCAGATATTTTGTCTTACCCTCGTTCACCACAAGACCAACTTCTTTCGCTTCTCTTCCTACATATGCTTGAAAAGACTGCGCTGACGGCTTTGTTACTAAACCCTACGATGTCAATATCTGTAAGGCTCGGAGTGGTCTTTTCCTATTTTTACGGTGCTGATTGTTGTACTCAACATCATTCTGTATAGCCGTACGAGTTTTTCAGGGATATCAAATTTAGACATATTGTCGAACAGGCATCTCCTGTCCAAAGAGGTACAAATCTTTCAAAAACAGTCGAGCGATTGTTGAAAACATACCTCGTACTGGACGACCTTCGACCTCTTCAACTAAGGAAAATATCAATAAAGTAAAGGATTTGGTGGTTGAAAATCATCTGGCAAGCGTTAGAGATATGGTAAGAGAGCTCGGCATCTCACACGGGTCCGTTCGAATGATTTTGCTGGATATTTTGGATATAAAACGGGGTCTTGCTCGACTCGATAAAACTGATTTTTTTTTTCAAAGAAAGTTCCGTAAACAGGTCATTTTGGTCATGCTTGATCGTGCGAATTCCAATCCCCATTCATGGAGAGCATTATAACTGTCGATGAGACATACAATGTTTACAACAAACAAGTAAACAATCAATGGAATTGAAAGAAAAAAGAGCCGAAACCAAAGCCGCTCAAAAATTAAGGTATGCTTACCTGCTGAGGTATATACCTCACTAATCGTATATACCAAAGGACAGTTTAAGGTTCTTAACTCATAAAGCTGATCAATCGCTGAAACTGAATTATTATCATGCGTGCAATTCTTTAACTGATCTTTTACGAATTTTCTTTGTGTTACCAATTGAATAGCAATCTTTCTGAATGAATTAAAACGCATAAAACTAATTGATAATACGATAATGGCTAATAGCCTTGTAATCATGCAATTTATAATTCTTTAATTTGAATTTACAAAGCAGCTTTGTGCCATCTCAAAGCAAAATTATGCACAAAACGAATTTTAAGCGAAAATCCCAGAGCTGCTACACACACACCTATAAATATATGTGTGTATATAGATATACATTCATACATAATTCATTTTTAATTTCAGAACTGTCCCAAATTTCGGCAACATGCAACGCAGCCAGCGCGTCACACCGCAACGAAACGCTCGAGACCTGCAATATTTTGATGCTTTTGCCTTTGGCGCTCCCCACCTGCATTACAAAAATGCCTGTAAGATCCAAAAGGGCACATCACTGGCCCTAGCTGCTGATAAATTACGCTGTTGTCTCGCATTCGTTTTGTAATTGTGCGTCACAACAAAATGAGCAACTCAAAGGCCAGCAAGACACGACTAACCGAAACTTACCTGATTTTCGAATAAAAAGAAGAAAACCAAATGCAATAAAAAGCGGACAGAAGTCGCAGCTACGAATGCCAAAGTAACATTTGCACAACCAAATGCGTCATAATTCACGAATTGCTTGCACAAAGTGCACGGGGCAGGGGTGCTGAGCACTTTTAGGCGGCTCCAAGGTGATGCCTGCATCATTCAGCGTTTAAGCCCGACGATACAGTATCTTTATTAAAAATGAGTTTCGAAAAAAGTACCGCAAATACTGAAATGGATATCGCAGCGGTGCAGGGGAAAGCGTAAATAAACAACAAAAACAAACGAAAAACAACAACAATACATGCGAGAGCGTTACGAGAAATTAAGAAAGCAATCAGAAATCTGCAAACATGGCACAGGGCATTATGAAAAACGCCAAAAGGCAGGCCAACAAGCTAATGAATTCCAAAGCCGAAACCTCGAAAACAAAAAAAAAAACAAAAAAAACCGAATGAAACATAAAACAACGAATCAGCTGAATGCGAATTGCGAGCGAAACAACCAAAAAACAGACGCTGGCACCAACCCGCACCCACGCTGCGGCATGAGGGTCGCTGCAGCTTGCTGCATAAATTGTGAGAATTTCTTACTATTCTTATTGCTGTTGTTGTTGTCATTGTCATTGTTGTAACTGCGTTTATGCGTGCGTTTGCCGGCTCGTTAACAAATGTTTCGCCACTAAAAAGTGTTATTGACCCTTAAACCGTTAGTGTTGGGACAGCTTGCACTGCGCGCACACACTGTGGGCACACAGGGGTGAGGGCGCGCGATCAAGATACTACTCATGCCATAAGTAGTTACGTACATATGTATATATATACATATGTATGTATGTATGTGGTGTAGTGAAGCGAATTGCAGCGGGACGGTGGTGTGGTGACAGAAGCACATCAAAGAATTATGGCTTGACAACAAACAACACCAACACGCACATACACACCAATACACTCAATTTGAAAGTGTGCGCTTGCAACTGTAGGCGGTGCAGGCGGATATAGGTTTTTATATCCCGCAGTGGAACATATATTAAAAGGGCCAGAGGACATTGACGTCCACTCGCATCACAATCGTTGCATCAGAGACGCCACACCGCAAACGCACATACATATACACAAGTGCAAACACACACATACATACGTATATGTATGAGCTTTCTTGTTTGGCTTTTGACCAGCGCTTGCACACGCTTGTCCCTTGAGTGTTGCTGGTAATCGGAAGCGTTGCACGCGAGTGTTGCAGCATGGCATATCCATCACCGGCGACGTTGATGGTGTTATTGCCTAGCTGCCCTGGGTTATATGCAATGCATACATATCTACACACACTTGCAAACATTTATGCTTTTGATATATGAGCATATGCAGCTTGCAGTTATTGTCCTATCAAGCTTGTCTTGACTTCTCGAATTTTAGTTTTTTTCGCAATCTTGCAGCTTTTCAAGTTCTTTGACCAATCTTTTTTGGAAAGAGATGAGCAAGATGAGATGAAGAGGTTAATAGCTTCTGTTGCTTGTAATTATATATATTTGAGGATTTAATTGAATATTATTTCGCGCAACACAAGTATAATAGTATTGTTCATATAACGGTTGTTTGTAACATCTAAAAATAACGGAGGATGATAGGAGGAGTTGAATTTTGTGTGACCGCCTGTCCGTGTAAGCTGTACACATCTATTTCGCAAATCACTAAAACTATATTAACCAAAGTTCAGTGCCTTCTGCGCCAGTGTGAAAATGGGGAAAATCAAGTGAAAACCCCGCTTTCTTCCAGAGATACATTGGTTATGTTAAAAACCACTAAAAGAGCAATAACTCATTGAAAAAATTGTCGAAAGCACTATATTTTCGGTGTCGAACGGTTTCAAATCGGGTTTTTCAGATATGGAATATGTAGACCCCACGGTTTGTGTGGCTTTTAACGAAAATATCGCCCTATATGTGAGATCTATCAATGAAATATCGGGTCAGTACTCCCCTAGTCCCCTTATGGATTTCTAATATAAAAATTTTGAAACTTCCTTTACTTTTACGCTGCACATATCGGTGAATATATGAATCACCTTAGTTGTGTTCAGAGAGTGCCTCTTTCTGATAACAGTATATCCTTGTACTCTTATGTATACCTTATACTACTATGAGCAAAAAATAGTAAAACTCACGAAGAATCAATGCAGTATGTGACGGTGCCTTATTGTAGTGCAAAAATCAAGAGTTGTCAGCTTATAATTATGGTCTCTTTTTATGTATAGCTTCACGAAAATAACGAATAACACTCAAATATTATTCCTTGTTGACAGTTTGGCCGGACGGAAAGAATTTGTAGTTCGCCATACCTCGGTAATCGAAGAAAACTGTTATCAAAACCTTTATTTTTGAACTGCGTTGAAGTGTTTTTTTCGGCTTCGGCTCACCCTTACCACCATATTAGGCCAACGTCTGTACATAAGCATAGATCGAAGACTCGTCGCCAGTAATATGGTCGATTAAATCGTTTTATATCGATCTTGGACATTTGTGTCAACATTAACCCAACAAAATATTTGTAGAGATCAACTGAAAATGTCACTTTTTGTGCCGAATTCTCGACATTTGCGGAAAATTTTGCTTGTCTTTTTTAATTCCATGAAAAGTGCGGCTGAGGACTAATACTATTACTCTACTATTACCATTTATATGATTTCTATTAGATATTAAAAAAAATATAGAATTTTTGTAAAGCAACTTGTGTTAGTTTACAAAAAAATGGATTCTAAAGCATTTCGTGTGTTAATTAAGCATTGCTTTTTGAGGGAACAAGAAAACACTTTTGGACCGTTTTTATATAATAAAGCCTTAAATTTACAAAAAAAAAACGGCGGAAGCAAAGTTGTAGACCTAATAATACGTATCAAGAGTGATTTTGGAACCAATCGTGCTTTCCCTTCTCTTAGGCCCAAATGATCTTTCAAAATGGTTTTCACTGATCTTTCCGATATTCGAACGATGCCAGTAAGATCTCTAACTTTTAATCGTCGATTCTCAAGAACCAATTCCTTTATTTTATTGACGTGTTGATCATGAATTGATGCTGATGAGCGTCCTGGACGTGATTCGTCAACGCATTATAGACCCTCTTTGAAAACAATTATCAACGAAGGCTTTTTCCAAGATTCGGAACGTTACGCACACAAAATTTAATAGAAATTCTTTGTTGAATAATTTCACTCATTGTAAAAGTCGCCGAATGCACTTTATGTAATTCAGAAAGCCAAGCCAAGCCTTAGGAACCACTTATAAGACGATTTAAGTAAAATCAAGTCCCCTAAAATATTATATATTTATAAATATACAAAGTAGTTGAAAAGTCTTGTCATTCAATTTTCTCAGTTTTCTCAATTCGTAAACTCTCAAAACGTTAGGGTTTACTTGACCGACCGTTCATACGAGAATCTTAGTCATCGGTTGGCCAGGAGGCAGCACCCGCCACAAATAATGGTTTGGGCCGCTGTTACCGCAGATGGGCGCTCTCCAATTGTTTTCATCGAGCCTGGCGTCAAAGTAAATGCGACATATTATCGGGAAAGTGTTCTGGAGGCTGCTTTGAAGCCGTGGGCAAACAAACATTTCGGTCGTAAACCATGGACGTTTCAACCAGACTCAGCACCGTGAACCAAGAATGGCTGAAAAACAACGTTCCGAACTTCATTACGACCACACAATGGCTCTCGAATTCACCAGATGCGAATGCAATGGATTATTCTCTCTGGGCGATTTTGGAGAGCAAGGTCCGAAGTAAAAAATACAGCAGTCTCGAAAGGCTGAAGAAAGCCGTTGTCCGTGAGTAGGCCAAAATAAGGGCAAGTCACTTTTGTGCAGCTTGTGATTCGTTTTTTGACCGCCTCAAGGTCATAGTTAAAGCAAAAGGTTGTCATATCGAGCAAAAGTGAATTGGAACATTTTGTACTTTAAAATAAATAAAAATAATTTTCCAAACCGAATTTATGGCTTTTTTAATTGGTTACACTTCGAGTGCCCTGTATTTAGTCTCCTTAACATGGGTTATTTGGATGTATCGTATAGGGTTATATTGTATTAGGAGCTTAAAGTCGGCACTATGTTATACTCGACAGCTTCTACAAATTAAAAATATTTCGGTAATATTTTACACCAGTACAACAACAACGCATAAATACATTAGTAAGATTTTCCAATCTGTTATAAAACGAAAAAATTGTTTAGGTTTTGGTTCCAAGATGTGGAGCAAAATAATAAATACACTGTAATATTAACGCGCGATCAGGCCATTTAGTTATCAGATGAGCAAAGAAATGCCATAAAAGGTCTATGTCATAAAGTAAAATTGCATGAAACTCCCCAAACTAGTAGTAATCTGTAATAAACAGACTATGTTAGTGCCTCTAAAAGTTCTCAAAACTTTTGAAAAGGATTCAAGGGAACTTCGAAATTAATTTCTTTTAAAATTTTTCAGTGATGTCACAATCAAAACTCTGAAGACTCAATATTCCTACAGGGTATAATAATGGACTCTCACAAATAAGGACACAACTTTATTTTATGGGTAAATAAAGAAATTTTGTACGAGATTTTTCATAAAACGACTTGGCGGCGAAACAAGTTATGAGAAACCAACTGAAAGTGCATAAAACATGCCATACATTTATACTTACTAACTGTCATGTGAAAAAACTATTAAAAATCCACTAACGAAACTCAAAGAGGCAACGCAAAAAATTATTAAACGATGGGTGTAATAAGAATTTAAACTTAATAACATACTCGGAGGCATCAATAATGCCGAAATTGTGGTAATGAGACTCGGTTATTTTTTACAACAACGGTACTGGCACCTTAACTGCCGCTTCCATCATCATTCCACATTGTCATGGTTGTTTTTCCAAAATCCACACACACACATGCACATAGGCTCAGTGCCAGGCAAGTAGCCTCAAGTCATATGTGAAGGGAATATAGTATGCTGGCGCACTTGCCTCGTACGAGTCTGGAGTGTTTAAAAGGACCGGCGCGCACGCGCGTTAATATTACAAATTATTTGGTTGGCTGCAACTGAATCAAGGCAGTTATAACAAAGTATATGCCCGTTATTATGTATCCCTTGCAAAGATACAAATTTGTGATAATAAAAATGCATATTTTTCATAACGCGTGGACATCACGACATGCATAGCCGCCCAAAAAGTATGTAGGGCGCGCTGGGCATGCTGATGCACAGTGGGTTGTTTACCAATTTTCTTGGACTAAAAAAATATTTTTTCATAAAAGATTTGTACACCATTTTCTCCTGGTACTTATTTATTTTTTTTTCTATAAATATTTTTGAATTGAATTGGGAAAATTATTTCTTAATTAAATTGGAATCACACATATGATCTGAAGATCTCGGCGATGAACGACCCGTTGATTATGTTTTGACTAAGTCTAGATAGTCTGATCAACCCACTGTAAGTAGTTCGCTTGTCGAGTTATTTATTAAATATTCATAAGCTACAATATTTTTTACTCACTTCGAATTACGAAAATCATGCTGTCAGGTTAGAGTTTTCGTAATTAATATGTTCGGAGCAGGTTTTATACAAAAGTTTCGCTACATACATAAATATTTTGGCTGCATTAATTTGTGTAATTATGCTTGTAATATATCTGCATAGGCATAAGCACATGCATATATTTCGGAGTATATTAGGGGTAGGACATAAACATTGTGTGATTTTTTAAAGTTATCATCTACGTGTAACTGGCGGATAAATCAGTATAAAAATCCAATTTCGTTCGGTTTTTAAATCGATTGCGACATTCGCTATGTCTATACTTGTGCCGCTGTCCTGTTGGAACCATATGTTGTCCAGGTTCATATCATCCAATTTGGGCCAAAAATATTCGGTTATCATTGAGCGGTAGCGATTCCCATTCACTGACTCCGAATTTCGGTAGTAAATTTTAATAATTTCGACTTGTTATAGGATCGTATATCTTTCCATGATGAAATAGCAAACCTCACGGAAGAGAAAATTGAAAAGAGCGAGAAAAATATGACGTCATTTGTTGTCCCTATCGGCCTACTTTTATAGCGTCCTTTTGAAAAATCCCTATATATGGTATATGCTACTGTTCAGAAAACCAGTCAAGGTCACATTCATAAAGTTATTAAACCAAAAATATACTGAAAACAAGGGATTATCCTTCGGCACGGCTATTGTCACATGACAAATATCTTCAGATCAATTCTGACTCGGACTGGTACAATGAATTCACGATGTCTACTTTCATTCCCTAGAACATTCATAGTCGAGAAATCATTGTACCAGTTCGAGTCAGAATTGATCAGAAGTCATTTGTTATCACGAATTATTTGAGTGGCATTCAATGAAGGTCCTGAAGGCATCGAATACTTTCCGGCAATGGTGATAACTTATAAACAGTTACAGAAAAATTAAAGAAGCAGCGCTTGTGGAACAACTCAATACATTTTGGATAATGTTTTGGATATGAAGCGTGTCAAGGCTAGACTCGTACCAAAAGACCTGAATATTTTGCAAAAACACCATCGAGTAAACGTCGCAAAAGAAATGCTTGGCAACGTAGCTGATGATCCTAGGTTCATAAAAGTCGTGTTACTGCGTGGATTTACAAACATTAAAGCGGATTAGTCAAATTAGGCTCCCTATGTCTCTTTCTGTTCTCGAAAATATCCGAAAAATCTGTTTGGGAAAACATGGCATGAGTCCATTAAGACCATTAATATAACTCATTGCAGGCACTGAAGGCTATCACAGCCGAGGCTTATGGCAAGTGAATCAAGTAGGTGTATTACATATATTTATCAAGTTGAATAAAACCTGTTTAACATTCTTCGAAGCCAAGCAAAACAAACCTCATTGGAGCCGTACTTTTAATAAATATACTAGCCATACCCCTAATATATAACGGGCGATCCAAGTAGAGGTAACCTTTACAAATCGTTCAACTTTATTAGGAAAGTTAACGTTTTATAAAGAATCTCTTTCGCGCGGTTCGCAGCAACTCGGACTGACGTATGGAACGATTCATTTTACGTCGAGATCTTAAATTGAAAGCATACAAAATACAGCACGCCGCTCGATCTTCTCAAGCGACATCGCTTCCAAGAAGATACGACGTTTTCGAGAAAATTTTTGTTTACCGATGAGACCCATTTTTGGCTCAATAGGTATGTAAACAAACGAAGTTGCCGCATTTGGGACGAAGAGCAACCGGAAGAGATTCAAGAGCTGCCATTTCATCCAGAAAAATTACGTTTTGTTGTGGTTTGTGAGCGGGTGGAACCATTGGTCTATATTTCTTCAAAACTGATGTCGGTGAGAACGTAATTGTCAATGGCGACCATTATCGCGCCATGATAACCCGCTATTTGATGCCTGAACTTTAAGCACGTGATCTCGGTAAAACTTGGTTTCACAAGACAGCGCCACTTCCCATACATCGCAACAATCAATGGATTTGTTGAGAGAACACTTCAGTGAGCAGATAACTTGATGCTTTGGTCCGGTCGACTGGCCACTAAGATCGTATGAAATAAGACTGTTAGACTTTTTACTGTGAGGATATGTAAAGTCTAAAGTCTTTGCGGACAATCTCGCTTCGATTCAGGTCTTGGAGCAAACCATTACGCGTGCCATTCGACAGTTACCAGTCGAAATGCTCGGACGAGTCATCGAGAATTGGACTCAACGGTTGGTCATCTGACACGTAGCCGCGACTAACACTTGAAAGAGATAATCTTCAAAAAATAAATGCCAAAGAATGTTATTTCGAATGATAATACGGATTTCAAATTAAATTTGAAGTTTCTGTATTTTTTCTTTAAAAAAGTAGACCACCTCGAAAGGGATCACCCTTCACATATTATATAAATATAAGACATATGTATGTAGGTATTTGCATGCAAATATTTTTGTTGTTATGAAGTTTCTGTAAATTATTTAAGATTACAGTTTTTAACTGGATCCAATTTCCTTTAATTTCATTTACTGCACGAGTTTAAATGGCAGTTAGCCCCAGTAATAGCCGCCAATAAGTATTATTACAATCAGTTTGATAGTTACAGCTTCGGTTAAAGCCTGTAGCTGGCTTACTCTATAAATATTGAAAGTGATTTAAGATTGCAAGAATTGATGTAAAGTGGACTCATTTTGGCCAACAACTAAGAACGTTAAACTATTTACATTTAAATCACGTATTTTTTGTAAAATATTGATTTCAAAAATATAGCTGTAATTAAATTTAAATGGTTGTGCAACATTTTCATTTTCCACTTAATTCGCAGAAAAATTCGTAATTTTCACATTCATAGTTATTTCATCACTTCTCGCCTATTATTTGTTGTAATTTATGCTTCAGTTGCTTACAATTTCATAAATGCTGATTTTTAGTTTTTATATTTAGACTTTGCATAGACAAGCAAAATAGTGAATTTCATTGTTATTGCATTGCAGCTTTACCATTGAACTTGACTGATTGGAGTTTCAATAAAAAGTAATTCATAAATAAATTGCGAAAGTCGATTTTCACACGATACTTTCTTGTGTTACGTAAGGGTTACCAATAATATTTATTTACGCACATGTCATGAGTCAACATTTTTGGCGTTCGATATACACAAGTTGGTGGGACAATATCAGAACGCGTTTGAATTGTAGGCAATAAAAGTCATATATTTAGAACTCTCCAAGTAATGCTTTGCTGAAAAGAATTTTCTAAGCTGCTATTGTTGTTGTAACAGGCATCTAATCCCCGTTAGGGTGATAAGCATTGGATAATTTTGTCATTGATGTCACCCAAAGGTAGGCCCAGGAAACGAGCTGTTTCGACGGTGTTGGACCAAAGGGAGATGGGTGTCAGATGTATGGAGTTAGCCGGGCAAGCAAAGTGGTGGCTAGTGTCATGGGGGACTCATTGCACACTGGGCATATGTTTTATATATCACGTATTCTGGATAAGTAGGAGTTTAACCTGCTAATTAAATTCCAGAACGAATCAAGCATTACTCTCGTTTCTCGCACAACTCAAGCTATTCGTCTGCATTAAGTGGTGGTTTGACTCCAAGTCACGCCATTCAGTGAAAGGGCGTCGGTGAAGGTGTTAATGCAAATACTGTGAATGGCGGTCAGTGATTGTCTGAAGTTAGTTGCGTACGAACTGGGTCGGCGTATTATTTTAAGTCATCGACGTAGTTTAAATGGCAGTTGCTCTAATAGGCGGTTCCGCCCAGCAAGTGACTCAGTTTGATTTCTGCAAAAGCACCCCAGCTGGGAACTGCTAGGAGAGGAGTACATTTTGCTCTTTAACTGTGAAAGCATACGGGCAAAGTGCAAAGTGTTGCAGGTGATTTTCGAAACTAAGACATTAAGAGGAATCTTGTTGCAGTGTTCTAACGTGATTGCAGCTTCCTCGATGTGTTTCACTGTATCCATGCTACTATATTGGAGCGGCGTAGCTAAGGACCGGCCTGCCGATTGCCTTTTATTTTGCCAACATTGTTTCTTTGTCTTTTCGATCGAGATAATTATGGGCAGAGTTCTGATGCGAGAGTTAGCAGAGGTCGCCAGGTTATGCATATTTATCAGACCACCACTAGCATTGGTAATATCGGGCGAGCTATGACAGATGCTCATAATTTTGCTAGAAGCTTCGTTATTCATTCTGTTTTATTCCCGAGGTCCTCCAAGAGTCAAAGAATCAAGGAAATTACAAAATCTTCAAAATTAATCATCGATTATTAACGTAAATGTACTTTCTTCTGTAAATATACTTTTTGTTTTTTTTTTTGGTTACACATCAACTTATTTTTCTATTTTTTATTACTATTACCGATGTCTAGTACAAAGATATTATATATTTGATAGCTGTTAGCTCAAAGTACCCACAAAATATGTCAAAACCTTACACTACCCCTTTTTTGGATCTAGCGTAAAGTGTGCTAGGCACAATTTCTAAAACCCTCTAAGCCAGGGTTGTGAATTTGCAAATTTAAAACTTTTTTATTTTATACTTTAATGTGGGGCTTATACCGACTCCCCGTTTGTGAAATTTGGACGATGGGAGTGGTATCGCCCACTTTTTGGTAAAATCTCATATCTTGGGACCCCACCGTCCGAAAAAAATTAGTACGAAGCACTCTTTCTTATTGCTATGTCACAGTACGAAAATGGAAGAAATCGGACAACAACCACGCCTACTTTCCATGTAGCACAATTCTAAATTCTACTTAATTCTTACACTTTCCAGTACAGAAATCAAGCAGCAATTAATACAACGAGATAAAACTTTGCACGGTCCTTTGCATGGTCCTTTAGACCAAAAATTGTTTAAGTCCAATAAAAACTTGCCAAGCCCCTAGGTACCGAATTTTTGGACCCCAGTACTTATAGCTGACTTTTTATCGAAAATATTGGTCAATGTGTGAGATATATAATTAAAATTCAGGCATAATCCTTTTATGACAATGCTATGTGTGTATGTCAAAAAAGTCAAAAATGTGTTAAATCGGGCTTTGAAATCATTATTTTGTTCAAAAAGTTGCTATTTGGACACCCTCTAAGATAAAACCCAAAAATTGGCGCTATTTTGAAAGTTGTCCCACATGTATAGCATTATATTATATATATCCATATATTTACATATCTATACGTATGTATGTGCTCTTGTATATCATATATGTACAATGTGAGTGCCAGAATGTGAAAATTCAATTGCGAATTGCAAATCGCTTGTACATTTCAATCGGCTACAATTTTTTCGCATAATTATCGTGTAATAAAACAAAAATCTTTGTATGTCTGTATGTGTGTGCTGAACACTTAAATCACTCATGTAGCTCTCAGACAAATGGCTGAACTGAAATACAGATTATTTGTAAATGCGGACCGCTGGTCAAAATTTACGAAAATTTGTGGATATTTTATATACATACTAAACATACATACATACAAGCATACAGGCGATAGTCAATATAAAGAACTTTTTAAGTGTTAGCCATATTATTTTCCAAAAAAAACTTTATAGAAAATAACAGGGGTTTTATTGGAAATTGATTTTTGTCTTATTCAAACGATTTAGGAAGTAATCTCAGGAGGTTATGGTATGAGGGTTCCATTCCCCGTAAACAGTAACATTCAATCCTAAATGTTTTGCAAACACGGTACCACATTTTGCTTCTTCACTGTACAGCTTCTTGCATTGTATTTTTTTTATTCACTTTAGGACAAAGTAAAATCTAAATGGGTTTCGATTTCTGCATAAATTGTTTCACGGAAAAAATAACTAGTTCATTTCGAATTTGCGTCGTTGCGGATTAATTCTAATGGAGGCAAAATGTTTGCAAACCAAATTTTGTTTAGACGATCGAATGATTTTCCATTAAATCTAATGGAAACAAAATACATATATTTGGTTTGATATGGTGATTGAAAAAATTGGATTGTGGTACACATACATTTCCGGCAAAACAAAATTTGTGGTTTGAAAGAGAAAACCTAGAATGCTGAAAAGTACATACATATATGTATACAGTTATGTTTGTAAGATAACTGTAAATTAATTAAAGATAGTGTTTCAAACTCGATTCTGCAGGTAACTCAAGAGGCACACTTAACAGCAGCAGACAAAAACACCTTTAAACTTTAAAGGCAACCCATGGAGTTGATTAGACGTTCACTTTAAAAGCCTCTAACTCAAAAAATATTTGAGCTATCGATTTACAATTTTAGTATGTTACTTTTAAAAGTATACTGTATTGAAAAGATAAAAATCAAGTTTTTTTAATTTCACACTAAGTATGCTTCTTAAGGAACAGAATCACTGCCTCGCCATAGAACAGTAAAGAGATATATTTAAAAAAAAAAATGAAAATCGCTTAAGAGGTTACATGGGTTTACGGGTTTCAAAAAATCATTTTTTTATTGGCTTATTAAATTTTACTCCACCTCTACAATATTTTCCTAAATTCCTGATCCGGGTGATAGTTTCGAAGATGCAGCTTTGAGAACTTGTGCGCTCGAGGCTAAAAAGACTAAGTGCGTCGTCTTTAAACGTGTTTTTCTCGAAACTGTTTTTTTGAGAACGGAGATTTCTCGAAAACTACTCAATCGAACTTTATGACACAGGTCTTCAAGATACAATTTTTAAAGACTTGGACGAAGGATTTATTTTTTCAATTACAACAAAATAAAAAAAATGCCGCCAAATGTATCCGAAAATTAATTTTTTTTGTAAAAATGTCTGTCAAAAATCCTATTTTTAGTTTTTTTCCTTCGTCCAAGTTCTAAGTTAAGATTTTAACTAAAAAAACTATTTTTTCACTTAAAAAGTCCTGTTCCTAAGAAAATATTTAATTTTTATATGAGAAAAAATAATTGAAAAAAAAAATTTAACTGAAATGAAACTGAAATGTTTTTTCCCCTAGGAAACTCATGTAACCCCTTCAGGAGAAAAAACTGCCATTATGTTCTTCAAAATTGCCAGTCCTTTGGAAAAAGTTAAATTGCAAAGTTGTTTTTAATAAAGAGATCTACAGCTTTTGTGTGAACACGTATCACACATAACCTCGAAATTTATGTGAAAAATTCAATTAACCACAGTTTTTTATTTCATACAAAAAATTTTACTCTGTCACGAAATTTGCATTAAATTAATCTTTTTTATATCCGAAATATACTGTATTTTTTTAATTTTTGCTTAATATCGAAAAAAACGAACTTAATTTCTAATCGAATCATCACATCACAATATCTGCTTTCTTAAAAAATCGGTGAGCTTCTTCTTCGTTGAAATTTCTTCTATCTGATGATAAAATGCAATTAAACCACTAAACGATTCAAAAGTGTTATTATTTTTCAGGAAATTAAGATATACCGTTATTAACTTTTAAAATTTTAGCACAACACTACCCTGCTTCATCTCAACCGCAGACCGTTCATAAATTAATTTCCATTTTTTGTGCCTTTACAATCCTTTACTAATGAAAATTTTCAAAAATATCGACTCATATCTAGAAAGAAAATTTTTATAAAAAAAAAATATTTCCTGTTTTTAGAAATAATACAAGCAGCAAGTCAATGTCCCTGCTACCGCACACAGAGTCGTAAAAATAAAAATATAAATATTTATTTACATACATGCATACATTGTAAGAATTTATGGTGTCATTTTATTCATAAAAGTCTAATATTTCAAAAATTCCGCCATTAAATACTGTGAAAATATGAATTTCCTATAAACTTTATTTAGTTCAAATGACGCACGTATCCGCAAGCGGTCACTATCAAAAATTTCTAGCCTTATGGATAAGTAATAGAAGCAAAATATGCAGGCAATAATAAAATTAATAAAACGCTGGCGACCCAATACGCTCTATTGCATATTGATTTGATTGTATGCTTATTGCTTAAGAACTTGAATGCGTTTAAGTCACGTTCTAAGTGCATTGCATTGCATTGCCATGAATTTCTTAGAATAACCGAAAAAAACACTTTGCCGCACCAACACTGGCGCTCTTACATGGCAGCAATTGCCGTTGGCATTCTAATCAACGCGTTGACCAATTGATATATAATACACACATATAGTATGTGTATGTATATGTGTGTGCAAGTAAGACCATCAGCAGACTAGGAAACCATTTACGCATTCGCACCAGGAAATGCGACGCGTGTATTTATCTAATTTTGTCCATTGGTGCGCAATGGATAGGGCGATTGATTGGATCGTCATAATCAATGCGCAAGCAGACTCAAGCATTCGTACAAACATGCATATGTATATGTGCATGTGGACAAACTTTTATGGACTAATTGTGCGCG
The DNA here is from genome assembly GCF_023373825.1 of Bactrocera dorsalis. Taxonomy (NCBI): domain Eukaryota; kingdom Metazoa; phylum Arthropoda; class Insecta; order Diptera; family Tephritidae; genus Bactrocera; species Bactrocera dorsalis. The sequence continues at coordinate 18,284,900 of NC_064307.1, read as the reverse complement.
CAAGCTTTTCCGCTATGTAAAATGATTTGTGGTGTTAGGAAAGACTAAAAGGAAGGGTCAATTTAATTGATTATATGTACATACATATGTATGTGTGTATAAACAAGTACCATGCATATTTAAATATCAAGCAAGAGCTCTTGGCGGATTTCTTTATTCATATTGGTTTGTATGCAGCGCCGTAGAGAGAAAATCGAGACCCGGTGATGATTGTGGAGAAAAAAATCAGCATAAAATTGTGGAGAAGTCCTAGTCCGGAAGAAATTGTCTCTGGTCTGTCACCTCTCTTTTTTCATTGTTTGCATGTGTTAAATGATCACTGAACACATCAAGAATGAACAACACTTTTCTAAATACACAATTTTTTAAACATACATATGTATACACAACTTTACCACCACCATTTAATCTATGTCTATCTAATGTCTATCTGTATCTTATTTTACATATAGTATGTATTTCAATGTACGTAAGCCCTTCTTGCTTTAATTTATACATATCTGTTAACAATTATGCGAATAAGTGACACAAGGAAAACTGGGTCAAAAAAATTAGGTCAAATCTTTTAATGCCAATTTACATTTGTAATTCATTGTAGTATTTTTCTACCTGCTGCTTCAGAAATTATTGCAATTTCCGTATGTCATATCGTTGCGGATGCGGACAGCATTTCTCAAACAATATTGAGAATGTTGCCGATAATCTTTGGTTAAATAAAAATCCTTTAGTTTACACAGTCCAAGCTGCCGTATCAGTTTTTACTCTTAGTCATATTGGTACGAGCATTTTGCTACTTTTACCTTTCGCGTTAAGCCATACCAATATACATATTACCACATCCGGTTTATAATTCGGATGGAACCGGATATGCTAACAAATTTTTAAATTCTCATATTTTTGTAAATGCAAAGAAATGTCCAATTTTAGAAAAAAATCAAGTAGAGAATACATACGCTTAAACACCTAAAAAATATGTATATGAGTTAGAACTTTGTAAATCTAGATTTTAATTTAGAGCTGGTACCTGCAACATACGAGTATAATCAACTCCAATAGTCCCAACGCGCATTTCGCCTTTCCAATTGGTTTTACAAAGGCCTGCAGACATTCTTGACATTTCTCTCAACTTTGCATGAAGTAGCAAAATGGCGGATATGCCACATATTTCCGTGCAGACCGGCGAATATTATTTCAATCAATAAGTTATAACAAACAACACTCGCACAGGCCTCATTAATATTTTTACTACTTCCGGTATACATTTGATATACAGAAATATTGCACTTTATATTAAATACTAATTGAATTTACTATATATTTTTCTACCACACAAATTCTACTTCACAAAACTTTCCACTTGAAAAAACCAACACCAACTGAGATAAGTGTTGCAAATTTGAATATGATATAAAAAACAAGGCCTACTTAGCCTGCAAGGTATGAGTGGAATTTGAAAATAATTGTAATTAAGACCTCCCTGTATTAAGTAACGTCTGTATGTGAATTTGGATGTGTTGCTAATGGAAAATTAATGTAGTGTCTTTTTGCGCTAAATTTGGCGTCTCGCGCGGTTAAAACTTTTCAAATATACTATGTTTACTTATTAAATTATAAAGCAGTTTGTTGTAATGATAAGTGTGTGCCTAAACTACGAAATGTGTATAAATTTAATTTGTGTTATAAAAAGTTGAAAAATTTTGTGCAATTGGACCAATGGTATAAGGATATCAAGAGGATAAGGATTTTCAACGCAACAGACGCAGATCGGATATACACACATATATCATCTTTAAGCGAGGTATGTTACCTATATTTATTATATATAACGAGTCCCTCCAGTGGGCAATAGATTACAATTGTATGTCGTGTATATACATATCAGTGCATATAACCCCATTTTTTATTATTGTACTCAAGGCTTTTTCCTACTTTTTTAAACCCTGGACAGTGTGCCATGAAACCTTCTAAACCCAGCAGAAAGCGTCGAAAATATATTTAAAAAGAATCAGAGTGATTAGCTGTATAAATTTAGAAATGTGCGTCGGGCCGTCTGTCTGTATATACGTCCTTCAGGCTTTGAACTATCGCTCTGAAACTTTGCAGACGTCCTTTTCTCAATACGAAGCTGTTAAAAGAGAATCGGTGCCGCCTGTGCCATACCACTATAGCATATAATACAAGCTGACCGATCAAAAGCTAGTCCTTGTATAAAAAATAACTTTTTCCATAGAAATATATCTGCACAAAATTTGGGAAAGCATATTTCCAGAGGCAACGCCACAATCTCCGAATAATTTTTTCAGATCGGACCGCTACAGCATATAGCTGCCATATAAAATCGCTAATCAAAATCAACCTTTTTTTTGGACATTTTTTTTAAATGTGAAATGTATTCACACGAAATTATCGTTTTGTTTTAGTACTTTATATAAGAACGTTTACTATAAATAAAATAATTCGTATTCTTATTAAGATTCCTACTTTTAACACATATGTACATACACGGTTTGCCTCAATGTCAAGTACTCCGTGTATATATTTATGAACAAATTAATCTATACACCTACATACATTCCAACTGCAATGAAAATTAAAAGAACTTTTTAAGTTAGATTTTTATATTGAATCTTAATTTATTAAGTTACTACATGTCCAGTTTTACACATCACCACAGAACTCCAGTCCTTATTAAGCTGTTGTTTAGCTAAGTGCCACAGAAACTGCGAAAACGATTTTTTAGTAGAATTACAATAAATAGGATACCAACGGCCACGGTAAAGACTTGGATGTTGACAACTTTCGAATCTAATACTGATTTCAACACATTATGGAAGGTTTGACTGCGCATTTCATTACTGCAGCAATCATCCATCTTATACTGTTGTCTATCTGCATCCGTTCACGTTCAGGAATTTCCTTAAAGTTGCTTTAATAATACGCCAAAAGTTGCTTTAAGAATTCGGATGCACTTTGTTGACTATAAGTAGTTTATACATGAAAAGGAAATTCCGCCAAAAATTCTTTAAAAAATTAATATGCTAGAAAAACAAAGAAATTTATTAAACGACACAAATCCAGCTGTGAAATCTAAATTGACAGTTACATCAGCTGACTGATTCGTGACACTTCAACACGTAACGAGACGGTGCGTTACGTTTTGCAGGGTGAACCATGTGTCTTAATTGTGAATATAGAAGAAAAATTCTTTATTTTTTAAGTAAAAATTTTAATGTTTTACATCAAATCCAAAACACCGTTTTTTGTCAATGATATAATAAAAAACAAAATGTGATTCCTAAACCTCTAACATTTTTGGCGAGTTTCTTCGCTTCCTAATGATAGGGAAGAATCGATGCACTTAAGTACGACTCCATTTGTAAAAAAAGCTCTACCCTAAAACAAATGTTTTTTATTTTTAGTTTTACTTAATGACACAAACATTGTAGAGTAAAGTTCCAGAATTTTTATCCTACACTCTAACTCGTCAAGTTAGGTCACCTCCAGTAACAATCGCCAATGAGTTAACAAAATAATTTTGTGATGTCTCACAAACCAACAATCTAATTTGCAGTAAAATATACCAAAGCACACATACTTTTCACAATTAAACTATTTATTTGTTTTTCTAGTTTTGTGTGGTCGAAAATCTATTTAATTTTAAAAATACATTTCTATTCTTCATCCTCGAAATCCTTTGGATTCTTACGAGACAAGTGGTGGTGCTCACGTTCCGTCAGATCGTAGATAAGATATCCAACAATGAAGGCTGAAAAAGAATTTAAGCAATATTAAAGTAACTTCCATACCAACTGGTAGTAAGGTCTCAAAACTTACGTGGTGCCACGATGAAGATATTAGAGCGGATGCGGTTGAAAATGTTAGGCAGACCTTTGCTAATCGCTCCAGCAAATGCACGCTGTTCAAATGGCGACAGCTTATAGGTGACAATACCGTGCACCTTGGCCAAGTTGCCGAAATGGGCTCCAAGCAGGGACGAGGTGATACGCATTTTGTTTGGCTGCTATGTACTTCTACACTGGAATTACAAAGTAACTATTTGATGAACTTCTTATATTTGCATTATGTCAGCAAGCTAAGAGATGCACAATTATTTGTATAAATATGCAAATTGTAATAATGAACATTTTGCAAAAGATTTTTTTCTATTCGCTGTACGATTTGGGTTATGTAATTTTTTTGGTTTGCTACCAAAGTTCCTGTCAGCACCGGGCACTTATGAGCGTTTGCGTTGATTTTACCCAAAATTTGCATATTTATAGCATTATGCTCTATATTGTAATTGCACATTATTTTTGGAAAATTCGCACACCAAATGTTTTATTACCTCGATCAAAGAAAAACACAAAAAATTAGGTGCCTTCAATTGGCTCGACAATCTGCTGCAACACGATGAACAAAAACACACTCGAGGAACGAAACACTTTACAAGCGAGATTTTCAGTGTTGCAAATTCTTGTTGAATTTCGCCCCTGTGCGGTTGAAAATGTAATATACATATATGTTTGTAAAGAATTAAAACTGATAAAAAGTTAAAATAAATTTATTAATCATAATTTGGAGTGTGTTTTAGATTATTATAATAAATAGTAAGAGTATATCCAAAATGTTTTAATTTTTTTATCGCTTTTGAGCAGTACATGTCAAAAAGTGTTTTGCTAATTTTAGCAACACTGTTTCAAAGCAATAAATAAATAAAATATGATTCCTAATTCACATTTTATAATTTGTTTAACAAAGAAAATATAAACATTAAGTTTAAATTAAAGGAGTTGTAGTTCATTTCGGTTTAGTAGAATTGTTATATTGTGAAAAGTGCTTACGAAAATCCACAAGTGGTCTTTTTATAATTTATTAAAGTGATTTTGAATTGTTGTGTGTTTACTGGAATTAAAAGTTGTTAGTGAGTATTTTTGAATGATTTCATATATTTATTTACGAGTATGTATGCATTTTTGGGTGCTGTTTACATATATATCTCAAATTTCTTTCTTTATAAATTATTTTTCCCTGAAAGTGTCTAGTCAAAATTTAGGGTTAGGAATGTGCATTCCATAGTGCAACGGTATTATACAGTTACAAAAATATCAGTTATAATGTTATTTACTCAGTATAAAATATATTTCTATGGTTCAGTTGGCTATAATGTTAAAAAATAAACAACAGCTGCTCCGGATATAAGTTTTGAGAAACTAAGTAGGTAGTAGTTTCCGGGAGAATATGTATTTGTGTGCCATTTATGTGCGTACGTACATACATGCATATATAGACTCTCTAAAGCCAACAATAAATTGTGAATGTGGTTTGAAAAACTAAAAAATACGAATTTTTAATTACCTCGCAATCCAAGCATTAACTGTATAACTAGATTATGTTTCTAAATTGAAAATTAAAATAATTATTAAAGATTTAATATGAAAAATGAAAATGTGAAAGGCTACAATAAATATTCTTTGTGGAACGTTTCAGACTGTTAAAATAACAACAAATCAGCAAAAATTTAACCAAAAATAGCAGCTTGTGTTTGCTATTGTCGTTCGGTGTAAATTATTTGGACTAAAAAAATTATCTATATTTTTTAAAATTATTTGAAAAAGCACGTTGCCATCAAATGAAAATGATCTTTAATAATTTAATTTAAAATATGCTAAAAATGAGATTTCCTTCTTATCAGTTAATTAAATTTTTGTAATGTTTGTTGACCGTTTTAAAAATCACTGTTCAGGAAAGTGTGTAATAGCATTTCCGTATCATTCTTTATAATTATACATATATGCATATGTGTACATACATACATACATACTTATGTGTATGTGGGTAAAGTACCAGCAGCGAGTCGATAGATTTTCGAAAACAAATTTTATCACGTACTGTGTACCAATTAAAAACCACATTTAACTAACTCTAAATTAATTTTCTATGAAATTTAATAATGAAGCCACTATTTTGCCAACAACTTCATGAGCAATTCTTTGACTCATCAAAGTCTGATGCAAACTGAGTTGATAAGGCAGGTGAAGAAATAGCCAAACCTTTGTGATATAAATGAATGAAATACCCATCGGAATGCACGTACTAATATTACAACAAGAGCAACAACAAAATATTCTTAGAAAACATTTATTTTTCAGATAAAAATGACATGTGTAAAAATTGTAGAATCTTCGTGTTTGGCCTTTTGGCACAATAACGCTCTATATACAAATACATATATGTACATATGTTTGTATTTATGTACGTATATATAAAGTGGAAGTTTTTGTTGAATGCCTTCATGCAATTAAGTACAAATGAGTGAAACTTATAAATATATACATACATATGCAACAATGCACGTATGTATTTAAGTGTGAATATGTGTGTGTATTTTTTGCTGACTTAGTGACTAGTTTTGCAGGCAAAGGCATAGCTAAATGTTGTATTGGTGAACGTTGGATGAGACCTTATGGACGTTTACATATATAAAGTATATAATCGGTTTATCTACAGAGTTAGTTACATACATATTCTATATGTACATAGACATAATATATAAATACTTGTGTTTGCTTATATAAAACGCTGGCTTAAAAATATTATTTGGTATTTATATATGCTAATTGCTAAATAATACTACAATGTTCTTATAAAATTATCTGTGTATGTGTGCGTATGCATGTTCGTTTGGATTGTGTCAAAAGCAGTAGACAAATGTCCAGTAGAGCGCATTGAAGGCCAAAAACATAACCGGAAATAGGAAACGTGAACGCCGATCGATCCACATGGCGATCTCTTGTGGTGTCATTGTTGTAAATGTTGTATGATCAGGATTCGCTTCCTTCTCCTTATCGTTCATGCTGTACGTTCCAGTTTTATCGATATTAATGACATGATCCGTACCGTTGCTATTGCGCTCACTCGTCACGGATGCAGTGTCTGCGCACTCGGTGGTGATAATCGGCAGGTTCTGAAAATAGTTGTATAATTTACCGATGCTTTTCAATCGTTACTACTTCGTTGCTTTAACTTACATGTACAGTTAGGTGATTGTTGTAACCCGGATTGGAATTACCCTTCAATACGCTTTCCGTGCTGGATGTTATATTATCGAGACTGGAGCAAGAGCGCGTGCGCGACAGATTATTCTTGTTTATATCGCGTCTGGTTGGACGCGGTGTTAGTGAGGCCTTCACTATGTATTTGCTATTCACTTTCTTCAATTCAACATTCTCTTTGCGTCGCCAAATCGTATTGACGAAGGCAAATTCCACCAAACTGCCGAAGATGAAGAATGTGCAGCCGAGAAACCAAATTTCAGATACTTTTATGTAACTCACTTTGGGTAAGGTTTTCGTTTGGGATGACGATAACGTAATGAATGATAACATAGTGCTGGTACCTGCAAGATAATAGAAGAAAGTGAAATTTTGTTGTTGTAGATGATGTTGGGGGAGATGATAGCTGATTTTTAGAGAAATTTTAAGTTTAAAATATTTGGTCTGTACTTTTAGCTTCATAGTCTAACGTTCTTTTACTTGGCTCCTAAATGTAGGCAATATTTTCGAAAACTAATTTTCGGTCAAAATATTGATTTTGTAGGTAATAATATTTGGAGAGCTGTAAACCTTTATATTCATAGATCAAATTTATTTTCTGTGACGCCCAAAGGTAGGCAACAATTTTTTACTAGATTTTCTGCCAAAATTTTAATCTTGTGATTTGTGATTTTTCGCTAATGTATTTTTTTTTGTAATTAAATTTCAATAATTAATAAAAGTTAAAACCGGCTTTAGCTTTTTAGATTATCTTTTTTTTCTGGACTCCTAAATGTAGGCAACACTTTCGAAAAAAAAAATCCGTTTAAAATGTATCTTAGCAATAATGATATATGAAGAGAATTTTATAAGGTCTGAACCTTCACTACATAGTTCAACTTTCTTCTCATTGGCGCCTAAAGGTAGGCAACTCTTTTTTTTTAATTCATTTATATACAAAATTTTAATAAATATTTTGTTTTACTTACCTAACATAATACGAGGAGGAGATTGGTCGGCCTGCAACCAAAATGAAACCCACGAAATTGCAACGATCATCATTGAGGGCAAGAAATAGTCCAGCAAATAGAAACCGGTTTCACGGCTAAGATGTACCGTAAAACTGAGAGAACTATAATTGCCAACTGCAAACATAATAGAGAATAATAATAAAAATTACATGTGATTACATTGTGATTACATAATGAATATCGTAAACATAATCTTATTAACAATCGGTGGGATTTCAATAACCCGATTTTAACTGAAGCTTTAAAGAACCAACAAGACTCCACTCACCGAACGATCCATGTCGCAAATTAATACCATCCGAGTTGACAATCGTTTCGTTATACCAAAAGCCTTGCATATTATATTCGGTTAGGTGCATTTCGGGATCGAACGAAATCGGCGAATATGGTTCCCATTTGAGCACCATTTCCGTTTTGTTGTACATCCCTGCAAAAATACATATATTTCATGCTCATTTACGCTCAAAGAAGCTACTCGATCTGTCTCTCTTCAACTTACAACTCTCCAACACAGTCGAACAGAATTGCTCGTCGAAGGGAAACTTCTTGAAGTTCATGTAGCAGTAGAGCGTTGCCTGCAAGCGCTGCGAAATAACGACTCGTCCTTCGGGCGATATCGAGGTCAAGACATCTTTCTCATCCGTACCCAAAATGCTGGAGTCACGTTCGTTGGCGAAGAAGATGTGCGGCAGCCACAGACGTTCGCTCAAGTGCTTCTGTCCGATGATATTGTCGTGTCGCTTCAACTCTTTGTAAGACAGACGACTGTCGTTGAAGCTTAGCTGCAGCAACGCGTGCATTTTGAATTGTAACAAGTCGGAATTTAGATTTTGCAAAAAGTACACGTAGATACGCGCCTTAACGGTAACGGGCAAACGTTCACCATTCATGCCATATTCTATAATTATGTACAGTTATTTATTTATTTTTCAATTTTTATGAAAATTTTTCTTTGAAAACTCACCGATTGGCCGTTCTAGGCGATCATAACGGCATACATGCGTTAACCGCTGTATTAGTTGTGTTTGTTGTAAGTTTGTAGCGTTCGAGATGGGCGGGCAGTCTTCCTCCACTTCAGCAGCTTGCGACGCTCTAAAGAAGAACAAGAAGGAAAGATATTTTTATTAATTTATTATAAGCGGATCTTGATGATTCAGAGAAGGGATAATGTAAGCTAATAACTAACAGTTTTTTTTGCTATGTTATGTATCTATATCAAGAAGTTAACACATTTTCGCTAATATTTTGGGTATGAAACGTGTGGCTAGACTCATACCAAAATACCCGAAGCTTTTGCAAAAACGAGTACAATTGGAAGTCACAAAAAAAGCTTGACAACGTAGTTGGGGGCCCTATATTCATATAACCCATCATTACTGGGTTCGTGATGTGAGTTTATGAATATGACGTCGAAGCTGTTCAACAATTCAATTTATGATCTGGACATAAAATGCGTCATATCGATCCATAAGTCATTCCGAGTTACGGCGAACGACGCCGAATCGACTCTCCACGGTCTTTTTTATACTCTCGCAACAAAGTTGCTAAGGAGAGTATTATAGTTTTATTCACATAACGGTTGTTTGTAAGTCCTAAAACTAAAAGAGTCAGATATAGGGTTATATATACCAAAGTGATCAGGGTGACGAGTAGAGTTGAAATCCGGATGTCTGTCTGTCCGTCCGTCCGTCCGTGCAAGCTGTAACTTGAGTAAAAATTGAGATATCATGATGAAACTTGGTACACGTATTTCTTGGCCCCATAAGATGTTCGAAGTTCGAAGATGGGCAAAATCGGCCCACTGCCACGCCCACAAAATGGCGTAAACCGAAAACCTATAAAGTGTCATAACTAAGCCATAAATAAAGATATTAAAGTGAAATTTGGCACAAAGGATCGCATTAGGGAGGGGCATATTTGGACGTAATTTTTTTGGAAAAGTGGGCGTGGCCCCGCCCCCTACTAAGTTTTTTGTACATATCTCGGAAACTACTATAGCTATGTCAACCAAACTCTATAGAGTCGTTTCTTTTAGGCATTTCCATATACAGTTCAAAAATGGAAGAAATCGGATAATAACCACGCCCACCTCCCATACAAAGGTTATGTTGAAAATCACTAAAAGTGCGTTAACCGACTAACAAAAAACGCCAGAAACACTAAATTTTACGGAAGAAATGGCAGAAGGAAGCTGCACCCAGACTTTTTTTAAAAATTGAAAATGGGCGTGGTGTCGCCCACTTATGGACCAAAAACCATATCTCAGGAACTACTCGACCGATTTCAATGAAATTCGGTATATAATATTTTCTTAACACCCTGATGACATGTACGAAATATGGGTGAAATCGGTTCACAACCACGCCTTCTTCCAATATAACGCTATTTTGAATTCCATCTGATGCCTTCTCTGTATAATATATGCATTAGGAACCAATGATGATAGCGGAATAAAACTTTACACAAATACGGTATTTGAGCTGAGGTATCCCTTGTGGAAAAATTGTCGTGATCGGACTATAACTTTTCAAGGTCCCTGATATCGAACACGAAGAACTCAGTGCCTAACCTAACCTAATTTTTCACCGAAAATATCGGTAAATCTCTCAGAATTTAATTTTAATTAATTTTACAGCAAAATAAAAAAATATGTAAATGACGGATAATGAAATCTCGATTATCACTTTATCATGCGAGAGTATAAAATGTTCGGTGACACTCGAACTTAGCTCTTCTTCTGTTTTTACTGAGCCTTAATTTTGTGGCAAACTCCGAAACACTGTTCAGTGTATAAAAATAAATAAATGCCACAAGTGAGATACTTTTGCCTTTGCACCGGCAATCCTTTGGTAAGCAACACAACAACAGCTGTTCTCATTCTTATTTCCGTATAGAAAATTAATTTTCTTCAAAGTTTGCACTATTTTTTAATTAAGCATCTTCTTATATAACATATACATATGTACGCATGTATGTAAGTGTATGTGTGTTGCCTATTCTAATAAAAGTGCCGCCAATGAGTAAACAAACCGCCATAGAATATTTGTAAGTATGTAAGTGTGTATGTGTGTGTGTACACAGTTGATTACGAAAGCATTTAAAAAGTTTAAAAAAACTGAATTTTTGTTATTTTTCAAAGAAAACACACAATGACAGTAATGAGCTTCGGAAATCCAATAGTAAATAATTGCGAGATGCTTATGCACAAATTAATGGAAAATATTTATACAAAACGTTGTGTTGCATATTGCGCAAACAATGAGCAGCGATAAGTGCTTAGCTGACAAAATACTTCGCTTTTATAACACGCGGCAGCAGAATATAGGGCTATAGCCGAAATAATTAAAAATACTTTTTTTATTTATTTATTTATTTGCTATCTTTATTTTTCTTTAAATAAATGTGACTGTAAAACTAAAAATAATTAAAATTGTCCTTTCAGGCAGCGAAGGTTAGCAAAATATTATTTAATTTTCCAGCGGTTAAGAAAACAAGAGGGATTAAGCCTCAAAAGTTGCACAAATAATTTTTTATATGCATTATATTTTTGTTGTTGTTATGGTTTTTATACTCTTGCAACATGTTGCTACAGGGTATAATAGTCATAACTGGAAACAGCTGACGATTGTACGTATCACCTGAAACTAAGCGAGATGCATAGATATGGGGTGACGAGACTAGTTGAAACCCTGGTGATTGTCTGTCTATCCGTCCGTCCGTGCAAGCTGTAACTTGACTATATGTATCTCTTATCTCGTACCACTGCCACGGCCACAAAACGCCATTAACAGAAAATCAATAAAATGCTACATAGGCTACTATATATATTTCTGGCCTAAACAACACTAAGTTGCCAGGGGCAATCTGACATTTCCATTGGAAAGTTTGACATTTTTTAGCATAACATCACTCAGAACGTTTTGTCATTTAATCGTGAATTGATTTATTTACAGGGAATTAAAAAATTCATCTCGGCCAAAAAATGGAATTAACTCGTGAACATTTTCGTGCGATCATTTTTCACAACTTTCGACGTGGATTATCACGACAAGAGTGCATCGATGAACTAAAATCTTTGTACGGCTATGAAGCACCATCCTATAGCACTGTGAAAAACTGGTACAACGAATTCAATCGTGGCCGACGCTCGCTCAAAGACGAATTCCGTGAAGGTCGTCCAAAAACAGCCGTTGTGCCAGAAAATATCGATGCCGTACGTGAACTGATAATGCGAGACCGTCATGTAACATACCTTCAGATAGAGACATGCCTATGCATTTCTCCCACCAGCAGACAGCGATATTGCATGAACACCTGGCCGTAAAAAAGGTTTGTTCTCGTTGGATCCCGCACAATTTGACAATCGCTCAAAAGAAGGCTCGTGTGGATTGGTGTAAAGAAATGCAGAAAAAAACGATTGCGGTGCTTCAAAAGACGTTTATAAGATCGTCACAGGTGACGAATCATGAATCTATGCGTATGAGCCCGAAACAAAACAGCAATCGACCGTGTGGGTCTTCCAAGACGAGCCAAATCTAACGAAAAAAAACAAAAAAAACATTTTCGTTGATAAATATTCCTATTTTCATTATTAGGCCAGAAATATATATAGCAGCCCTCGTATAACGGTTTATGCTTAGAATGAATAAAATCGGGTGAAAGCTCGCCCTAGACTCCATATATCCATAGTTCTTGTTTGTGTTATGCAAAATTTGTTTGTTTGCTTGGATTTCCTCAGCTTTATGACATTTTTAAACTCATCTTAAGTCTACGTAGGTATATACTATTTCTTCAATAAAATGCAAATTCAAGTAATTATGAATATAGCGTATATACCAACAAGTGCACGTATGTAGATATGTATATCTGTATGTTTGTACATATGTTTATTTGCTTTTTGGCGCGTATTTTCTATTTGCACATTTCAATAAATATTTGCACAGCACGACATTTGTCAACTGAACTCAAACAACGGTAAGTTCGTCACGGTTGATCTCTTTTATATCAGCGAAATTGACACTTCTTATTAACGCACCATGCAATTTGCATATGAAAACATTTTATGGGTAGAACATGTTGTTTACCGTTGCATATTTGCGAAACTTTGCAAGCGAACCCAATAAATGCCCGCTTATGCACATAGAAGTGTGCTCTGAATATTTTAAAAGCTCTCCATTATGAGCAAAAGGCAGATTTAAAAAATGCTTCGAATAGTTCCACTTTAACTTTGACTAAGGTGTGGTAATTGTGTTTGGCTTGGAAGAAAAAAAAACAAAATTCATAAATTTAAAAAAGTATGGCAACCGTAGCTGAGAGTGTACACGAAGACTGTGGATAGTCGATTCGGTGTCGTTCGCACACATCGCATCAATCAATGGTTTTATTAACACTTCGGTGAGCAAATAATTTCACGTTTTAGGCCGGTCGATTGCCCACCAAGATCGTGTAATGCCACACCGTTAGACTTCTTCTTGTGGCGATATGTAACGTCTAAAGTCTATGCGGACAATTCCTCTTCGGTTCAGGCCTTGGGGCAAAACATCACGCGTGTCATTAGCCAGTTACCAGTCGAAATGCTTGAACGAGTCATCGATAATTGAACTCAACAGATGGACATCTAAGACGTAGCTGCGACCAACATTTGAAAGGGATAGTCTTGAAAAAGTAAATGCCAAAGAATCTCCTTTCAAATAATAATAAATATTCCCCATTAAATTTTAAGTTTCTGTATCTGTATGGGAGCCTCGAAATGGATTAACCTTTAGAAGGAGCCGCTCATTTATTGGAATCGCTGATATTGGAGAACTATATAAAGTAGGATAAAGCCGCCAAACAAATTGAGCGACCAAAATCAAAATAAACATCTTTTTTTGCCATTTTGTGCTTTAAAAAATGCCCCTATGAAGAGTATTGTAGCTCTTTTGCAGCCGAAGTTAATGTTTCTTTCTTTTTTAATTTATAATATTTTACTATTATTGATTTTTACCAAAAAAAACAGGATTCACTTAATTTTTTTTACATTTTTCATTTTCACATCACAAAAAACTTGCTTTTTCATTTTTTTTATTCTCAAATTCTTAATTTACAAATGTCAATTATCTGTGCAATTGAGATTCATAGACTTTGAATAAACCCATGACCTAACCTAACTATTTATTTTACCGCCTTCATGTCTATTTTAGGTATAAACAAACAAAGTGAACGTCATATTACTTCCAACCTAAGTACACTAGTCAATTGCAATCGCTGCCTCACTACCGCTATACTCTCACACATGCTAATACTAGCACAAATTACAGAAACAAATATGTGTGATGTAAAATTATCATATCATATCTAAAATGCGTGCACTAATAGTGCTTAATATCCTCATCAATTGTTAGTAATTGCTTTAAGCTTCTTAACATTAGTGCATATTTATACCCAACGCAACAAAAAATCTATAAATTACAACAGCAATAGAAAATTACACAGAATATAATATATTAATGAGTTTTTAGAAAACAAGCTTTTTTTAATCCGATATCAACACTGCCAGTCAACTACCGGTTAAATTGCAATAGCGGTACCCGAGATTTTTGTTAAAGTTTGTTTGAGATTTCTTTTTATTTTCCTAATTCTTTGCAGTTTCGGTAGTCCTGAGTTAACTCCAATTAGACTTCTATAGTCGCTTCTTGCAATGAAGCCACAAGGTTTTTAACGGTATAAGTTTACAATTAGCATTCTAATCCATTGAATTGCATCACTGTGACTCCGCTTATTTCGAATAATATTTTGCTGTCAGATCTGTCTGTTGATCTAACTATTATATAAATAATTTTATAAAATACTTTACACTACTTTACGAGGTGTGTTCAAAAAGTATCGCGAATTTTGAATTTTTTGTGGCGTTATGTTGGTACTCATGTCTCTCACTTATGCCGACAAGCTCGGCCATTTTGAATGTTCATTTAATTGTTGACAGCTGCTTTGCTCGCACGTGTTTTGGATCGTTTTCGATTTTTACCTATAAAAAAATATTGCACCACGATTACGCCCCTGCTCACACATCGTTGCTTGTGCACGACTTTTTGGCCAAAAACAACACACTAATGATGCCGCAGCCACCGTAGTCCCCAGATCTGGCCTGTGACTTTTTCATATTCATGAATAAATAAATAATTTTTGAAAAAACACAAAATTCGCGATACTTTTTGAATACACCTCGTATATAGTTATATAAATGCCTTGTTATCGGATTTCCTATTAAAAGTAAAATAAACCAATGATTAAATGATTAATTGATATTATTAGAGAAGTTATGTACTTAGAAATCACATGGTGCTACTTTTTGGAACAATCACATTGAAAGCATTAGAATTTTAAGGTCGCAATGCTCAGTGAATTATACACACTTAAGTCGAAATCTCATCAACTTCAAGATAACTGCTATTATATACTCTTAGAATTATTAAATCGTTATCATTGTCAGATTTGAAATGCAAATTCTGAAATTTCATTTCATTACGGGATTACGTTGGTTTTAATGGCCGAAAAAATGCCTATTTTGACCAAGTTTTTTTTCATATAATAAATGAATTAATTTATTACAACTTTTGAGCATATCAAAGAGAACCATTTGAATAATGATATGTGATTTTTTTATAAAAAAAACTTTTAGAAATTCAGCCATTGGCAGCTAGCTCCTGGACGCGCCGTCCAAAAAGGTCTCTTCGCGGTAGTCACACGAAGTATTCAACAAAAAATAAAAAAGTCAAATTTCATTGGCCAGTAGTAGTTGAGTATAGGTCGTCATTGATCGAAGGATTTGAAAAAAAAATTAATTTTTGTCAAAGTTGCAAGCAAAACAGTATGATTTAAGGTCTAATTTTTACCACAAATTGCTTTGAATAAATTAGTTACGAGCTTATCCTATTTAGAAGAACAGCGAATAAGATCGCTTCACTAGTTTCTAAAAAATCGTGACCACTTACTTTGAAAACGATGTATCGAGAAAGAAGATAATAGTTTTTTTGCACTGCGACCTATGGTCCATTGTGAAGTGGCCGACCGATCTAGCCTGACGAACCGCTCTACGGTTATTATGCTAAAACTAAAGCAATTCAACAATAGACCAGATCTTCTAGTGCTTTGTAAAGGTTTATTGATGAAAAAAAGTTACTAAAAACTGTAATATTTTTAATAATGATTTTTTATTTGAATCATATTTTACTGACGGCTTCTATATTATTCAGGCGAGGGGAAGATCTGATCTATGATTGCATTCAAGTATACTTGAACATGTTTTCATGCAATTTTGGAAAGAGAATTCACGCACAGACACATTCTATAGCATAAAGTCTGCTGAAATAACGAAAATTATTATTGATGAACTGGTCTCATAATATCTTGTAAATTTACTGATATATACGGTAGAAACCCAACCGGAAGTTTAAAAAGCATATTTTAATTATATGGCGTGTAGGGATAGTATTGATCCGATTTTATCATTTTTTGGCAATGCGAAATGTTTATGATTTTTATTAAGAAACCTCACAGTTTGACCACAAAACTTAAGCATCAAAGGGAATATTCTAGGATTTGAAGTAGAACCTTCCACTTCTTAATTAAAAAGCACACCCTTTCTCATAATAAAAAAAAATTTATAAACTCCAATAAAGATAATTTGAGCTCCAGATCGACTATAATTTAATTATATATATTTTAAAATTGTTTTTTTTTTTTTTAGCTTGTCGTTAGCAGTGAAAGTTAAAGCAGTGAGCGCATTCTGTTTTGTCCAAACTATAAAACAAACACGATTTTCAATTGAATATGCCATAATTAGCGCAATTTTGAACACAATTCTAATATTTGTATTGTTATTTCCAAAAATTATTTTAGCCACATCAGCCTTTCTGATGCCTTGAGCTTTACTAATAAAATTTAATACAC
This sequence comes from Bactrocera dorsalis, assembly GCF_023373825.1. NCBI lineage: Eukaryota > Metazoa > Arthropoda > Insecta > Diptera > Tephritidae > Bactrocera > Bactrocera dorsalis. The sequence goes on along the minus strand of NC_064307.1, from coordinate 18,267,907 downwards.
AGAAAGGTTCATACACACTACACCTTGCACTTTAACATTTTGATAAATTAATTTATTTCGCGCAAATACAACACCCACTACGCGCTATTTGGCCGCATACAAGTTCCAATAACGAAAAATACAAGTTTTACACGCGCGTAAAAAAAATCAAAAACATAAATAAGAAACATGTGTGTAAAAACTGCATTTTACAACTTCACTTAACGCATTTTTGACGCACTTTCGATTTTTTCGCCGTCGCAAGCGTTCATTTGAGGTTAACTCGACCTTCAACTAACGAGTAGCGGCGTCTCGCTAATGTTTGTTGGTACACGCCAGTGCGTATGAGTGACAATTTGCCGCTAGTACAAGCTTTCAATAGAGATTTCATTATCAATTTACATGTAGGCATGTGTGTACATATAAGTACCGGTTTCTAACGCAGTCAGCATGTTAGCAGACAACAGAAAAAGTACAAAAAATGAAACAAAAACAAAAACATGTTACATGAGTTCACACAGTCAGCTGAGTAAATACATACATTACTGTTTGTGCACCTATATTTTTATTGTTTTTATTTTCTATTTATTTTTGCTGTTCTATTTTATTTCATTTTTTTTTTCATTTTATACTTTTTTATATTTTCATTTGTTTTTGCGCAAACGCATTCGTTTTAGCAAATATAAAATAGCAGCGCGTCACAAATTCTAGTTCAAGGCGCTGCGAATCTCGTTAGCAGCATACGGACGTAACATTATCGGTAATTAGGCGTGTTTTGTCGAACTAAACAAAAGTTGCTTGCAATATTTTTAAATGCACTCAAAAGTATTTTTGAAAAAAAATAAAAAATAAACCGTAAACAATTTCGATAAAAAAGTAACATGAAAAATAGGAAAACAAATTCGCAGACAACGCTTATTACTTTATGAGTAATTTTTACGTAGAAACAAGCGTTCACGCTTTGCAGATAAACTTACGTTGACGATAGCTGTGTGGTGGTGAAAATAAAGCTGAGCAGCAGCACTTTGGTCACGATGTGAAAGTGTATATTCCGCATGTTGTGTGTGTTTGTTGTTGTTGCTCTGTTGAATTTTTTCAATCAAAATTTTTCTACTAATTTTTTATTTTTGTTTGTTGTTGTTATCTTGTTCAATTTTTTCTACAAATTTGTTTGTTGTTGTTGCTTTGCTTAATTTTTTAAACGAATTTTTTTCTAGTATTTTTTAAATTATTATTATTTTTTAATTAATTTTGTTGATTAATTTTAATAGTTACAATTAATTTTTTAACTTTATTATATTTTAAAATTTCTTTTTAGTTTTTAATTAATTTTGTTTCTTAATTTTAAAAATTTTCTATTAATTTTTGTTTGTTGTTGTTGCATTTCTGAATTTTTTCAATTTAATTTTTCGACAATTTTTTTAAATTAATATTATTTATAAATTTTTTAAATTAATTTTGGTAATTAATTTTTGAATTGTAATTTTTTTAGTTTTCTTATGTTTTTGAAAACTAGTATTTTTTAAATTTTTTGAATTAATTTTGTTTATTAGTTAATTAATTGATTACAATTAATATTTTTTTAATTAACTTAATTTCTTTAACTATTTTTTTATTTTTTTTTTATTAATTTGGTTAACAATTTTATTTTATTTTCGTTGTTTTATTGACTGAATTAAATAGAAAAGTAATCTTTTTCTAATTATTTGTAAATTTTCAATTAATTTTCTTATTTAAATATTTTATAATAATTATTATTTTTAATTAATCAAGCTTTTTCGAATTTTTATTAAAATAATTTTTTAAATTTAATTTTGTTTTTAATTTTTTAATTATAATTTCTATAATTATACTTTTTTCGTTAATTATTAATTTTTTTAATTAAATTTTGTTTTTAATTTTTTAATCACTATTTCTGTATTTAAACTTTTTTAGTTTATTACATATATTTTTTTAATTTTTTTTTAAATATTTTTTAATCAAAATATAATTTTTTAATAATTTTTTATCTATTTATATTTGTCAAATGCACTAAACAACTTCGCAAAATTTTCGCCGCAGTTTCTTTCCACGCCGCCGACCTAACCGTATAGGCGTTTTGAACGCTTATTACGTTTCAAGTTCAATATCTCACTTATGCTTTGAACAGGTGTAAAATATGTTTATTTGTATATGTCGTTTTGTAGCAATAAAAATCCTTCTATTATATACACTTATGCTTGCGTATGTGTGTGTGTTTCACCGGCTCACACACAAAAATCAAATTGCTGCAGCAATCGATTCCTCCTAGCAATAGCTAGCAATTGCAGCCGCTATGCTAACGGACAAACTCACTGCCGAAACGATCGAGTTTTGAGTTATTTAATTTTCGTATTTTCGAGTTGAGCAACGCATGCACCCGTTTTCGTGTCTACTCGTGTGTTTGTGCCGCAACCGCTATTTTTTAACGTCTTTTCGCTACGGTAACCGACTTCTATTTGAACTGGAGCGTTGCTTGGTAGCGCTTGAAATACCGATCTACCGAGTAGCAATGTTGGTAGCATGAAATAATATTAAAAAAACAAACCAAAAATAAAAACAAATACAAGCAATGATCACACACTGAGACACGTATGTGTATATGTCGCACTCCATATTGCTGTATTTACCGTTTTTTTATTGTTTTAAGATACTCTCACTTACTGATAAGGTGACAGATACCATACATTGTATATTTGTATGTGTGTATGTAGGTATGTACTTAGGTGCTCAAGTACAGGTGTGAGATGATGTTCTCAAATATATTTCTTTCATGATGCGGCTTGACGTATGCATATACCTTTTACGACATGCGGTAGGAAATGTTAGAGATCTAGTTAAGTTTGTGAAAAGATCTTTCTCTTTTCACTCCACACTTTTATCTCACTAGTTCAGACCAATATGTATGTATACATTTGGCGGTTCTCTAAGCTGAAAGCATTCAAACCCAAATCTCCACGGCAGACTTTGCCAAGCCTCCACGTATATTTTTCGCATAAAAGCTTCTCTCATAAATACTATTTTTTGGTAAATTTGAAGTTGTCATAATTGTTAAAAGACACTCCGTTTTTGTCTTGAAAAATAGAGATGCAGAGCAAACTCAAAAGGTTGACGATTTCGTGTTGCTTAGGATTGACTGATATTTCTGTGTTGTTTAGTTGAAAACATTGAAAATTCTCTCATCGTGACGAAAACAGCGGTGAGTCATAATGCTGAGGACCTCACAATTCCGTCTCAGTTTAAAAAAGTATCATATCATCGTTTTCCATGAGAAGTTTATTCGAAAAACTAAACTTAAATGTCTTCGATCGGAAATATAATATTCCCTATAATATTATTGTGGCTATTTAGACCCGGTTTAGTTGTCAAGGTAAAAGTTAGTTGTTATTGAAATCATCTAACTGCAGAAAACATGCAGTTTTAATAGGGTTGGTCCATGGGAGTGCTAGATGAGCGGGATTTAACTCGAGCTCTTCGTCTACAATACAAATAGGTGGTGGCAAGTAGGAGATTCACTAAGATGGAGTCGGTGAAGACGTCAATAGCATCACTGTGAATGGTGTTCAGTGCTTATCGTAAGTCCACTACGTCCATAATCTGATATGAATAATCACTTGATTCTCGTGGGATGCCATTTCGCTCTAAGCAGAGTAATTTTTACGAAAGTATTCTAACAGAAACGGCTTAGGGAGAATTTCTAGATTAATCCTCTGATCGTACGGATATAGTGTTCTTTGAAGCTTTTTCGTCTGCATTCGTAGCTTAAGACTCGCCGGCAAATTGTCTCTATTGTAAGTTGTCAACAACGTTTTGTCTTTTTCTCTGGTGCTCTCTATACTAATTTGTAATCACCGGTGTCGCTTGCGATGTGAAAGAGTAAAAGCTGTGGAATGTTACTCTCAAAATTTTAGGGTTGTTAAGAGTAGGAATTTTAATGTCATCGATTGTGATATTAAGATTCAGTACTCCTTCGTCTAGTTTGTATATATGGTCGCTTAGCAGAAAAGATGTGTGAAAATTGTTCAATTCCATGGCCTCTCGTCATTATCGGCTTCATGATCGTTCCTATTGGCTGCGATATTTTAAAGTTTTTCCAGTATTAAAAAAAAGTTTAAAAAAATATTAGGCAAGCAAACAAATATACTTGCATCCATACATATATTTTTTCACCATCTAAACTCTCTTTTATAATATAATGTTTTTGAAACATTGTCGGCAAAGGCGTAAAAATTCAATAATACATATATATCAAAGATAACATTTTTTCTTATTTTCAATATTTGTTTTTCATTATTATCAACCAATCGCCTGACGTCTGACTAAATAGACAATATTTAGTTTGATTCGCATGGATAAACCCTTTTCTTTTAATAAATTAAAATAATTAATATGGAATTAATTTTTGGAAAAGTAGCGGGGAGCGAAAGTATAGATATGTAAGTACATAGGTATGAACGTGTGTGTATAAAGTTTCGAAGACATTCGCGAAATACTTCAATTTCTCACTATTCAACTACTATAATACTATTTTCTGAGTTTTGGAAAGAAAACTTTAAACAAAATTTTATTTGGTAGTTGTTGATGGAGCTTTCTTCCCTCCGAAGCTACATTTCAATGCGAAGTACGAGTATGCCTTGATTTCCCAAGATTTCCGGGTCTACAAAAAAAAATATATACATACATACAAATAGTATAGCGCACATTTAATACAATCTTTCATCTAACGGCGAAATGCTACCTAGCAGAATCAAAACGGTCATTCAACAGTTATATATATACTTATTTATGTATAGGAATGTCATATCTAGCTATTTCGGGTATTTTGCAAATGCTCTTCATAACTAAAATAAATATTTAATCAAATATCGTTTTAATTAAATTTAAGCTCAAGCGGCTCTATTGCACAATACATGGGGAAAGCCATGAACTCATTTATATTACGAGGACGTGCGATATGACAGTGGATTTTTGAGTTTATTGCGGAATAATTTCAAATGCAACACTGTTACTGTTTTAAATCGTTTTATTATTGCAGATCATCTTATTAAATAATAATAAAAAAAATAAAAATAAATTGCATTTCTTCTTCTCTACTGGCGTAGACACCGTTTACGCGGTTATAGCTGAGTTTACAACATCATCTTCCTTTTCGTTGTTTGGCGACAATTGGAGATTCCAAATTTCCAAAAGCAAATTTGAAGTCTATGAAGAGATGTTGTGTGTCGATCCTCTTTTCACGGGTATTTTTGAAGATGTCTAAAACCACATTGATAAGGTCCAATCACTTTGGTTGGATGGTGAGCTTTAATCTTTCACACAATACGCTCTATAGAATCTGATATGAGATGTTGAGGTGGCTTATCCCACGGTAGTTGGTGCAGATTGGGGGTCTCTCTCTTTGTGGATTAGGCAGAGCACGCTTAAATTTCACTCATCTGGCATGGATTCGTCCGACCACATTCTACAAAGAAGCTGATGCATGCCTTATCAGTTCTTCGCTGCTGTATTTGAATAACTCGGCCGGCAATCCAGACGCGTAATGGCTATTCGAACTTCTTCATGGTCCAGCAATGGAATCGGTTTCACTATCTCCTGGTGTTTTGCTCTCACTGCCCTTCAACAGGCAGTAGAAGTGTTCCCTCCACAATTTCAGTGTGGCTTTCATATCATCATCATTTACTATCACCTCTGAGGGTTCAGTCACTAGATCATCTCTATGGATTCTACAAAAGTAAGTTCCGGCCTTGAAACTTTCTGTTAGTCGCCACATCTTTTCGTAGAATTTTCGAGCATTTTCGGAAGACGGAGCCATGTGTAGAAGTTCACGTAAGTGAGGAAAATCTTCTGAGCTACATTCACTTGGGAGTGGCCAGAAACGATTCTTTTTCATACGGCTCAAGCAGTTTACGACGGTCTTGAACCAAATACCGTCTGAGTTGCAAAAAAACATCCGTTTGAAGACGAGCTAATGTGAAAAGGCGAACCATTCCTTCCCAGGGTTGTGCGCCGGGTTTGGGTCCCGCCACGTAAAGAACACCGCCAATGAAAAGAAACAAATCATTAGAAACCAGAAAATATTTGTAGGGACTTGAAAATATTTTTATGGAAGGTTGCCACCTCTATACAATTTTAAATTTTTTAATATTGATAATATGTATGAAAAATGGCAATAATGAGATTAAATTAGAATACTTAATAATATTTCCGGCTGATTTTTTTTTCAGAAGCATTGCCACCTTTTTACTATTATCTTATATAATTCAATTGATTAAAAACATATATAATATGATAAGGGCATCAAAGTCAACAGGCTTAAGACAGATTTTTATACCAGATATTTGTGGTGTTGCCACCTAAGGTCCTTGTATAGAAAAAAATTTTTGATAAGAAATCTTCATGACATTTGGCTTGTATTATTGTCCGAGCCAACAAGGATTATTGTCCGATTTTTCAGTTCGGACCGCTATAGCATATAGCTGTCATAAAAACTCATTGATCAAAATTAAGTTCTTTTATGGAAACTTTGATTTTTTTATGTTATTCGTGCAGGGTATACTTCCTTCGTTGTAATCGCAATTAAAGTTTTTTTTTGTTTTTGTGTTCCTTCCATATGAGTTTAGTAGAGCCACAGTAACTATCCACAAAAATCTCTTTATAATATTTCGCTCGTGACTCGAAAATACCAATTTTGTACGTCATTTAATATAAGTAGGTCATTTAATTAGACAAAAATTTAATCAGATTAATTTGAATTAATTTTAATTAGCTAATATTTACAAAATTTAATTGGAAAATTTAATTAAATATATTAATGACATTGTCATTTTTGGTGATGGATCGCAGCGCTCTCAAGTAAGACGCAACATCATATCTCACAGCCAAATCATAATATGTAAATTTTTTATCTTTTTTTGCACCTAAGTACAGCACAAATATTTATACTTCCCATATAATAACACCAAAAGTTGCAACGGGACATAAGAAAGTTCGCTCTCCATGAGCTTACTCCTTCTGATTACGTATACGCCCAAGCATATCTCCAAAGACCATATCTTTGCGCATTGTCAATACACATATCTACATATGTATTTACAACAAAAAACATGTATAAAAATTTGCTTGTTGTTTTTAATTTTTAGCGACACGTTTTGCGAACGTTTTTCTCCAGCCCACATACCAAATTAGGCAAGCAATAACAACAAGGTGGCGCGCATTCAATTAGCCCAACGCCAATGCTATGCGTATTATATGCTTATAATCACTATTGTTGTAGTTAGTTGAAAAGTGAATGGCGGTTAGGCAGAATAATGAATATGAAATGCATGTCAGACCTTAAGGCATTATCTAGCTGCAGAAGTAAAAATTGCCAATATCAGTTTATTGCTCCTTAGTGTCATCGCTGCGAAACAATAATCGACCGGCTACAACAGCAATAAACATTTTTTATATGCAAATTAAATACAAAGGTATATGTGAGTGTGTATGTATGTATATACTATGTGTTTGTATTTATGTATTTGAAATTATGTTTATCAAAGTTGCATGAACTCAACCGCACGGTAGCTGGTGACGGAAATTGAGCAAAAACTAACATTGTAGGTGTAAACATTTAATCATTTTATTTCTATTTCCACAATTACTATCTTTTTTATTATAATTATAATTATGAATTCATAGCTTAACTCATATTTTATTTATTAAATAATATATGATATAAGTAGACTCTGTTGTTGCTTTTGTTGCTATGAGTGAGGAGTGAGTCTGAAGGTTTTAATTAAAAATTTATCATCGCAAATTATTTGAAAACAGATTAAGTAAAAAACTGAAAAGTGATGATAATGAAATTGTGGATGTTTCATAGTGGATATGTGCATATATACATATATGTACATATATGTGAATATCTTTTCGTGAACGTGCAGCGCCAGATATGAAAGCTGGTTGATAAGTCACCCATATTTTGAAGAGATGAGACAACTTTTTGTAAAAAAACAAAAAAGAAAAAAAAACATTAACTTCGGCACCACTGAAGCTATAATACCCTTCACAGGTGCACTATAATAAAGTTGATTTGGATAGGTCGGTTTGTATGACAGCTAAGTACTGATCTGTATAATTTGTATGGAGATTGTAGTGCAGGTCTTGATGCTAATCTATGCCAAATTCCGCAAAGTTACCTTGTTAAACTTGGAATTGAGTTTGATTAGACAGTTTGTACGACAGCTATAAGCTATAGTGGTCAGAACGAAATAATATGTTCTGCTGCCTCAGCGCAGAAGCCATTCACGAAAAAATCGACCATATCCAGACTCCGCAAAATGTACAGTATATAAGAATTATCACAAAAAAAAAATAAGATTCTACAGGTCAATATGCGATAGCAATTCAACCACCGCTAAGTGGCTACCCCCAAGAAGTAACATCAACATTATAGGTAAATGCAATAGCAACAGTTTCGTTTGTAACAGATGTAACCTCACAATAATTAGCTGTTACTTGACGCCAAGCGACAACATCAATAAAGAGATGGAGGGTCCTAGAAGACTATACTGGCAGTGATCATCAGTATATACATATCTGTCATGATAGACAACGAAACAAACGCCACACAGGAAAGGAACACAGGAACACGAAAATGGAAAGTTTCAAATTTAAACGCTACGAAATTAATTTCGGAAATGGACGAACAGACCCTGCTTAGTAGCTCTCCCAAAACTTTCAGAAAAATCATAGATAAAAAAATAGTTATGAAGAAACTCGGAGCTCGGATCCAACGCTGACAAAATGAATGACATCGTAAACTCACTCTTTCCCACGTACGAAAAAAGAGTCAGTGACACAGAACAGACTATAAAACTTTCAAAAATCCCCAGTTCACCCTCGAGGAACTGCAATTAATCGCTGGCAAGGTCAAAACTAACAAATCGCCCAGTCCAGACGGAATTCCAACAGAAATACTTGAAACAATCGCAGTAGAACGACCCGCAGTACTTTTAGACATGTACAACGGCCGCTTCGTAGCTGGAATATTTTCTGAAATTTGGAAGAAACAAGGAGTTGTCCTAATCGGCAAGTGAAAAGGGGATTCCAGCCCACATTGCCCACTACGCATGCTCAACACAGCGGAAAATCTCTCTAAAAGACTACTAACCTAAACTGAAAGCGGCTATCAATGAAGCTGACGGACTTTCCTCCAGACAGCACGGTTTTAGACCCGGAAGGTCAACCCTAAGCGCTATCCGAAGCGTTATTGAAAGTGTAGAAGTCGAACAACGTGGCACCTACGTACAAGCGAATAGTTCCCTTGGAGACTTTAGACGTTCGAAACACTTTCAATAACGCGAGATGGGCAGACATGATCGACGCTTTAGAAAAAAATTCAATGCTGTGGAGCGGTGCTATCTTAGTGTCGGCAAACAGCTTTATCAGACTAAAGAGGGATCACGACAAATAGAAGTTATGACAGGAGCACCACAAGGGTTAATTTTAGGCTAAGATCTGTAAAACATTAGTTATGACGGAATCGCCTATGCAGAAGACATAGCATCAGTAATCACAGCGCGAGTCCGTAGGAAGCCCGAAGAAAGCTGAATCAGATCATTCAGTGAATTAGGCAACACTAACATTGTCGTGCGATCATTTTTCACAACTTTCGACGTGGATTATCACGACAAGAGTGCATCGATGAACTAAAATCTTTGTATGGCTATGAAGCACCATCCTATAGCACTGTGAAAAACTGGTACAACGAATTCAATCGTGGCCGACGCTCGCTCAAAGACGAATTCCGTGAAGGTCGTCCAAAAACAGCCGTTGTGCCAGAAAACATCGATGCCGTGCGTAAACTGATAATGCAAGACCGTCATGTAACATACCTTCAGATAGAGGCATGCCTATGCATTGCTCCCACCAGGCACCTGAACACCTGGCCGTAAAAAAGGTTTGTTCTCGTTGGATCCCGCACAATTTGACAATCGGTCAAAAAAAACTGGTGTGGATTGGTGTAAAGAAATGCTGAAAAAATACGATCGCGGCGCTTCAAAAGACGTTTATAAGATCGTCACAGGTGACGAATCATGGATCTATGCGTATGAGCCCGAAACAAAACAGCAATCGACCGTGTGGGTCTTCCAAGACGAGCCAAATCCAACGAAAAAAAAACATTTTCGTTGATAAATATTCCTATTTTCATTATTAGGCCAGAAATATATATAGCAGCCCACGTATGACGGAATACTAAAACTTGAAATGCCAGAAAAATCGTGAGTCCGTAGGAAGCCCGAAGAAAGCTGAATCAGATCATTCAGTGAATTATATCAAAAACCATATACATATGAGTATAGTTCAATATAATTGTTGCCAAGGATATAAAATATATAAAAATATTATAAATTTTTAACTTTTTCTTAATTCCATAATCTACCACTATTTATAGTTGGCGGCGTCTGAATTTGCAAATTTCTTTTATTTAGACAGCCAACTAACCAAACCAAATAATACGTAGCATTTTTCAATGAGCAGTAGGCTTATCACAAAGCCGGTCGTCTGCTGCCTGTTCTTCTTTAATAATCTTGAATTTACTTTTTCTAAGCGTGCAGCTTATCGCTTTACAGATATACACTTTCCTGCTTAAGACGCACACAAATTCTGTGCTCAATTTAATTAAGGCCGCATCAGTCCTTTCGCCTTCACCTTTCCCATCCACGCTCCAGATTTTCGAATATTTTGTATTTCTTGTCGCACATTATCTAATTTGCCGTTTCCCATTTGGTTTTTATTTATTTTTTACGCCAGTAATATGTATTTATTTATACGAGTATGTACGTATTACTTATACTGCAGCGTCTGTTTGTTTGCACGAGATACATACGGTTCCGTAGAGTTCCGTTCCTTTGGGGCGTGAGTCACACAAACAAATTTATCTAACCTGACAGCTTCTATGCTTTTGAAAATCTCACGTTTCAACTGTAATAAACTCAAACGTTTTCTTTCATAATTTGCACGGCAAACTGTTGAATGACACAAATGAATTAAGATAAAAAATATTATTCTTATCAACTTTAAATATTTGTTGTACTTACTTTTAACAGTTTTGCGGTATTTAGTCAGTCAATTGTTTCAAAAAAACATGGGCCTGAAAACATCTCTCTAGATGTGTATGTATGTATGTTGTGTCTGTATGTTTGAAATAACTTTTAGCTGAGACTTTTTCAAAATAACAACTTTCCGCTCTCTCGACAGTAAGCAAAAATTTGGTGCTAGAATTTTAAGATAGCAGCGCAAAAACACAAAGATGCTCCAGCGAGATAATACCAGAAAACTACAGATGGCAGGCTATTATAATATTTTGTTCCTTTATGCTCTCTAAACATCTTTTATCTCTTGTATTGTGTCTAATGTTTGCTAGGTTGTTGGTGGATCTCATCAGTATTTGTGGTGCACTACAAACCACACTGTGGCCCTCAATGCCTCGTTGTACCATATATATCACATATGGACATAGCCGAAAGGTGTAAGGCCGCGAAAGCTGCTCTCTGACTGCGAGAAGCTGGGTGCTTAAATGACTGCGAGCTTGGACACTCGAAATTCTCGGATACTTTGATTTCACTACAAAATACGGATTCGCTAGTTCTCGATGAATGAAGTGGAGCTTGCGGCGATGTTTAGTAGAGGTGTACATTGCCGAGAACTATTCTTGAATTGTAGTTGTGGAATTTCTGCAGTGATTTTCAAGCGGAAGTGGCTGCCATAAAGATGGCAGTAGAGCCACTGCTCGGGTGAATATACTGCTTCAGAGTGTGGCTATCTACTCTACATTTTAGTCTCAAAAGTTGCAGAATGAGAAACGTTACGAGCTCCGTTGGCTTCTTAGAGTTCCCTAATAGATAGTTGGGCCTCTGGCTAACTCAGAAAAGGTTGGTCTACTACTTGCAACTGTGTATTACCAAGGCTCTTCCGGCCTATGGTAAATTTTAAGAGGTCGAGTGACCTCTTTACCCTCAGCGAAGTTCACCTCTCAATAGTTGTAGCAGTTTTAAGTGGACACTGTCCGATCGGGTTTCATGCGGTAAGATTGACAATTTTACTGGAAGCCAATTGCATCAGCAGTTTGGAAGAAGATGAGTTAGAATCATCTCAACACTTCCTTCTCCAATTTTCCGTCTTTGCCTTATTTATGCAAGTGTTTTTGATTAGTAAAAATTATTTAAAAAGGGTCGAGAACACGTTGACGATGAACCACGTCCAGGACGGCCGTGATGATCAACACATTAATAGAATAAAAAAATTGGTGCTTTAAATCGAGGATTACGATCAGAGATCTTACTGGCATCATGAAATATCGGAAGAATCAGTGAAAATATTTTGAAAGCTCATTTGGGCCTAAGAAAAGTGAAAACACGATTGGTTCCAAAATCACACAATTTTTTCGAAAACCGGGGTGGTGATAATGTCTCTGAAACAATGCTTTCGACTAGGATGTCATGAAACGTATTATTACTGGCGTTGAGCCTTGGATCTATGCTTACAATTCGAAAACATACGATCAATCGACCAAAAATTGGGGCAAAGGTGAGCCGAAGCCGAAAAACACGCTAAAACAGGTCAAAAATCAAGGTTATGTTGACAGTTTACTTCAATTATCGAAGTGTGGTGCACTCCGAATTTTTTCCGTTCGGCCAAACTGTCAACAAGTTTTTGCACCAGGATAATGCAACGTCGCATACTGCACTGATCATTCGTGAGTTTTTCGTCAAATTTTCAACTAATATCATGACGCAACCACCACATTCGCCTGATTTAACTCCATGTGACTTTTGGCTATTCAGCAAACTGAAACTACCGCTTCGGAGAAGCCGTTTTCGAGTCAATTGAAAACATTAAACGTGAATCGCTACGCGCATTGAAGGATTCCGGAAATTGACCCTAGCAACTGTTTCGAAGATTGGAAAAAAGTTGACATAAATGTATTGGGGTTAAAGAGGGTTACTTTGAGAGGGACAACTTGGATTTAGAAGAATAAATTAAAAATTTTAAAACTATGAACAAAGTCTTACTAATTTGTGCTCATAGTGATAGAGATTAAAATCAGATTTTTATGAAAAAAGTTCAATTAATAAAAATTCTTTACATGTGTGCGACATGTACTATATATTAGTTCCCATTATTTCCATGAGTTTAAGTAAATACCGTTAATATACGCATTAGAAAAATCCCAAGGTATCAATCTTAATTCAAGCAATTAAGTTTAGACAGTCAATTAAAGTTATTGCTAATTAAATATTAGAACACTTCAATTGGGTAAGTGTGCCGTTTGAAGTGGGAGGAACTGATTAACAAATCGGATATAAAAAGTTTATGTGTATGTTTGAAAATATTTAGACTCCTATCATTTATAACAACTGATAAGCCTAATTTCTACGTCACCATAGCATTTTAAAGTGCAAATATGCCAATGGAAATTATTGAAATTACTGTTTATTGTATGCTCAATAACATTCATCAATCATAAACATCAAAAATCTGAGGAATTCAATTAGTAATCCATCGTTATAAAATTGTTTATACTCTCATTAACAAATAAATATTTATGTTTGTTTATAATTATTAGAGTCGTTACAGAGATATTAAAATTTTCTTTTTGGAGGGGTTCAGAATTTTCAAGCCAACAAGGCCCTTAAAACTTATATAACTGTAACCTGTGGCTCTGGCTGCATAAATCTTCGCATTCGAAGAAATCAAATAGAGTGCAAGTGTTTGATAGTTAACGGTTATGATTTTTACAACTGCAAGTTGAGAGTTGCTGCAAGATGAATTGCTTGTAATTAATATTACTCTTGCCTCATCATTACCGGATTTTGAGCAGTTGGTAGTTCCATTGTCCTCTTGCGTGTGTTCAGTGAGCGCTGTCAATATTTATGTGACCGCAATACTCTGCTTACATAGTTTAACCCGAAAGAGTATTTTAAGCTCGTTGGCCGGTATGGCCGCCATTATGCCGGTGCAAGCCTTTTGAATGGCCTCTACGTCGGCATAAAGCTTTCCTTTCATGAACAAATGCATTTTTCCGAAAAGGAAGAAGTGGCACGGTGCCATAGCAGGTGAATACGGGGAGTGGTTAATGGTTAAATGTGATTTTTGGTCAAATAATCGTCCTTCGAATGATTGATTCGCAATTTTTGGTCGTCAGTCAATTTGTGTGGAACAAACTCTGCACACACCTTTCGTAAGCCCAAATGTTCTGTCAAAATGCGATAAATCGATGTTTTGAAGATGTTCAATTCCATTTCTATGAATTTTAATTATGATGTCGGCTGATTTTTGATGAAATCACGCACAGTTTTGATGGAATTTCCGGTGATCACGGATTTGGTTGACCCACATGTTGATCGTCATTTATGTGCTCATGACCAATTTGAAAACGTTGAAACCACTCGTGCACTCTGCTACGGGAACTATCACCATAAGCTTGTTTCATCAATTGAAACGTTTCGGTAAAAGTTTTACCAATTTTAAAACAAAATTTAATGTTGGCTCTTTGTTCGAAGCTCATTTTCGCACCGATAACACAAACATACTGACACTTAAAACACAATAACTTCACTTCCAGTCAATGAAATTTCATGAAATTCGCACTCGAAAATCGATAAGGATAACAGATTCTAACGCAATGGCCGGCATATAGATGGCGGCACCAGGGGGCGCTAGATTCAAAAAGTCCTGTTTACTATGGAATGCACCTTGTATACGGTTCCATTGATGTCCCAATCTGACGATAGGTCACTTGACGATCTTGCAATATCATTTTGTGCACAGCATCAATATTTTCCAGAACAAAAACTGATTTTGAACGACTTCAACGAATTTTCTTGGAGTGACCTACCTCTATCGAATTCACCATATCATACTGGTCCTAGATGGAGATTCATCGCCAAAAATTAAATTAATTTAATCGATGTACTGTTGTTGAGTTAATCCACGTCAAAAGTTGTAAAAATTAATCACGTGTTCGCTATTTAATTCCATTTCTTCACTAAGATGAATATTTTAAGTTACTGTTAACAATACAAATAGCGCTCGCATGTCAAAACCTGCTGAGTATGTATAACAACAAAAATGTCAGATTTTACGATAAAGTTGTCAAATCCCGCAATACAAGGTCAACCTACGTATTTTTTAGTAAGATAAACAAAAGAGGTTCCAGAATTTATTTACAAACTTTAAAATTGTATTTTGAGACCACTAACGTCACAGCCATATAACTGAAAGTGGACCATATTTTTTTACACCTTAATTAATCATCATTTTAATGCCTCTTAACCATTTATGTGAATATGTTCTAAATATACAATATTTATGTGCGGAGATAACACCTACATACGTAAGCAAGCTCTAGGATTTAATATGCCCGATGTCATACGTAATGGTAGCCGACCCAAGAGGTACACAATCGGATAGTCTCATAGATACTAAGCACACACAATAAGTAGGAGTACACAGTACTACAAATCATTGGTAAACAATAATGTTGTTGGTTTTTTTTTATTCTGCATATTGCAATTCTAGTTTCTAGATTTCTGGCGTAGGTGCAAACCTACGCACATAGAGTTTATGTATATCGAGTAATTAATGTCAATATTTGTTTAAAACTATCATACATGAATAAAGGAAATTCATTAGCGAGCGCTGTGTTTATTAATACCAAACATTTGTTGTTGTTAATAAAAGAAAAATACTCCCAAATATACAGGGGGGTTCGTAGATGCTCCATTGTCCGTCTACTTGTTTGATGAGCTATTCAAATATGGCAGCGAAGAACTGATAAGGAGCATGTATCAGCTTCTTTGTAAAATATAGACGGATGAAAGTATATCCGACGATTGGCACATATTTAAGTGTGTTCTGCCCAATCCACGAAACCCCCCCGATTACCGTGGGATAAGCCTCTTTAATACCACATAATATCGAGCGTAGTGTGTAAAAGACTGAAGCCCACAAAAGCTCCAAAGCTCCGTCAGGATCGGGAAGGACTTCTACGAGCCGTTTGCTGTAAATCCAGCGAGGTTTCAGACCAGGAGACTCCCTATCGTGTGACTTCTTCAATCTATTGCTGGAGAAGGTTCGATCTTCTATAAGAATGTACAACTGCTGAACAACCGCACTGTGAGTTCTGTTTTCTCTAGACTGGATAAGGAAGCGAAACGAATGGGTCTGGTTTTGAACGAGGACAAGAAGAAATATCACAGTCATAGCATTCGAGTCGTGGCTCGCACGTCACAGTCATAACCTGGTCAGTCAGTCTTGAAATTCAACGCAGTATAACTCTTGCCAAAAGATGACACTTTGGACTGAGTAGGCAACTGAAAAGTCCTCTTTCGATGAACAAAGACCAAACTTTATAAGTCCTTCATCATTCCCGTTCTGCTATATGGTGCAGAGGCGTGAATAATGACATCATCTGATGAGTCCGCCTTAGGAGTGTTCGAGAGAAAGGGAAGTAATAGTAGTAGTAGCAGACGATGGAACGATGGGCGGTACGAGGTCATGTTGTTCGGATGGAGGAGAACACAGTAGCTTTGAAGTTTTAGTTTAAGGGCCCGGCGGTGGAAACAGAGGAAGATCTCCACACCGCTGGAGAGATGATTAGGATCTAAGGGAAGCATTTATCCGGTTCAATCCATTTTTAACACACAGACATACTATTGTTAGAAAAGTATTCTCTCTAAATTTCATTTATATTCCGATATTTTCAGTCAAAAGACAACTATAGGTTATTAAGGCGCTAGGCGCATCGACACTTCAGTTTAAGCGTAACAATATTTTTCATATTTTGTTGTTGTTTATACTTTGCATGTTGTCCATATTTGTCGTGTTAATTACACAAATTCTACGTTTGCATTAAAAACAATAATGCTGTGGCGTAAGCATCCGGCATGTGTACTCACTACCACCTCAGCGCTTCTTTATTCTGTGGTCTAAATTTAGATTCACCTTTCACTGTTTTAACGCCTAATTACTTTATAACTCCGCGTGTGTTTGTATGTGTGTGCAAATAAGCTAGGTATACAGAGAAGGATTAACGGGAATGGACGTCATGAATTTTCACTAAAGCGGTTGCATGTGATACAGTGTCTTTAATTAAATTGTTTCGTGCGCTCAGGGCGGATATGTTTAGCACGTGCGAAAAGATTATGTAGAATATATGGTGGATCGTGCAAAAGAGTTATAAAAATAGTAGAGTTCAATGAGGGGATGGTAAGGATATTTTTTATTTATATTAAGTAAATAAAATTTACATTCCGTCGAAGTTCAACAGACAAGGTGTGTTCCAAAGTAAACAGGACTTTTTGAATCTAGCGCCCCTGGTGGCGCCATCTATATGTCGACTGGTGCGTTAGAATCTGCTATCTTTATCGATTGTCCAGTGAGAATTTCATGACATTTCATCGATTGGAAGTGAAGTTATTGCGTTTTAAGTGTCAGTATGTTTGTGTTATCGGTGCGAAAATGAGCTTCGAACAAAGAGTCAACATTAAATTTTGTTTTAAAATTGGTAAAACTTTTACCGAAACGTTTCAATTGATGAAACAAGTTTATGGCGATGATTGCCTATCCCGTAGCAGAGTGCACGAGTGGTTTCAACGTTTTCAAAGTGGTCGTGAGGACATAAATGACGATCAACATGTGGGCCAATCAAAATCCGTGATCACCGGAAGTTCCATCGAAACTGTGCGTGAATTCAACAAAAATCAGCCGAAATTATCATTGAAATTCATGGAAATGGAATTGAACATCTCCAAAACATCGATTTATCGCATTTTGACCGAACATTTGGGCTTGCGAAAGGGGTGTGCACGGCTTGGTCCACACAAATTGACTGACGACTAAAAACTGCTCAGAATCAAACATTCGAAGGACGATTATGACCAAAAATCACATTTTAACCATTAACCACTCCCCGTATTCAGCTGATTTCAAACGATGCACTCAGTCTTAAAACTTTCAGCTCGGAAGACAGTTTCTTCCACTCATTTGAACGATGGAAAACGTCGACTCAGTACGTGATCGTTACGCCCTGGAGACTGCTTGCTATTTTCGGCGCATTTTTGTTGACTCAAATAATGCTGCGATAAAGCCTCAGCACTCGGCGTTACTGTGTCGCGTGTCTGCGGCACTTTATTGCACTCGGTCAGCACCCCTAGGGCTTTATAAAAGTACATACATACAATTAGTAATAAATGTTAAAATAAATTGTGACTGCTTGGTATGTATTATATTTATTCTATATAGCTCTATTTTATAGCATCTCCTAAGCAACCAGATTATCAAGTGAAAGTGCGACTAATTTTTATCTTTATTACTCAAAGTATGGACGTAGTATTGAAGTAAATCCCTGAAATAAACGATGTATGTATGTAAATATTTATGTAATTGTACATTTAATATGTATATATTCAAGGGTTTTCTGCCTTTTAAAGTAACAGCTGATAACATCACACTGATAGAAGTAAGTGAAAGTGTTTTTGGGGGTACAGAAGGCTTGAGTATATATGTAACTTTTTTTTCTTATTGTTTATGGAAGCTAACACAGACATACTTGTGGATATTTGTCTATATATCTATATTTACCACTATTTCAATATTTTTATTTGTTTAACACTTAGAACTAATACCAACATTGAAATATTATTCACTATGAAATTTGAAATTAGCGCTAACTAAGTACAATAATTATTGTTTATAATATATTCTATATATATAAATGATTTCAACAACAACAAATTTCAATAGACATTGAAGTGTTGTCTGCGAAGATAAAGTGAGTCAGGTAATGAAGGAAGTGTATATAAGTATGTGCTGTTGAATACAATTGATAAAAGTTTACTTGATTAAAAAATCCAAACAAAAGAATGAGAAAATTTAATATTTAGTACACGGTTTATATGAAATCATGTGAATCACTGCTATATTCTTGCATCGATTTCGCAGCTAAATATATTTTCAAAACTACTCGCCGATTACTCGTATCACATGTGTAGAACTGTTTAAGCAATGAGTTCCTAAAGTAAATAAGTATGCATTTTTTTTTGTATTTAATAGTTGGAAGCATTGAAAGCCGGAGTGCGGGACTTAATCTGCTAAACCTAACCCATTTCCATCTCATGTCTCTCCCACGGGACCACTGGATACTGTATTACTGCATGGCAGAATAGAAAACATTTAGTCTCCTCTATTGTTCGGACTGACTGACGCCTAACCTGTTTTAAATGTCTCAATCTTATCATAATTAGAGCTGCCGCTTCGCTGACAGCTTTCCTTTTGACATAGGACTCGCACATAAGTACAGTCAAATTTTCCACCGAGAGACTACCTGCATGAGTGGCTTTCAGCTTTTCCTTATACTTGAAAACTGAGGGCAATGATAGGGTACGTGTTCAGAGAATTCAATACACTCTGTACACACCGGACAATATGAACATGAAAAAAGTCATTACGATATTTGTATAGGCAGGTTCTAAAGCACCCATAACCACTGAATATTTGGGTCAGGTGGAAATCCAGGTTGTCTATCCATGAATGTATTTATGTCCGGAATCAGTCTGTGAATCCACCATCCATTGGATGAAATGTGCCACCATTGCTGCCACATTGTAATTCTTTTGATTCTCTCCTTTCGTTTTGCTGCTGTAGACGTCTCTGATAAGCTGTGAATTCGTCACCCTGGATGTCAATAGTCGCCATACGGGCTAGTATCTCAGCATCGTCGTTTGATATGGTTCGGAAAGTACTTATCACGCGTATTGCAGAAAGCCTATGCACTGCATTAATTGTTGTCTAGCATATGGCTGTATCCATATAGGAGCCGCATACAGTATAACTGATCCCATTATCTTAGCTATTAAAAATCGTCGGCGATAACGCACACAGCCTTTATTTCCCATTGCATCTCACATTCTTCTATGTTTCAAGATTTATGGCAGCAAACCATCGGCCCAAACCATTTAAGCAGACATTGCATTTGATCTGAAGATCATCCAGATGCTAGGCCATTGCTACCATTGTAAAAGACCTGTTTCTTGCGACTATAACAATGGATAAAGAACAGCGAGTTGTCGACAAATATTGTGTTTCCAATGGAGTCTCGTTAAATATGATGCCAAAGTGTTTTGGATACACTTCCACTTTTTTACCGCATTCGAGTCGTTCATCCACTTCGGCTCGTCGTTAGCTTCAAAATAATTAAAGAATCAGTGCTTGATCTCAATCAAGTATGAACCGTGCTAGACTTTTCGCAAAGGACATGAACCTTTTACCACAACGACGTCGAAAAGAGGTTGCAAAAAAGATAATGGATAACATATGGAGCTGAGGATTCTATCATACATTCATTTACTCGTGGTTTTATGGTTATCTCTCTAAGAGCCGAGGCCGAATAAATCAAAATTCGCTAAATGCATTGAAGGCCATACCAGCCGAAGCTTATAACAAGTGTATGAAAAATTGGATTAAGTGTTGACATGTTTTCATTGGAAGAAAAGGAGTATGTTTTGAAGGCGATAACAAAGATTTGTATTAAAATCTTATATTAAGACTTGCCGATCTAAATGGGATTAGATCTCCGAAATTACAGCTCTTGGCCGGATAAAATCCGGGTCAATTCCGGTACCGCAGTTGTGGGAATAAAATACCACCCTGCGAAAGGACGATCCCCGGAGCGTTGGACAGTCAATCAGACAACGCTACTTGAACACATCGAAAAATCTACGCTCCCTCCAGGACTGAATAGGAGGACTATGAACTACCTAAGCGGTCGTCAATCATCCGTACTATTTCGAGGTAAAACCTCAAAGCTGAGAAGAATTAAACAAGGGGTCCCGCAGGGTGGGGTCTTCTATCGGTTACTGTTTAACTTCAAGACAAAGAAACGTTGTGGCAACATGCAAGGCAATCGGCCGGCCGGTCCTTAACTACGCCACACAGTGAAGCTGCGATCATGTCAGAACACTGCACTCCGGACTTCGACGGGATGCCTCTTAATGTCAGCCATCGAACAGCTGCATAGTGAGGCCAGTATGCTCCCACTTAAGAAGCATAATAAACTCCATTCCTGCAGACACCTGCTTGGAGCGAAACCGCCTCCTGGGAGTATTAAGAGATTCTTCCTCAGACCTTCCTCCAGACTTCGGACGCAACTAACTTCAGACATGCACTGTCCGCCATTCACAGTACAGCCATTAACACCTTCACCGACTCCCTCTCAGTGAGTGGCGTACTTGGGGTCAAACCACCACCCGCCGCGAAAAACGAGAGTGACCCTTGCACAGCTTCGTTCTGCATACTGTAGCAGGTTAAACTCCTACTTATCCAGAATGGACCCAGACATATCAAACATATGTCTAGTGTGCAATGAGTCCCTGCATGACACTAGGCACCCTATGCCCTGCTAACGCTACACATCTGACACCGCTCTCCTCTTGGTCCAATCCCGTCGAAACAATGCGTTTCCTGACCCTACCGTTGGATGACGTCGACGGAAACTTATCTAACTCTTATCATCGTAATGGAGAATAGGTACCAGTTACAAAAACAACAACTTATATTAACATACATTAAAGTACTGTCAGTTTGTTGTCAGTGCGGATTAAATTTGATCAGATCTTATGCTATGTATATTCTCAATGTCAAGCACAAATCTATCCACATTTCCTTCGGGGCATATTTTTCAATTAAAAATAAATTTCCCATTAAAATAATTTATTTTGTTATCTCGAGTACTTATTCATATTGAAGACAGTATGGAGAGTAGCTATGATTGGCATAAACTATAATTATCACAACTCATTTCATTGTTAAGATCAAAAAATAAGTCTAATTTTAACAATCGGGATATAATTACACAATAAATGATCAAGTTTTATGAGAATAATAGAGTGGGTCCTAATCACATTCCACTTTAAGAGTCTTAGACTTGAGTGATGTCTGGTAAAAATATCATCGAACATTTGTTAAAAGAGAAGAAAGAGAGAAACGTTATTTAGGATATACATATGTACATATTGGTTAGGTTATGATCGAAGGAATACGATTTTGTAAATAATTCGATTTTTAAGCCAATCTGAAGAGTAAATTTTTCCACAAAAAACGATCGAGAATCCGTCAATTTATCGTTGTTTTACTTAGGGTCTTCGATCTTATCTGTATTTATTTATTGAGCTTAGGCTAATCAAATGAATATTTCTTACCGCCAGACATCTTTTTCTGGAGGTTCTTCTAGATACGAGATTGAAAAATTTTACAAATTGAATGACCTCTTACTGAATTTGAAAATGTAATTATTTTTATTTTTTTTTATTAAATAATATGTCTCTTTAAAAAAATTCACAAAAAACCGCATCCAAAAATCCATAAAAAACAAACCAGAAAATCTTATTTAATAGTGCATGAAGCTTGTTTTAAGATTCTTTATTATATGTATTATTTCATTTTTTTTTTCTTATTTTTTAAATATTTTTATTTCTGTTTGATGAAAATAATGAAGAAACATTTTTTTTGTTTTTTAACTGCAGAAAAGGATTCGAAAAGAAAATTTGCATTATCACTTTTTCTTAAGCGCCAACAATGTGGTTGTCGGTCATACATGTGTCGCCAATTAGTTTTTATTTTGTTTTTGTTTTTACATCAGTCAACATACTACATTTTCCCAGACGCTCTCTCGACATACTCGTTCAACTGCCTTGTCACTGAATCATCACAAACTGGAGTTACTGCTCCGCATGAATTGTTGTTGTTGTCGTTTTTTCTTATAATTGGTATTTTACTTCGCCACTCTGTTAATCTTCCGCCGCTTTTACAGTCGATATGCTGGATGATGATGACGCCAACGTCGTACTACTGTTATTATTCGATTGTGGCGAATCAAGGTAGATCTTAAGCGCACGCTCACGACGCGGTGAGTAAAGCGACGTGGACATGCAGCCCAAACGATCGAGGCGTAACTTTTCACGGGTGCTCAGTTCACGACGCTCCTCGGTTGTGGGCTCTTTGGGTGCTTTGGTGACATCTCTGTAGGGGCGTAGAGGGTATAGTTTAGTTTAGTGGAATACAAATAATTTTTTTAAATAAATTAACAGGGACCAACAATGTTGGAGACCTCATTAGATATAACAAATACATATATGATATGATAAATGATCAGCGTGACGCGCTGAGTTGATATGCCTTGAATTTCTCTCTCAGTTTTTGAGTTATCGCTCTGAAATTTTGCACACATGCTTTTCTTCCCAATAAGTTTATCATTTGTCGGAACCACCGTTATCGGACCACTGCAACATATAGCTACCATACAAACTGAACTATTAAAATGGAGCTCTTGTATGAAAAACTTTTTTATTTGACGCGCTATCTTTACGAAATTTGACAAGGGTTATTGTACAAGACAACGCTACATTCTGCGAACGAATTGTTCAGATCGGACAACTATAGCATATAGCTGCCATACACATTGACCGCTGCAAATCAAATTTTTAATGGAAAACTGCTATTTGTGAAGGTTGTTATGGCTTCGGTGCTACCGAAGTTAACTTTTTTTGTTTTAATTATATTTCGTGTTAGTTTGTAGCAACAATAACATACAGCTTTGTAAAAAAATCATTTAAGTAACATCTTAGTGACTTTTAATTAAAAATATTGCCTACATTTAGGCGCACACAGTAAGAATATTTAGTAAAAGCAAAACTTACTTGTAAAAGTAGACATTTCCGCTGACTGTTGACGTTAATGGATATTTATTTAATGTGGCCGGTATTGAGAACCAACTAAGCGTGCTGTTGATACTTAAAAGAGAAATGTTTGTGCACGGAAAAGAACCGTTTATCTAGAGAATAAAAAATATAAATTCGCTTAGACAAAGTTGACAAAATGTAATTTAAAATATAGCTATGAAAACGATGTTATTTACCTTACTATAGGCTATATGCTCTTGCGGTATGTCGGTAATTTTCGCCAACTCTGCTCTAATTTCACTTTCCTCTGCAATAACAACAAATTTAAAATAATTTAGCACTCAAACTCTTTACACATCATTGCAACACTCACTTTCTAGTGTAACTTCCTGGAATTTATCCAATTGCAATTTGTCCGCATGCCAACGCCGCACGAAAATCGTTAGACTATCTGCGGGCACCTGAGGACTAACACCAGCTTCACACTCTTGCACTAGGAACTGTTCGTGGAACACACACAAATTAGTAATTAAACATTTTTTGTATCTTTTAAGTAGCTTTGCATACCTCCGCGCCCGCCATTGAGCGCAAATCTGTACCCAACGTTTCATCATCGCTCATAATTTCAATGGGATTGCGGCCACCCTTCAACCACAAACGACAGTTGTTTAGATTAAGCGTTTTATATTTGGCGTCAATGCGATGCAGTTTCGCTATCAGCTCTTTCTTTGCCTCGGCGACCGTCATGCTGGCCTTGCACACCCATTCACATATGCAGGGCAATTTGCCAGTATCGTTGTCCAACTCTGACAGCCGCATAAATGAGATCTTCGCCTTGTCTTCGTCCGGCTGCAGCACTTTCCCCAGCTCAACGCTCAACGTTTCACCCATACACACGAAGAGCACTGTCGACATCAGGTCAATGACTTCGTATTTGTGCTGTAACTTAAAATAGTTGGATGGTACACCGATTAGCGATTCAACATGTCGCGTGAATGTTGACATTTTCATGCGTGGATCCACAATGATTTTATATGAATGTGTTGGCTTGCGCGCCAACTCCTCGTTCGGATCGTTGGTACTGCTACTGTGAATTCGGGGCGAAATTGTCATGAGATCCACGGCATTGATTTTCTCCGCATAGAAGAATTGTGGCGTATTACTGCGTGACAACGAGGCAGTTTCCATTGTATGGTCGGGTGCCATTTGGAAGAGATCGTGTATGCGTTTCAACGAGTTCGCTTTATTGTACGCATCATCTTCGGGGCTGGAGAGATAAGGCGAATGACTGGTCGACGAGATTTGACTATCGCCACCGTAACGATTGTGCAATGATTCGACCAACGTGCGATCGCCATCACTTAAACTGCTATCTTCCGAATGGGATTCCTGCCCAGCGGCGCCGGCGGCGACGCCAGGTAATAATGGTGATTCGCGCGCACAGCTCTTTTGTGAAAGATTTGATGTGCTATCACTGTTGGATGGACTTAGTGTATGCAGGACATTTGCATTCATTTGCACGGCGTCGACAACGTCTGCGCTGACCTTTTGGTTTGCGAGAGTTGAAAGAGATAGTAATTTATCTTAAAGTTTTTATTATAAAATGCTGAAATTACTTTACCTCAATTGTGGGCGTTTCCAGCGCGGGTATATCCAATATTTCCAACGTACTCGCATCCGTATTCGGTACATTTAGGTAAATATATGTTAAACCTCTAAACTGCTCTTGCGCGATCTCTTGCAGATCTTCCTGCGTTATGACCTGCCGTTGCATGCCCTCGGCTGTGTCGTTCTCTGATGACGCTGTGTCCAGCGCAACAAATGCATCAGTCTTCACTGTGGCCAATAGCAATTGGTTCTCATTTAGGTTAAGGCGTACGGCAATCGAATGTAACAAAGCGGCGTTCGCTTCCCTTGACGGCGCATATACCAGATGTGGTCCGTCCAATTGCATTTTCGCCACATTAACTATGTACACGTTCCATGTGACGCCACCCGGTTTGTAAATCTCAAATTCTTGGCCTTCTTCTCTGGTTTCTAGCAAAAATTCCAATGGTCCGTCGGTTTGTTGACGCAATTCGCTGAGCGTTGGATCGCTGATGTGCTCCAACGATTGACAAATCTGTTCACCCATGTCATTGTAAACAACTAGACGACAACGTGATAGCGGTGCGAATTTCTCCACATTCAACATCTGATAGGCGGACTCCAGCACGGATTTTATATGAAAACTACTGACATAGGCGCGTGCGGATTTTATCTTTTTCAATTCTGGATTGTAGAAACTGACTCGCGGTTTGATCAGCTCTTGTACGGACAAGTCGGAGACGACAACACCGTGACGTCCGGAGCTGCGCGGTACACGTGTCTCCTCTTCCTGATGCAATTTCGGCAAGAGCTGATTGATATGTTCGGGGAATTCGTTGCTTTTGGTCGCGTGTTCATTGCGTTGTGCATCTATTTGACGGTACATCAGCATATATGCATTGGTGCTTGAGCTGTAAACACTGGAGTAGTAGGCGCGACTGGAACCGCCACCAAATGACTTCTCAATATCCTCCTCAGTAATCTATAAAAATGGGGTTATGTATTTATGTATTAGCAAACAATTAAGAAGATGCTAAGCACAGCAAAAATTCTTAATTTCTATATTTATACCCTACACTATACCCCACATAGTATATACTTATATAAGCGATCTGTGAGAACAGCTGAGTCAATTTAGCCATATTCGTCTGTCCGTATATACGCCAACTAATCCCTTAGATTTTGTGATATCGATCCGAAACTTTGCACACCTCTTTTTCTTATCAAGAAACTACATATTTGTCGAAATCGTCGATATTGGACCACTATAGCATATAGCTGCCATACAAACTGAACGATCAAAATCAGCTCCAATCCTGCATTTTCGAGAGCGTTTCGAAAAACTTTCTCTGACACGCAGTTCTTAATATTTAGTTCACTTTTCCTATTAATACGTGGCAACTCTATTCTATATATGAAAACACTTTTCGACAGCTGACAGCTTTATTAAAAAATATTTCCGTTAAAACTTCGACAAAGTACCTGAAAACTTAAGGGAATGACGAGTAAAAGTCTTAAAGTCAACATAAGCGTTTCTGGCGTTTCCTAAGTTAACCGAAAGTAACGCTTTCTCCCTTATTTACATTTAGAAATACATATATTCGAGCGCACTCACCGGCGAAACAGATTGATCATTGAAACAGTACCACCCATTGTTATCGAATTCCTTAATGTACGCGTAGTAATGACCGCCCGAAGCGCTGCCCGAATGTATCATTATAGCGAATAGCTCATATAAATAGGGGCCATTGTCATGTTTGATACGTTGTTCAACACTAGCATTGCTACTATTTATACGATGATCAGTGCTGGTGCTCATATCGATGCCCTCATCATCGTCATTCATATCATTTTCATGCTGACTAGAGCTGGCAGTGGTGGCCGTGCCGCTGCAGCATAAATCTTCCTCCATAGCCGAGCCGCTGTCGGTCGTGCTGCAATCATCGTTGGTCGAAGTTGCGCTGTTCGGTATGAAACTATTGGTTGCGATATTGCCTGCGGTGTTGCTAGTGCTGGCGGCGTTTGTGGAAGTGCTAGGAACAGGACTCTCCAGATCGGCCGGATTAATGAAGCTATTCAAGTTCAACATTTGCGGGAAAGTGACTCTGAAAATAGAATGTAAATATATAAGAAAGGTGTCTACTTATTACACTCATGTCTTAAATCACTTACTTGTCATTCAATTTGATGCGATGCATGGTCTGATAGTCAAAATCAAAGCGTTTCAGATGCAGCGTCAATATGTAAGGAAAGTTCTTAAACTTCAAACCTTTGTGTGCGTCACATTTCTTGTTGCATTTCTCGCAAAAATATTGATTATTCCCGTCCAGTGTTTCGGGTTGTACAAAAGCACGTAAGGCCTCCTCGATGCTGCCATAGGCAACGGTACTGCCGAATGGGCGCACTGGCAGCGGTATATCGAGAAAGGTGTCGGCGCGTGTCTTCTCCGTATTGCACTCCAAACATTTGACATAATCAAGCATTTTGCCTTCATACAAACTGGCGATCAAATTCATTTGTTTGGTATTCTTGAATTTATGCTCCAACGCATCGAACATAACACGACACAATTCCTGTATGTCATGCTGTTGCCACGCCTCGGTTGAGTCCCAACCAAAGCTACGCGTCAAGTCTGTCGTCTCTACGGCGGATTTCTTTGATGTCTGCAAATTGAGGAAGAGTTTCTGCAATTGATAGGGTATATTTTTGGCTTCGCTGTCATTATCGAACTCCCAGCGATAAAGTGCATTGCGAAATTCCGGCGTCATGAAGAGTGCCTGCAGCAAACTGTTCAAATAGCAAGTCATAGCTTGATTTACCAAACCCACATAGCCGTTGGCGCCGCCTGCGCCGCCGCCACCGCTACTCATTGTCGACATTGTGCTGCCGCTTGTTGCAGCTGTGGTATTGGTTACAGCCGAAGTGGATATGGGTTGCAGTTTCTTGCCTAAACGCGTGAAATCGCGGTCAAGTGTCATCTGTTGATACATTTCACCTTCGGTTAGTGGTCCATATTTGGGACTACGTGGTGAGGTGTTGCGTAATTTCAACAAGCCGTCACCACCGAAAGGTTCCGTCTCGGTGGGACTAGCCGAAGCGCCCAATGCCAAATCATCATCGGATAAAAATTCTGTATCGGAGAGTGGACTCAATTTCAATGTATACAGTGGCAATGACTCTTCGGCAACGGTGGACGAAACGTCGTCACTACCAACCACATCGCTCATCACATTATTTTTCAATAAATTCTCGTTGTGTTTGTTGTTGTCGTCAGACATAATGTCAATATTTACGTTGCTGTTGTTGTTGTTACCGCTATGTTCGTTGTTAACAACTTCGCTGTGTCCATTCATTGTACCGTTGGTTGTGCTGTTGCTATCGGTGCTGCTAGTGGCATCAATACCGTTTGTTACAGGTGGAGGTGTGTTAACTTCAATACTAAGTGCATCGACGGCAGAAGCTTTAACTTTGTTTGAAGCTTTGACTTTGCTTGAAGCTTTCACTGCTTTGGAAGCTTTTACTGCGCTTGCAGCTTCGTCTGTGCTTGAAGCTTTGGCTTTGTTTGAAACTTTCACTGATTTGGAAGCTTTTACTGCGATTGCAGCTTCGTCTGTGCTTAAAGCTTCGGCTGTACTTGAAACTTTAACTCCGTTTGAATCTTTAACTGCGTTGGAAGCTTTGTCTATGCTTGAAGCCACGTCTGTGCTTGAAGCTTCCACACTTGATGCTTTGGCTTCGCTTGAAGCTTTTACTACGATTGCAGCCTCGTCTGTGCCTGAAGCTTCGGCTGTACTTGAAGCTTCGGCTGCACTTGAAGCTTCGGCTGTACTTGAAACTTTAACTCCGTTTGAATCTTTAACTGCGTTTGAAGCTTTGTCTGTGCTTAAATCTTCGGCTGTGCTTGAAGCTTCTGCTGTGCTTGAGGCTTTAACTGCGTTAGAATCTTTAACTGCGTTGGAAGCTTTTTCTGTGCTTGAAGCTTTCTCTGCGTTGGCAGCTTTGTCTGCGTTTGATGCTTTACTTGTTTTTGTTGTTTTAACTGTGCTCTTTTTCGGCGACGTCGTTCCTGTGGACCCGTTGGTCTTTGAAATGCATTTCTTTTTACTCAATGGTTTAGTGAAATCGAAGCGTTTCTGCACATCACCATCCCAGACGTCTGGTGGCAGCAATACAAGTACATTTTTCTCTTGCGCCGAAAAACCGGGCGCAGCGAAAAGCAGCTCGTTCTTACGAGCATTCAAATGTAGCTGCAATGGAGGGTAAATATTAATTTCAGATAAACATAACCTAAAATTATAATCTTACCAGTGGACTCTCTGTTTCATTGGGCTGTAGTAACAAATCATACGCCTCGTAAGGATACTGTGTACTTATATTACGAAACACCTTTTCGATTGTGTACTGTGAACGCACAACAATATTTATTTTCTTTTGCTCCGAGCCGGGTGTAAGATCATGCACTACACATTGTGTGCTCTGCTCTTGATCCAATTGGACCATGTCGCTGCAATCGCTGAAATCTGCAAAAAATAAAGACAAATGAAATTTTTTTATTGGAGAATATAGATATTGGCAGCTTAGCACTAATTCTATAC
Organism: Bactrocera dorsalis; assembly: GCF_023373825.1. Classification (NCBI taxonomy): domain Eukaryota; kingdom Metazoa; phylum Arthropoda; class Insecta; order Diptera; family Tephritidae; genus Bactrocera; species Bactrocera dorsalis. Next base: position 18,238,008 of record NC_064307.1, on the reverse strand, counting down.
TCTTGTAGAATATGATTTCTTGCCATCGTACTTTAAAACAAATTGGTTGATGACACCGCTAAGAAAGGCTCTCCTTCTAAGGGAAGTTCTCCTAACTTTTGCTAGGTTTCTATTTTTTTTTCTTATTATCAGATAGAAAAATTCATATCTCGCTTCCAACCATTGGGTATTTCAATAGGGACGCTACAAAAGTAGACCAGTAGGGACAGCAATCGACATTATTTCCCGCTCTTTTGACATTTCTCTTCAGCAAGGTTTGCCATTTCATCATGGAAAGATATACGATCCAACAACGAGTTGAAATTATTAAAATTTACTACCGAAATTCGGAGTCAGTGGTCTCAACTTTAAGAGCGCTACATGAAATTTATGACCGTCATAATCGTCCTGTCAGATCAACAAATGCGGGAGATTTGATTCCACAAGCACAGTACAAAATGTTCCCGTGCCAGTGAGACAAAGAAGTGCCCGTACCGCAAGCCGAGAACATTGATGCCGCTAGAGCATCAATTGAGGAAGACTCAAGTCAGTCTCTCACACGTCGTTCTCAAGCTTTGGGCCTCTCTGTAACGTCGTTGTGACAAATTTTGGGAAAAGATCTTAGCCTCCGTGGGATAAGTCTCCTCAATATCGCATATAAGGTTCTATCGACCGTATTTTGATTAAAGTCCACCGTTAACCAACTGATTGGAACGCAGTGAGGCTTTAGGCCTGGAAAATCAACAACCGACCAGATATTCACCATGCGCCAAATCTTGGAAAAAACCGGCGAAAAGAGAGTCGACATACACCACCTCTTCGTCGATTTCAAAGCTGCTTTTGACAGCACGAAAAGGAGCTACCTTTATGCCGCGATGTATGAATTTGGTATCCCTGCAAAACTAATACAGCTATGTAAACTGACGTTGAGCAATACCGAAAGCTCCGTCAGGATCGGAAAGTGCCTCTACGAGCCGTTCGATACCAAACGAGGTTTCATACTAGGAGATTCCCTCCCCTGCAGTCTTCTATAAGAGCGTACAGCTCCTAGCGTATGCCGATGTTATTGATATCATTGGCCTTATCACTCGCACCGTTAGTTCTGCTTTCTCCAGACTGGATAAGGAAGCAAAGCAAATGGGTCTGGCAGTGAATGAGGGCAAGACGAAATATCTCCTGTCTTCAAATAAACAGTCGTCGCACTTAGCTCTCACGTCACTGTTGACCGTCATTACTTCGAAATTGTAGATAATTTCGTCTATCTTGGAACCAGCTTAAACAGCAACAACAATGTCAGCCTGAAATCCAACGCAGAATAACTCTTGCCAAAAGATGCTACTTTGGAGTAAGTAGGCAATTGAGATGTAAAATCCTGATGAGTTCACGTTAGGAGTTTTCGAAAGAAATGTTCTGCGGAAAATGTATGGTCTTTTGCGCGTTGGCCATGTTGATATGAGATATACGACGCGAGCCGAATCGAGTTACAGAATAGGGCCCCAGGTGGAGAAGGACCTGACTTCGCTTGGAATTTCCAATTGGCGTCACGGTTGCGAAAAGAAGAAACGACACGCTGTTGTTTACTCCGCTATTGGTGGATCATGAAATGCAAATGTTGAAGTACAATGAGATTTTCTTCTGACACAATGTTTCTCATATGTACATATGTATGTATGTATAAACTCAAAAATATATTTTCCGCGTACTTTATATGTATTTATGTATATACATACATATGTATATAAATATGTAAATCGCTGAAACGCATCCGACTTTTGCATGTTTTTGCAAATTCATTGAAATTCGTTGAAGTACGAACGCGCAAAAGTGGGCGGATAATTACAAAGGCAATGTAAAGCAAAGAAGTGTGGCAGCAACAGTTGCTACAACGAGTGGCCGAATAATGGCAACAGCATGACTTCGAACAAATGTGGTTGAAGAAAACAAAAGCAAAAACAAAACATAAAAGAAAATAAGGAAAATTAAAAGAAAATGGGGGGAAAAAATATAAATTGAAAATAAAAATAAAATAAAGTAAACTAAAATAAAAAATAAAATAAAAAATTGAGGAAAAAAATAAAACTGGTGGAAAAAAAATTAAGCAAAAAAAAAAAAATTGAGTAAAAAAAAATTAAAACAAAAAACTTAAAACAAATACAACAAAAACACACCTAGTGCGTGCAAACTGGCAGTCAACGGTAAAAGCACACCGCCGAATTACTGCGAGAAAGGCAAAGAAATTAGCCGCAAAACAAAAAAAAAAAAAAACAGGAAATAAAATCGCGATATCGAATCGCGTCGCACCCGCTGTAGGTCGAGGTAAAATTTTTGGCCATAAGCCAAATGAGGAAAATTTCGGCAACGAACCAAATAGAAGCGAGCATGGCAAATGAAGAAATTACCGCAATACTACAAAGGCGAAACACCTCACGTGGCGACAAACGACCTCACTCGTATCTATGTAACAATCGAAACTAAATAGGTGAATATATTTGTATGTATGTTTATGAATATACTTTTGATGCCACACATATACATACATACATATGGATATGTTTTTATTTTATTTATTTTTTTAAGAATTTCGTCAGCAATCCTTAATACAAATGTAAGTTGTAATGATTTGCTTTCCATTAGCTGTTCTTACGTCTTGCTGCTGACTTTTTTCGAAGGCTGCACTCACGTGTACAAACAAACAAGCACACACACATACAACCAAAGATATATTTTTGTATGGATATACATACATACATACATACATATGGGGTACATTTGCTGAGCGACTCAAGTGCCGGGTGCACGTTGTGATTGCTATATACGTTTGTATGTATGTATGTACATATAAACATATATAACAGTTGTAACTACAACTTGCGTAGGCATTTCTTCACACTTTCATCTTTGACTTTTCGCTTTTTTGCTTTACTGACTCATACATATATATGTACATAACATATAATACATATGTATATGCCTCCAAGAACTCACTCTTGTTGTTGCAACAAGATGAATAATACATTTTGGTATTTGACAGATCACGTGGGATTTCAGACATGGTGTCAAAGAGAAAGATGCTCAGTATGCTTTGACATTTCATCATGAATAGACTTACTAACGAGCAACGCTTGCAAATCATTGAATTTTATTACCAAAATCAGTGTTCCGTAATCCGCTTTTTTATCGACAAATTTTGTTCAGCGATGAGGCTCATTTCTGGTTGAATGGCTACGTAAATAAGCAAAATTGCCGCATTTGGGGTGAAAAGCAACCAGAAGCCGTTCAAGAACTGCCCATGCATCCCGAAAAATGCACTGTTTGGTGTGGTTTGTACGCTGGTGGAATCATTGGACCGTATTTTTTCAAAGATGCTGTTGGACGCAACGTTACGGTGAATGGCGATCGCTATCGTTCGATGCTAACAAACTTTTTTGTTGCCAAAAATGGAAGAACTGAACTTGGTTGACATGTGGTTTCAACAAGATGGCGCTACATGCCACACAGCTCGCGATTCTATGGCCATTTTGAGGGAAAACTTCGGACAACAATTCATCTCAAGAAATGGACCCGTAAGTTGGCCACCAAGATCATGCGATTTAACGCCTTTAGACTATTTTTTGTGGGGCTACGTCAAGTCTAAAGTCTACAGAAATAAGCCAGCAACTATTCCAGCTTTGGAAGACAACATTTCCGAAGAAATTCGGGCTATTCCGGCCGAAAATGCTCGAAAAAGTTGCCCAAAATTGGACTTTCCGAATGGACCACCTAAGACGCAGTCGCGGTCAACATTTAAATGAAATTATCTTCAAAAGTAAATGTCATGAACCAATCTAACGTTTCAAATAAAGAACCGATGAGATTTTGCAAATTTTATGCGTTTTTTTTTTAAAAAAAAGTTATCAAGCTCTTAAAAAATCACCCTTTACATACATATATATATATGTACATAACATATAATACATAGGTATATGCCTCCAAGAACTCACTCTTGTTGTTGCAACAAGATGAATAATACATTTTGGTATTTTTCGTTTAACAAATTGTAGACGTTTTGCGACCTTCTGCATTTAAACGAATTCGAATTATTCTCCATTTGCGCCAATTTACTAGTACATAGTACAAACATATGTATGTACATATATGCAAGTAAAAGACTGCATTTTGTGTTTTTTTGCAAAATTTTATTATATTTTATACGTTATATTATTTTATATGTTTTCGTATTCGATTTAAAGTGCTTTCAGCTCGATTTTATTATACTTATTAATATACATTTACCTACAGACACATACATATTCACATGTATGCTTATATCTGCATATATACATATGTACATATACATATATATAATAATATTTTGATCATAAGTCCATCAATAACTTCATGTAGACGCTCTTACATGCAGATTTATGCCAATGGCATCAGCAGTATTCCTTTGTTTACGCTCCAAGCGCATTTGGCGTTGTACGAAAATTTCCCGGCATGCAGACAGCCGAGATTTCGAGAAAGAAAATGCATACGCCATACGTAATGTGAATTATGGATGTTACATACTTGTGCTTCTCACTTATCACGGAAAAGTTTTCGGAAAAATTTATTTATTTTTTTAATGCTTTCCATTTTAGCGTCAATACAAGTAACTTCCTCTAAAAAATTACTCGAAAAATTGGTACAAAAACATACATATGTATGTCATGTATATATCTATGAATGAAAGTTTCAATTTGAGTTCAAAATCCGCCCACAGAAGCCACAACCAAGTTACAACTGTTACGTAGGTTACCATAGAAAATTCTGACCTTGGATGCGTTTAGTGTTGAAGGCGCCATCTGATCCTAAGCACACTCAGGATGCTTAGATGTGTGATATATTAGTTTTGTATAGTATTTTGAACATTTTTTCTCGATGAAGGTCACACAGTCAAAGTCTCAATGCTGTGCGTGATAAAATTGAATGACATCATCATATAAAATACCGTTATATTGAGGCATCCTTGGCTATGAGAATGATGAAATTTACTTTGACTGGATTCCAACGATTTAAAAATCAATCAAAATGAGGCTTAACTATTTTGAGGAAAAGTTGGAAACATTAGATTACGAAATGTTGTATATAAATTTTGTCCACAATTGGTTCAAAAAATTGATCATAAAAAGATATTTTTTAAACCCTGAACAGAAATTTCCAATTTTATCATTTACTGATTGCTGAGCATCTTAACATCATTCATGGATCGATTCAAAAAAATTCCGTTATTTTTTTTGGGTATGAAGAGTTTTAATGCAATTAGACTCGTACCAAATACCTGAACTTTTTGCAAAAACGACGTCGAGCAAAGGCCACAAAAGTAATGACAGACAACGCATCATGATGAGTTGTTTTGTTACCAGTCCTAGTCATATCTGCTACATAATACTAGGAAGTACTCGCGGTATATGGAGCCATGTATAGATGTTCACGCAAGTGAGGAAAGTTCGCTGAGCGCTATTTACTTGCGAGTGGCCAGAAACGAATCTTTTACATATGGCTCAAGCAGCTTACTACTTCCGGTCTTAGACCAAGTATCCTCTGGGTAGACAAAATACATAAGTTTGAAGGCGAGCTAAAGTGAGAAGATAAAAAATCACTTTCCAGAGTTGAGAGCTCGGTTTGGGACGGTAAAAAAACACCTCAACCCCAATGAAAAGATCAAATCGGATCGGATTGGACGTCAAATTCCCTTTTTAAAAACCAAAAAACAGCTGGTTTGATGACGAGTGCCGTGTAGCACTGGAAAAACAACAGACTGCCTACGTAGCAACGTTACATTCGACCACAATGCGTGCGGGATGGGATAGATACCGAGAGCCGAAGAAGGAAGCGAAACGCATTCGCAGATAAAAAAGAGAGAGGCCGAAATGCGCCAGTACGAAGAGCTTCACAAGCTGTCCGACAGAGGTAATGTTCAATAATGCCGATAGGGGTAATACTACGAAAAGATGTGACGACTAACAGAAGATTTCAAGACCGGATCATACGTTTGTAGAACAACCATATGGGATCTAATGACTACTCGTAATATCCACAGCGTACTGAAATTATTGAGGGAACATTTCTTCAACCTGCTAAATGGCAGTGAAAGCATACCACCAGGAGATGGTTAATCCGATTCACCAATCGATGACGATGGATCAGACGTTCCATTGTACGACCACGAAGACGTTCGAATAGCAATTACCCGTCTGAAGAATAGCAATGCAAAGGGGGCCGCTATTCAAATACGGTGACGAAGAACTGATTAAGAGCATGCCTCAGCTTTTTTGTAGAATATGGTCGGACAAAAGAATGCCCGACGATTGGAATTTAAGTGTACTCTGCCCAATCCACAAACAGGAAAACCCCACAATCTGCGTCACCGTGGGATAAGCCTCCTCATATAAGGTTCTATCGAGTGTACTGTGTGAAAGATTGAAGTCCACCGTCAACAAACTGATTGGACCTCATTGTGGCTTCTGGCTTGGAAAATCTACAATCGACCAGATTTTTACCATGCGCCAAATGTACGAAAAGACCCGTGAAAAGAAGATCGACACACACTTCGTCGATTTCATAGCCGTCTTCGACAGTATGAAAAAGAACTGCTTCTATGCAGCTATGTCTAAACTTGGTATCACAGCAAAGCTAATACGGCTGTGTTAGCTGACGTTGAGCAACACCAAAAGCTCCATCAGGATCGGGAAGGACTTTTCCGAGCCGTTCGATACCATGCTTGGTTTCAGACAAGGATACTCCCTATGGTGTGATTTTTTCAAACAACAATCTTCTTTTAGAGTGTACAGCTGCTGGCGTACCATGATATTGATATCAATGACCTCAACAACCGCGTCGTTTAGTTCTGTTTTCTCCAACTGGATGAGGAAGAGTAGCGTATGTGTCTGGTTGTTAACGAGGGCTAGGCGAAATATCTCACTCGCTACTTGGCTCCCACGTCACTATTGACAGTCATAATTTCGAAGTCGTTTTTGTCCGTTGGAAAGACCAGGTGGCGAAGCATCGGAGTACACTTGAAATCTCCAATGGGTGCCAAACAGCGAATAGGAAGAACGGCTGGGGTGCTATTGTAAACTCGACTTTAATAAAGTTTAAAAAGGAAACTTTCGAATCTTCGACCATGAAAATTATGCTACTAATAGTCCGTATGACAGATTCTAGCACCAGCAATATGCAGTTTATGAAGAATTTAACCTTATTCTGCTTGTTAGATTGGGGAGCCACATGCACAAAGCACACAAAAAGTCTTAATTACAAACACACATACAACGAATGTTGCACATAAATCTTTGCGCAATGATTTTTACAAGTTTGAAAATGTCACATGACCAGCGTAAATTAAATGTATACAGCCGCAAGAGGACATAAATGAGTGGCAGGCCAACTTTTGAAGGACGTGTGGGTGTGTACTTGCGTTTTTCAGTTTTTTTTTGCTGTTTTTTGCTGTTTTTGTTAGACAAGTGGTTAGCAACATTGAATGCGAATACATACATACAAATATCTATATGTAAATATAAATGTAATTTATATGCGAGTAAGTGTGTATATAAGTATATATGAAAATATATACGAAAGTGTTGCAATATAAGAGGCTACAAGTGGGACTTTACATACTCACACACTCATACACACACAGACACATACTCGTGTAATTTGTTCAGTGAGCACTGCAGTGGCAAGAATTAATGTGTTGACGATGTGCTAAGTGGCATGCTCCGCTACCGTTAGCTGGCTAATCAATGCCGCTTGGGGGCCGGGCCGGCCAGGACGATAATCTACCCATAGACACTCATTTACGTAAGTACGCCAGCCATAGCATATGCGGTACGTAACGGTGACGGTGACGGTGACTGTGGTCATGGTAGGTGGTCGCTGGCGCCGACGAACTATGCAACACCCAAAACTTAAATTGCGCCACATACGAACACTATTCAGAAATGCGGAACGGCGACAAATTTATAGCCCAAAGGGTGTCTGCGCTTGTGGTGTGGCCTTGAAGCTAAATTAATATTTTTACATATTGATTTTTGGGTATATTGAGTTATTATGCATTTTCTGATCCTTACAAAGTTACATAAAAAAATTTCGTTTTATAACATTTTTCTTCTTCTTCTTTATTGAATAATAATTTTTAAGTTTTAATAATTTCAGCAATTTCTGCAAGAAAATTCCAAATGTTCGCGCGAAAACTTAAAAAATCATTTGAATTGTGGAAAAGAATATTGAAATTAATTTGAAATCTGCCCACTTTGTCTAATTGAATGACGAATATAAACAAATGAGTCCTCACATGTGTGCGTTTGTATTTTTAGAAACGGAAAAAGTATTTTATTATACCTGATGGGCGGGCAGTGGAATAGTTTTGCTAAAATGTTGTTGTATATCGTCATATTGTTTTTATTTGCATACATATGTACACCAGTTTGTATGTATTTAGGTATGTGAATAGTTGTTGAAAGACGTGAAACTTTTGATATTATTAGCTGAGTCATGATATAAAAAAAAAACAAATTTGGTCCAAAAATAGTGCTTAATTAAAAGTGGTCATTGTAAAATTATGTGTTTACTGCTTTAACTAATAATGTGTTTTGAAAATTATGGGTAAAGGCGAGCATTTATTCTCATCGATCCGATTGCTCATAACAACCGTGCCGTTACTTCTGCTTTCTCCAGATTGGGCAAAGAAGCGAAGCAAATGGGTCTGGAAGTGAACAAGGGCAAGACGAAATATCTCCTGTCAGCAACCAAACAGTCGTTGCATTCGCGACTTGGCTTCTACGTCATTGTTGACATTCATAGCTTCGAAGTCGTAGATAATTTCGTCTATCTAGGAACCAGCATTAACAACAACAATAAAGTCGTCCTCGAAATTCAACGCAGAATAACTCTTGCCAATAGGCGCTACTTGGGAGTGAGTAGGCAATTGAGAAGTAAACTCCTCTCTCGACGAACCAAAACCAAACTCTGTAAGTCACTCATCATCCCCGTCCTTCAATATAGTGCAGAGGCATGAACGATGACAACACCGGATGAGTTGACGTTACGAGTTTTCGTGTCCGTTCCGGTTACGTAGACCCGACTGTCGTGGGAATGGAACATGGTCTAGGTGAACGTAAAAGTGGTTAAAAGTGCTGATTTTGACGTGGAAGACGAAGAACCACCCATGACAGCCAAAAAGGTTTGAAAGTTAGGTACTGGAAGTATTACTAGATGAAGATTGTTGCCAAACTCAAGAAGAACTCACAGCATCTTTAGTACTCATCCATGCAGCCACTTCTAAATATTTATACGCAGGCGGATACATTCAAAACCAAGGAAATTGGGCTGTCATACGGATTAAAGCCAAGACCCGTTGAATGACGATATTGCAAGTCCGAAATGCTGTTTGAACACTACAAAAAAGTAGTCATTTATGCTTCGGAATGTGACTGGTAATGGATCAATTACGATAACCTCAAATGCAAAATATCATATATGTATAATATATGTGAAACCTGACCGACCTGCCAAATCAACGACAAAGCCTAATATTCTGTAATGCTCCGTATTTGATGGGATCAGAAGGGCGTGTTGTATGCACTGTTTGGTGTGGTTTGTACGCTGGTGGAATCATTGGACCGTATTTTTTCAAAGATGCTGTTGGACGCATGCCACACAGCTCGCGATTCTATGGCCATTTTGAGGGAAAACTTCGGACAACAATTCATCTCAAGAAATGGACCCGTAAGTTGGCCACCAAGATCATGCGATTTTGGACCACCTAAGACGCAGCCGCGGTCAACATTTAAATGAAATTATCTTCAAAAAGTAAATGTCATGAACCAATCTAACGTTTCAAATAAAGAACCGATGAGATTTTGCGTTTTTATGCGTTTTTTTTTTTAAAAAAGTTATCAAGCTCTTAAAAAATCACCCTTTATTATCAGCTTCTAAAACCGGCTGAAATCATTAATCAGGAACGCTACCGACCAGCACATCAAATTAAAGCGAATGATTGCCGAAAAATTCCCGGAATTCGTGACTAGTTACAAGGCAATAATTTTGCATCAAAGCAACTCTCAGCACTCCCTTTAAATGGCGCTGGGAAGTTCGGCTCACCCGCCTTATAGCCATTGCCCCTTCTCACCAACCATTTGTTCTTGTTGATGCAGCAGGTTTTCATAGGAATACGGTTCACAACAGCATAGGGTATCAAAAATTGCCTTGATTCGTTCTTCGCCGCCAAGACAGCGTATTTAGATATTCTGCAACATCTTGTTTTGTTCACCTAATGGTTGTTTGTATCACCTAAAACCAGTCTAGGATTATATATATATAAATGATCAGGATGAAGATACGAGTTGAAATCGGAGTGACTGCCTGTCTGTCCATCCCTCACTCCATCCGTCCGTCTGTGTAAGCGATAACTTCAGTAAAAACTAAGATATCTTGAGGGAACTTGGTACATGTACATGCGAGTTCGCAGACCAGCGTAATTGGATCTAGACCAGAAACAGGTTATCAATCGGCCGACTATCATAGCAAAGGTGAGCCGAAGCCAAAAATTAACGTCGAAGCAGGCCAAAAATCAAGGTTATGTTAATAGTTTTCCATGATTATCGATCGTGTGATGTATTCCGAATTCCTTCCGGCCAAACTGTGTACAAGGAATACTATTTGAGGGTTATGCGGCGTTTGCGTGAAGCTATTCGTCAAAGAAGGCCGGAATTATGGACCGACAACTTTTGGTTTTTGCACCTTAAAAATATTCCGTCGCATACTGCATTGATTCTTCGTGAGTTTATCGCCAAATTTTCAATTAATATCTTGCCCGCAAACTCAAACGACCGCTCCGGGGAAACAGTTTTGAGTCAACTTAAGATACTAAACGTGAATCGCTGCGCTTTACCGGAAATTAACTTAAACAACCGTTTCGAGAATTGGAAAAAACGTTGGCACAAGTGTATTGGCGCTAAGAGAGGTTTACTTCGAGGGGCACGACATAGATTTTGAAGAATAACTTAAGGATTTTAAAATTATGAACAAAGTCTTACTATTTTTTGCTCATAGTAGTATAATACAAAATATGACGAAAACTTATTGACTGTTATTGAAGTACAGACGAAAAAAAACCTTATTTTTTAAGCGAATTTGAACGATAGAGTTTCAAGAAAGACATCTGCATAAACATTTGGGCAAATGTTTGCATGTTTTTTTTTTTAGACAAAAGCTGCTAAAAATAATGACGCCCAAGAAAGTTATTTTTACAAGCACGCCAAAGCGAAGCATGCAATGATCAATGCAAATTTGGCAGAGTAAAAAAGCAAAACAAAAAAAACGCTGATTTAAATGCTAAAAATAAAACAGCAGCGCGATGTAAGAAACTTTCGGAACAACTGCTTCTGGCGCTAAATGTATTTTAGCTTTTATAATCCACAAACAAATTATAAACGTATGTATATTAATGATAGTTGCTGCAAGGGAAGACACGTGGGAAAGAAATGTGGTTGAAAGGGCGCTCGAAGCGTTAGTTAATATTATGAGGCTGCCAATTTTATATATTGTATGTATACACATACATACATATATTGACAAATGTTTACCCGCATACATATAGAAAGCTTTGTCAAGTGGTGGCCGCGTTAAAATCGGACCCTAACAATCTGAAAACTCTCGAACATGGTCAGTCACACTCGTGCATTTCCATATTTCTAGCCTTCATATGACATAGTACATATTATAAATACTAAAACTTAAATATATCATTCGGTTAGTGGGTTGCGCGTGTGAACACAAATATCTTTGTACTTTGCGGCCGGCAACTTTTATGAGCAAATTTTGTTTAGGCGATTTCAAAATTTTCGAAATTGAAATTTTTTGATTTCATTTCTAAACTAAGTACTAACACATTTTTTTTTGTTAGAAAACATTGCTTTAAAGCAAATAGAGAGCACAGTCCCACAGTCTGTACCACTCAAAAATAATCAGAAAAGACGTTTATAAGTTTCGAAGCAGAAAATTTCGAAAATTCGCAACTCATAAATAAATCACACACACACACAGCAGAACATGAATACGCTGGGGCTTAAAAGCCAAATGTTTTATTTTATTTATTTTTTATGATCATTTCACGACACCGCTCAACGCCGCCGTGCTGTGGCGACACAATTTCACCAACGGGAGCACACATTTTCATGCTATTTTTAAAAGCAGATATTTTATGAATATTTTCATGCACCACACACACACACACGCATACGAATATTTGAAATAAAATTTTTTATATTTAATTAAAGGCTACTTTTTCGATTGGTTAGCGCTTGCATGAATATAATATATGCAAATATTATAAAAAAACCACAAGTGTTTTCGAGAGTTCAAAAAAATATCTTTAACCAAAAAAATTCAACGTAAATAAATTCGCAAGCCAATATAAATTTTCAGTGATTACGAAAGAGACGCATCTGCAGTTGCAGCTATGTACTTCGATTGCATGCATTTATTGCTCAAACTCACTTTTAAAAACTCGCACACAATATTTTGTTGAATATCCGCAGAAACGTTTTTCATGCACTTTCTATGCAGGTGGTAGCACTAATATTTTGTATTAAATTTATTTATATATTTTTTTAATTTTTTTTATGTTTGTTTAGCACATAAAATTACGTGCACACTACTGTTACGCCTTTTTGCCGTAGCGCCGCCGCGTCGCGTTGTTGTTTTTGTTGCGCAAAAGCAAAAGAAAAGCATTCACACACACACGCGCACACTTTCACATATTTTAAACGGCGCCAATCGTTTGTTGCCGCAAAGCCATTCGCACGGACCGAGCTTCGAAACCGAAATGTGCCGAATTTTTGAATTTTCTAATCTGAAAAATTTTCGAACCATTTCATCCGTAGTTGTTCGAGGGAGATACTGCGCCACTTTCCATTCGCTCATTTTTATACAAAGAAATGGCGAACATGGACAGCTGTGTGCGCATAAATAAGTCAACTTTTGAGAATATTGAATTTCTTTTTAAATTAAATACAGTTTTTTTTCAAAAATATTTACATAGAAAGTGCCCTCTTCTATATCACATATGGTCACAAAGGTCCAGCACTCTGAACAATTCCAGGAGCTTGCTGGGAGCGTTTGGCGGTGATGTGATTCCTGTCCACGTAGATAGATCCAGGGGCCTTGACCCTTAACTTATTGTTTTTGGTTCATTAAAACATTGAATCTAAAAATTCCTGTCCGCCTGTCTGACTGTATACTCTTATGCGCGAACTAATCCCTCAGTTTTTGAAATATCAATCTTCAATTTTGCACATTTTTTTCTTCCCAAGAAGCTTCTCATTTTTCGGAACCGTCGATATCGGATCAAATAGCTTTTATACAAACTGACGGGTGAAAAGGGAGTCCTTGTATGCAAAATTGTTTTATTTGACAAGATATCTTTACGAAAATTGACATAGAATCTGGCCCAAAGCAAGACTAGTATCTTCAAACATATTGCTCAGATCGGACCACTATATTGTATAACCCTCATGAGAACTGCCCGATGGAAATCAGATCCTCGTATGGAAACCTTTTTTATTTGACGAGATATCTTTTCGAAATTCGACATAAATTATTGGCCAAGATAACGCTACAATCTACAAACATATTGTTCAGATCGGGTCATTATAGCATATAGTTGCCCTACAAACATACTGATCATCTTGATTCTTCTATAGAGAACTTTTTTATTTGACCAGATATCTGCACGAAGTTAACTTTTTTTCTTAATATTTAACATAGTTTAAGTTTCATTATTGTATCAAATACATGATTAACTATTTTTATACAAATAACCTCAAAAATCTCAAAATTCAGATAACTCAAATTTGCTTCCTGTAGACACATTTCTATGAACACAACTGTATTTGCACAGTATTTATAAATGTATGCATGCACCAAATGTTCGAGACTTTGCTCAAGAAATATACAAATAATTGCGCTCGATTTACAGCGTGAGCAATTGCGCTCTCCAATAGTTTTTCCTATACTAAACTTCTTTTCCGACAGCAAAATTTTCAATTAATGTCGTATGTTTATATTTTTGTGTGAATGGCGTTTTTCTTTCCTAATGCTCGATGATTTGCTGAACCATCACTTCATATTATCGTCAAAAAGTATTTTCAGCAGACGTCTATGTTTCGGGCGGCTGAGTTTGGCAAATGACGACGCTTGATGTCCGTATTCGCCAGCAAAAACTGGGCATGCAATAATGAATCTTAAAATACTGTGCATTTTTTGAATTTGAACACAATTTTTCAGTATTAAAAATTTAGTGAACTAACCACTAACCGGTGTAATGAAATAAAAAAATAAATATACTAGAATATAATATGCTACAAATGTATGGTAAAGCAATTTATACTTTGTCACACTGTAACCCAGCAAAGTACACTCATCGAGAACACTGTGCAGTGTTTTTAAATTGCAATTTTCTTTCGAATTTTCAACACAGATGGATGCTTTCGTTGTCTAATGAGTAAGCATTGCAGCATATTCTATTGGTCAGAATGAACATTTTATGCAAAATTACCACTTAATTGATACGACGTCCACTTCGGGCAATGAAACTAAATAGAAAAGCAGGTGTCTTCAATCGGAATAGGTTTCTTCATATGCCTGCAAACACTTCGCCCATTTATTTTAGTATTTTTGAATGGGTTTAAAAATAAAAATTTGCCGCTTTTACATTGCACTGTAGATATTAGATAATGACGTCGCAACGGAAGAGATGCCTGATGAATGGAAGACATTAAACTGTTTGTCAATCATTGATATAATATATTATTAATTGATGAACCGGATGTTAATATTCAAAACATACAAAAATTCCTTCAAAATTAATAAGGTAAATATTGCGAGTTTATATCCACAGATGCCAAATTTAAACGTTGTTGTTGGTAAATCAAAAGCATTTGTTAATCTTCAAATACTTTAGAGAGAAAGTTTCTGTTGGGTGATAGTACATGGCTGGTTAAAAGGCCTGGTCCATTCCGGTTCCATAAACCTGACTGTCGTGGGAATGGACCTTTAATGACTTCTATACATTTGCAAGTCTAAAAAAACGCATTTTTTCATGAATCTTTCTGTTTTGGCATTTTATTTAATAATAATTCAAATAAAAATGATACACATTTACAGAATTAATGTACTTTAATAATCTATGATGAAACCTTTTTGGTTCTCTTGATCCTCAGAATTCCAGGAGGGCTTCCAAAGAGAGCTTAAATTTATCTCAAATCTATTAAAAAAAAAAATAAAATATAATAACAATAGATCAATATGGACAATGTTGTTGTTGTAACGGCAGAATTCTCCCGGGTTGACAGTCCTTGACCGGATAAAAAATCCGGGTCCGTTCCGGTTACTTAGACTGTCGTGAGACCAAATACTTTGAATAAACAAACATAAAAAACTCATACGCATACGGCTTATGATCGAAGGCCTACACAAATTTTGATTTTTCATAAATGGCAGCTTCCCAAACAATGTCTTTTTTGTGAAAAATTTACACTTCAGATAAGCCACTCTGAAGCAGAAATTAATATCAAAAATCTTATTCTTTCGGTCATTAACCCACTAAGAAGGCCGCGTAAAAATTTTAAACCGATTGGTGCAGCCGTTTAGTAGCAATTTTCCGTAAGTTGAGACGTTGACAGGTGTCTGCAATTTTTTATTTAATATAAAATTAATTTAAACAACAAAAAAATGCACAATCAAAACAAGAGGTCATTCCCACACAAGTTGAGTGACAGCCGTGTCCCTGTATATATTAAGTAATTTTAAGACAACCCATTAACAACATTTAAATGTGCAGACAAAAATTGCAAAAAAAAATTAAATTTTTTATACTACATTGATATATGTACATACATACATATATGTATATGAATGCAGATACATACGCACATTTCTATGGTTAAGTGAATATTTATGAGCATAAAGAATGCCTTGTGCAACTTGTGCGAAATTAAATCGATTTTTTTAAGAAAATTAAAAATGTCGCCTTTAAGCTCATACTTTATTATTATTTTATTGTTCACAGATAAATAATTATTTAAATACTTTCTGGCTTTTTTACAGGACAACGCTGCACCTGTTCGCCATAAATGTCATTATTCCATCAAAAATATTTATGTATTATTCAATGTCATTGTTTGAACGGGTAAGTCGGTTAAATACTTATCTGATATGCAAAATTAAATGAACAAAGGTTTTCAAAGTACATACATACATATAGATATTTATATACCTCAAAATTTTAATGTTGTAGGAAATTATCTGAACTGATGAACTCCTACCAGAATTATTCGAAGTAAAATGAAATTATGACGGATTTGTTGAACGAATATCACAAAAATGTTGTCTTGACCACACCAAACGTTAACTTCGGCTGCATCGAAGCCATAAATCCCTTCACAGGTACATAAGGGTATAAAAAGACGATTATTTTAATGTTGAACAGTCTGTTTGTATGACAGGTTCTATGTCTACGGTTCTTGATCCTCCTCCGTTAAGTTGTTGAGAGCAGCTTTTGAGACTTTAAATTTTGCTAAAACATTAATCTCATGTCTGATCAGTGTGCCATTTGTAAAAGCAACGATTTTCGGCTTAATAAAATAAAAGTCTGCCAGTTGGCTCTCAAAATATGGCTACCTGCCAATGTCTTGTCCTTTCGATAACTAGGCATTGCTAATTTGAAGTGACTCTTCGTTTTCATGATATGCTTTCCTTTCCCTACTAGAACATAATTAAATTAAAGATGTTGCTTAATGGATTACATTTTTGCGCTGTTGGACCACTTTGCACGCACCGTACGCACTTAATACATGCATGAAGTATTACATCAGGGACGCTCCCATGTACCAAAAATAGCACTTATAGTTGTAAACATGACGTACAAACTTATCTAGATACGTGCAAACATACATACATACATAATGTTATAATCTCACAACTGTTTTGGCTTAGATGTAGCACGGAAATGTAGACGATTGCGTTTGTTTTTAGCAAGTAACAAAGCGCGAAACACAAACTGAAGTGCATATGCATTGCCATTATAAAGCAAAAAAGATCAACATTGCTCTAACCATCATGCGTTTATAAAAATACACTCGCTGCATTGAAGGTTTTTGACCTGTTCGATAGAGTGTGTGTATATGTTTACACAATGCTTACGCACGACAACATCCATACATACAACATTATGTACATACATATATGTATATAAGAAATGTATCTGTGGGAATTTTATGAGAGGATTAAGCCAAATTTACATTAATTATCGAAAATACATAATTTTTTTTTGTAGTTTAGAGTCTGTAAGCCAACGATAAAAAATAATACAACCTTACAACATCATACATATTTTTAAGTGCATATATTTTCTTGGCAGTTTTAGTTTAACTAAAATGCTCATCCACGCCTTTTGGCACACGCTTATACTTGCGCATATATTTTAAAATTAATTTATTCACTTTTATCTGCGGATAGTAACAGCTGATTTATTTGCTCTGTGTAATAACTGCATATTGGCGCCTATGGGCATTAATATAATATTCCACGAACGCGCTAGTATTTAATTAGCCAATACATTAAACTATAATTGGAGTAAATAGTAACAAATAAAATGGAATATATTATATATGCTTGTCACTTAAGCTGGTGTCACTGGTGATATTAAGTAATAAAACGTGTAAAAGGGAAGCAGTATTGATATATGTACGTATTTAGCAAAACGTGTAAGAATTATAGAAAATGGATTGGCCATTTTTTTTTAAATTATTAAAATGAAATATATGTACATGCCTTGAACAGCTCTTCAACTGTCATAGAAAGTGATCGATAATCAGTGGCGTAGCTGGGGAGGGCGAAGGGGGCCGTCGCCCCGAGCGCAACGTCTTGGGGGCGGCAAAACAATCTTCGCTGTTTTTTAATATTCAGAAAAATACTTCAACAAATTTTTTTACAAAATTTATTTTGCAAATTGTGTCAAAAGTGTACAAGATATAGGGCGAAAATGGGTTTTTTCTATGGCTTTTAATAAGATGTCTTGTAAATTTACTATCAATTTCCTCAAAAACCGTATTGTGAGAATTTTGAAACTTCAGAATTTGCGTGGCTTCTAGGTCCTAAATTTTATATACTTAATATCGAAGATATTTTGTAAAAATTCACTTTTGTTCGAACCACCTCATGAAACTGGCTTCTAGTTCCTAAATTTTATATACTTAATATCGAAGATATTTTGTAAAAATTCACTTTTGTTCGAACCACCTCATGAAACTTGTAGGTAGGTAGATAAAGGGGGCGGCAGAACATCCTTGGCCCCGGGCGCCCGAAGTTGTTGCTACGCCACTGTCGATAATAATCAAGTCATTATGAAAAACTTTTTTATTTGCCGATTCTCCAAGGCAACAATACAATCTCCGAAGAAATTGTTCAGATCGGTTTATTTCTATGTACTTATCTGCCATACAAACTGTTCGATCAAAAACAACTTCTTATAAGAACCCTTGTAAAGGATATTTTAAATAATATAAATGCATAACAATTATAGGGGAATTACAAAATAAGGTTTCTGATTATCACTTTAATGGCAATATTTTTTCACTGTAATTGAATAACAAGAAATTGACTGCTGAAGAGCGGTAGATACATATTTATGGGCTAGATCTGCACTTTCAAAACCTCATAAAGCAGAAAATTTTAAATAATTAATAAGCTTGGTTGCGGTTTATATATCAAGATACACCGGTAAATTTATCGCGTTCTTATGATTTACCTAGCTCAAAGTAATACACTGGGAAACTCAAATCTGGTTGGATTGACATTACTTATACAACTTTAGAACGTTACTTATTTCACAATAAGGTCAAAACCAATATGTTAATATTGTAATAATTTCGAGGTAAATAAGCGAATTAGATTATTAGTTGTGATTTATATACATAGCTTAATACCGCTATGACTACTTTAGCTGTATTGCTGTTTAATTGGAATTGTTTTCTCTTTGTGTTAAAAACTTTTATGAATATCACAAAGTTTTTTATTTGTAAATATGTACATATGTGCATATGCATTCAGTGAAGTATGTTTATTGAGTTCAGTAGCATAATTTATTTAACCATTACCTTGGTAGCTACATACCTCACAGGTCAATAAATAAGTTATATGAATTTTCGTTTACTCGTATCTTTTCACTTCGGTCACTTTCTACGTTCACGAATAACTAATGTTCACTTTGCGGAATGGATTTTAATAACCATAACATTATATTAACGAATATTTTTTCGGGTGTCTATGTTAACAAATTTTCGGCCTGCATACAACACTCAAGGTAGCAATACGTTGGTTTTCATGAAAATACATTCTCCGAATTATTTTCTCCAACAAACAAAATTTTCAACTTCTCTAATATTTTCGACTAATTTCTTTTTAGCTGTTTCTTCTTCCACACCAGGTGTTGTCGGCCAGTGGAATTTATTTGTTTTCTTTCATAATGTAATGGCATGAAGATGGCGCTGTAATCTACAAAAGTTTACTAACTTTTTATCGCGAATATTATGTCCCTGCAATAATATATTTTAACAATAACAATAAGCACCAAAAATTTTCGAATATAATGCTTTGGTTACTTTTAATGTAATGCTACAAATATATTTATATAGAAATCTAAAAGGAAATCTGTGATCTAGCCACCCAGTTTCCTCAGTTTCGACACAAGATCGAGGACGGGTTTCACAGTGAATGTTAAAAGTATTCCAAACAAGTATGAACACTTCATAGGTTTACAATTTTTATGTCAGCTTTTAATGGAAATGTAAATATATTATTAACTACAATTGTGCAATTACTATACAATATTTGTATGGTGCCGTTCCGTATAATTTGTTCAAATTTGTACATACATATACTCAAACATAAAATGTATTAATTAAAAACCTCATTCATCTCTTTTTGCTTATAACTTTTATCGTCCAATGTTTTCTTTTATTTTTAACACATCTCCGATCACACCCCTCTTTTTAAATCATATTGCTTATCTGGTTCTCTCATCCACTCATATATGTATTTAGGTACGTGTAAGTGTTCTCTACCAGAAAGAGATACAATATCTTTTACTTATACATCAAAGCGAACAGGTTGCTTGTGCCTTACACATCCCTTTATGTTTAACCATTTTCTAATCTATTTAAATTTTTGTTTGCTGTAAAAATATCTTTCAAAAAATCAAATCAGTTTCTCGAACGCGCCCGGCTTTATCAGCGGAATGTCGTTATAACGAAACGGAATGTGTGAGAAACGTCAATTTGATCTGGAACATTCTAGAATACGTGAAACAATCCCTCTATAAATAGGAGTGTCGGTTGGCGAATGAGCGCATTAATAAAAGAACATTTGAAAACGAAACATCTTATTGCTGTTATAGCAGGAAGAAGTGAAGAGGAGTGAAATTAAGTGAAAAATTATACAAGAAATCGTATTGTAAATCTAGTTAACATTTTATTATTTGCTTACAAGTTTTCGGAATTATTTAAAATTTGAAGTGCAGAAAATTGAATAAAAAGCAACGTAAATAGTGAAACTGAAGGTAAATACACGTATTTGTAAAAAAAAAACTTGTATTTAAATGGTGTACGAGACAAAGAAAATGTAAAGGTCAATAATCGGGCAAATCTTATTGGAGCGGTCAACTTGTTTATTTGGATTGTAAGCGATTTCCTTATAAATTAATAATCTGAGGGCGTTATGGGATTTTTCTTGAATTATCGATGAAATCACTTACGACAAATTTGGAATTGTGCCCCTCCAACGCGTCAGCAACCCACAAGTAATTTTTTTTTCTTATTGGTAATGGCGGTATGTTTGTTAAAGCAGGACAGACTATGTTAAAATAACCGTGCAAATGTACTAGAAACTTGTGGATATTGTAATAGGAAACAGTTGGCAAAAATTTTGTTTCATTCATGCAAACGTGACCGTCTATTAGTTTTCAAAAGGGAATGCTTAAAAACGAAATTCTAGAAAATTCTTAATTGCATATGTAATTGGGTAAAGAATTAGCAACTTTTTGGGTGCTGTCGTAAAAAATTGCGTATAAATAGTAATTTTCTCGTATGCCATATAAACAAGTATAATTACATTAATATAATGTATTAAAGAAGTATAATCAAAGTAACAAATTTGTTTTTATTTTGCAGTTTTCAAACCAACACGAAAAATAGTTTCTATTCATTTCCAACAAAATGGGTAAAGATTTCTATAAAATTCTTGGCATCAACAAAAGTGCCAATGACGATGAAATTAAAAAGGCTTATCGGAAACTGGCGTTAAAATATCATCCGGACAAAAATAAGACACCTCAAGCAGAAGAGCGTTTCAAGGAGATTGCGGAGGCATATGAAGTGCTTTCAGATAAGAAGAAACGTGACATATACGACCAATACGGTGAAGAAGGCTTGAAAGGCGGTGTGCCTGGTGGTCCCAACGAACAGGGTGGTGGCAACTACAGCTATCAATTCCACGGTGACCCACGTGCCACTTTCGCACAGTTCTTTGGTTCGTCAGATCCATTTGGCATTTTCTTCAGTTCAAGCGATCCCAGTCGTATGTTTGGAGACTCACAGAATATATTTATGTCCGGTGGCAATGACGATGATATCTACACGCAAATGGGCGGTGGTGGTGGTGCTTTCCGTTCACAATCATTCAATGCACAACCAAATCGTAAACGACAAATACAAGATCCACCAATTGAACACGATTTATATGTGTCGCTGGAGGAAGTCGACAAAGGTTGTGTAAAGAAAATGAAGATTTCACGTATGTCAATGGCGACCGGTCAACCGCGCAAGGAAGAGAAAGTACTGAACATCACGGTGAAACCCGGTTGGAAGGCTGGCACAAAGATTACCTTCCAAAAAGAAGGCGACCAAACGCCCGGAAAGGTGCCGGCTGATATTATTTTCATAATACGCGACAAACCACACCAGCTGTTCAAACGTGAGGGCAGTGATATCAAATATAATGCACGCGTTAGCTTAAAAGAGGCGCTGTGTGGCACAGTAGTGAAAGTGCCAACGTTGCAAGGTGATCGGATAACATTGAATTCAGTGGGAGAAGTAATTAAGCCAAACACAGTGAAACGTATACCTGGCAAAGGATTGCCCTTCCCCAAAGAACCAACAAGACGAGGAGACCTCTTAGTGGCGTTTGATATTAAATTCCCCGACAGCCTGCCGCCTGCAACAAGAGAACTGCTAGCAGATGTATTACCAAACTAAGACCGGGGGATGGATGGGATATGAGGCACTGCGCAATTGGGCTGTGCTCAGCGCCAATAAGTTGTCCTTAGTTATATATTAAGTTGGGCGGGTGTCCCAGGGGGAATTATGAATGGGTTGAAATTTGTGTACACATTGTTGTGCAGCACTTGTAATTGAGGAAAGAAACTGGAATTCATACATTGTCAGTTTATACTATTTAGGTTATATTAAATTAGTTAAACAATGTTTATTTTAATTTCTCCCTGTTGCTATTAGATATACACAAGTTAGCAAGAGCTAGTAATATTTGTATATTAGAATTATTAATAATTAGTTGTAAGATTAATTTAAACAAAAGGCAAAACATTGTATAGCAAACAAATATGAAACATGTCTTAAAAATCACGACATTGTGTAAGATTTGTACATACATTCAAAGTTTGTAAACAACATTGAACCACCGCACCTCCAGCCCACAAATTGATAGCGGTCGGCTTTAGTTAATGGCTGGAGGTGTTGTGACGTCACGTTTTGTAACACAATAAGCATCAGCATGCTAATGAAAACATTGATAATGGAAAAAATATACCTGGAGACTGATGAAGAAAATAAATCTTTCGAAAATTAAAACAAATTTTAAATAGCGCGTTTTTTCTTTACTTAACTGATTTGCAATAAGTAATTGCTTTGTAAAATTTTTGTCTTGTGAAATATTTGTTTTGTGTAAAGTTTGTTACAAGTGCAACATTAGCTTGGTTTAAAAAAATTTACATATCCTGTGACTCGGTCTTCATGGTTTAGGTAAAAAAGTGCGAAGAGCGAAAACGATGTACGTTTTAGTACATACATATGCGCATTTGTGTACGTATGTGTGCAAGCATGTTTTTTTTTTTTATAGATGTTTCACTATACTTGAAAGAACTAGTATAAATATTGCTAACAGTGTTTTATTTGTTTACCTTTTGCCGCTTTCTAAATCAGTTTTAACAAATTGACTTTACTTCCATTTTTCGGCTGACTTATTTGTATTAATCCATAAAGTATTGCAATAAATTCAACTAAATAAATGAAAATGTATTTATTAACAAAAAATGTTGTTTGTTTTTGTCAATTGTTTGATATTGGTGTTGTTGTAGCGGCAGAAAACTTACGCCAAACATATTTGTGGAATGGTATTGAGTTGTCAACACTTGGCTGTATAGATATTCGGCTGTTCCGTGTTTCTAGGTTTGATTGTCGTTGGAATGTGTAGTACGACGACTCATCTTCGACCTTCAGCGTATTTGTTTTTTGTGGGTTATTGATTTCTTTTTAGAAAACTTTTTTATTTGACAACAAATCTTCAAACAATTTGGTATGCATTATCTTCCACGATAACACTACAACCACTGCCACGCAAACTGAACGCTCAAAATCAAGTTCTTGTATGGAAAACTTTTTTGTTTAACAAGATAATTAAACGAAATTTGGCATACATTATTATTTAAGTCAATGCTATAATTTCTGAAGAAATTTTTCAAATCGAACTACTATAGCATATAGCTGCCATACAAACTGACGTATCAAAATTTAATTCCTGTATAGAGAACTTTTTTATTTGGCAACAAATCTTTATAAAATTTGGCATGGATTATCTTCCAAGACAACGCTACAATCTCCAATCAAATTGTTCTGATTGCACCACTATAATATATATGTAGCTGTCATACAAACTGAACGATAAAAATCAAGTTCTTGTATGGAAAACTTTTTTAATTGACGAGGTATCTTCTCAAAATTTGACATTTGTTTCTGCCTAAAGTAGAGCTATACTATTTGAAGACATTTTCTAGATCGGAGCACTGTAGCATATTGCTGCCATACAAACTAACTGATCTAAATGAAGTTCCTGTAAGGCCGTTCCTACAAAACCAGGTTTTTGTAAACGGAAGGGAACCCGATTTTTATCCCGCCGAGAACTGTCAACTCGTCAGCTTTCTGCCGCTACAACAATAACAAGTTCTTGTATGGAGAACTGCTTTACTGCTTTATTTGTGAGTTTTGTCTTAATTCTAGGTTATTGTTTGTTGTTTTGCGTTGCTTGTTTGTTAAATCTAGATTTTTTTTATATGGAATGTCATTGATTACCGCATACTTGCCTTTGCGATTACGTAACCCGTACTCCATACCACCAATGCCAGCGAATTTTAAATGAAACAGCAGATTTTTTTTTTACATTTCTTCAGTGAAATTTGCAAATTAACTTTGCGTTTTTATTTTTATTTCCAGTGTATTTGATCATTTTTCGAAATTTTTTGTTGTTGCAAACAATTTCATATTCGTACTTGAATTCTGTGTGTGTGTGTGTAGGCGTGTTTTTCCTGTAATTTGTGTATGCGTGTGTGTGTTTTGCTGTTGACATTCGCATTTTGTCATTTTTTATTATTTTTCGTGTTTTCTCATTTAGTTTTGTTTTCAACATGCTTTCGTTTTCAAATTTAAATTCAATAAACTGTTGTTTGTTTGCGTGTTTTTGTGTGAGTGCATGCGTGTGTGTGTGTGTTTGCTTTTGCATTTCAAATACTTAATTAAACAGTTTCAATTATTTAATACATTTATTTGCTCGGTAATCATTCATTTCGTTTCAATTGATTTACAACTATAATATTTGTTTTTGTTTTTTTCACATTTGTTTTGTTTTTAATTTCATAAAATTCAATTATTTTTTACTTTTTACTTATTTTTGTTTTTTGTTTTTTTTTTGCGATTTCTGTTTTTTCGGTTTTTGTTGTTGCTTGTTTAGTTGAATTTACCTTCATTTGTTTATTTATTTATTTAGTTTAATAGTTCAATATGTATATAAACGAAATGCAATTGCGAATTGCACTTTTGTTTTTGTTTTTTGTTTAAAAATCAATCAATTTATTAAAATACATTAATTGTGTGTGTATGTGTGTGTGTGTTACTTAAAAGTAGAAATCAATTAACCATTTACTTAAAGCTTAAATACATATACAATATGTGTACATACAGCTGTATATGCATGTACTTATGTAATATATAAATCATTATGTATGCTTGTCTGTCGTTTATCGACCGGCTGCGCGAGTTATCGATTTGCTTAACGGCGTTTATAAGAAAAAACATTTTTC
Source organism: Bactrocera dorsalis (assembly GCF_023373825.1). Lineage (NCBI taxonomy): Eukaryota > Metazoa > Arthropoda > Insecta > Diptera > Tephritidae > Bactrocera > Bactrocera dorsalis. The sequence continues at coordinate 18,212,585 of NC_064307.1, read as the reverse complement.
TTTTTGTAAAAATAAAAAAGTTCGACTACACAAAACAACATATGCTTCTATGTATGTATGTATGTATGTATGTAGGTGTGTGTATGTACTACGCAACAATTTATTGTTCTTCTGCTATGTTGTTGTTGTTGTTGTATTAATATTGTATGTAAGTATGTATGTATGCACTTAGGTATATATAAGTAATGTATAAATTACGCTTTGGTTTATTCGCTTTTGTTTTTTTCTTTTTGTTGTTGTTATTTTTATTTTTTTAATAAATGTTCTATGTTATTGTATGTATGTATATTTGTTGATAAACTTTTGATTTCGATAACTGAAGGCATTCAATTCACATAAACTATATGTATGCATGTGTTGTATGGGTGTATGGGTGTATGTGTGTTTGTGACACACAAAATTATCATTAAAACAATTTCACTAGATTTCGCATTCATACGTCGTTACCTTGTGTTTATTTTTTGTGTATAACGGCATGTATGTAACTGCGCTTATTTATTATATAATTTATTTATTTGTTTTAAATTTTTATTTATTTGCTTGTTTGTATGTATTTGTAATGGTGTTTCGTATATTGAAATTGCACTAGAATCGGTAATCGCTTCAATTTGATTTATTATTGTTTAGTAATTATTTGTTTTTTGTTTTTGTATTTGCTACTTTGTATGTGTGTATGTAATGTATTGCCTCTGCTATGCCACTGTGCCTCCCTCAATACTCTCCCTCACCATCCCTCTCTCTTTTTCTCCTTTAAACTTGCTCCCTCCCTCTCTCTCCCGCTCACTAATACTTTCGGTTTGCTAAAATTTAATTTAATTTAATTTTTTTCTGTTTGCTGTTTTCTGTACGCTTATGTTTCACCAGACATACTTATTAACGGTACTTGTTTTGGTATTTTTTTCTAAGTTTTGTGACGTGTATTTAAACGTTATTTAAAAACGAGTCTTCATTGTTCGTCATTTGCCTGATTTTGGTTTTTGTTGTTTTTTCTTTTATTTTGTTTTTGTAATTCACCTTAAAAATGCTACATTTAACAGTAATTAGTTGCATTAATTTATTTCGTATGTTTCCGTGTGTGTTTGGTTGTTGTTGTAATGATTAAATATTTGTTTTTGCTTTGCGTAATCATATTTCTGTCATGTGATCTCTCTGCTTCCAGTTGAAATGAGTAAATAATTCAAGAACCGTTTCATTGTCCTACGTGCAAATTGTGAGGTTAGTTTTGTGGTAGCTTAGGTCATTTTTGCTAGCTTCTAACATTTTTTTTTAACAATTTTTCTAGGAAGTTCAAACTTCGCGCTCGGAACTTGAAGCCAGGAAAAAATTGCTAAACCCGTAAGTGAAAAAAGTTGGCACACAACTTCTCTTGGCTCGGCACCAATTTCTTATTTTCTCCATTAACAGCTAATCTGAGAGCCAATATTGTAAAAAAATACACTCTGCAGTCTTTAGAAACTTTAACTGTGATCTCTTCAGCTCTCCTTTGGACTAATGTAGCTGAATTGATAGCTTTACAAATAAAACCATCAGAATATCCTTATCCTTCATTAAGTAGAGATGAGAGTTGAGCTTATTATAGTCCTTTAATTAAGATAGGCTTTTAATTCAGTAATTCAGATAAATTTCGCTATACTCACTATGAAGTGGTGGTGGCGAAATATTCTAACGAGCACTATCCAACAACTGGATTCAAGCTTTCCGATCATGGCAGCCTTTTCTATGCTTAATTGGAAGCTGGAAATGTGCTACTCCAAAGCGCATTCTCCTTCCGCGCGGTACCCAATCATTCTGATACTAGAACGGCGATACTAGTATTGAGCTCTCTGACTGACTGTTCGCTCAACACCAGTGGAGAGATTTTTCGGTTGCTCATCTCTGGCGTCAAGTTAAGTAATTCATATTTAGACTGGTTTGGGTGTCTGGCAAAAGCGCATAGAACTTGCTGTGGATTGAGAATGAATAGGAGCCTTACGGGCTACTTCCGTTTAACTATTGAATGGTTGAGCCTCAAGCGAGTTCAACAAGTGCTAGTCAGATATCAGCAATTGTGAGATCGCAAGGTACCTGCGGCCCAGGTCTCCCATAAGAGTGGGCCCTTTGCCCTTAGTGAAGTTCACCTTTCATAAGTTATATGAGTTCTGATTGGACACTGGCCGATTGGGATTCATGCGTTAAGATTGAACATTTTTCAGGATGTCGGTTGCATACGCTGTCTGGAATAGGATGAGATAGAATCATAACAACACTTCCTGTACGTCAAGGTTCAAATACCGCAGATCTCACGTATTTAGACATCCCAGTGGTAATAGAACTCAAGTACCTTAGCAGATTTTTGACATGTTCAAGGCACTTTGTTGAGAATTAATAACCTCTAATAGGAGTTCTTTCTGGGGCTTCACGGTAGACTGTACTTAACATTTCAAAAGTGATCCCTACCATCTTGGGAGATCAAACTGGTCTCAAATGCCCACATGAGATCATGAGACTGGTTTCAACTGCTGACTTGCGACGAAAAAACAGTTGAAAAATTGCAGCTTTACTTTTAATATCGGAAAAGTTTAGTCCGCAGGGTTGTGTGGAATAAATAATGAACGTAGACAATATTCGCACAATTTCCGATAAAATTGTTTGCTCCGTTCAGTTATAACTACAGACCAGAGCTTATTCCGAAAATGGTTTAGTTTTTTCGGCAAAATAAACAGGGTATACCGAAGCGTTACAAGTATTATTGTTGGAATTTTGAGATATCGATTTAGAAAAGTACTTCTCACTATCTGTGGTATTGGTTCTAGTATAATTAATAGAGAGACCATTGGTTTTTTTATAAAACTCTTTGAAGCAAAATTTCAGGGTAACGGTCGATTTTTGATAACAGATGTACAAAGTGAAAAGTGGATAGGAATATGAAGCTTGTTTTTAGTATCAGGAGTCCAAAATTGTTAGAGGCTAGGAACAAATAGTCTTGAACTATTGTAGACAACTGAATCTGGAGCAGTGTTATATAGTTAGAGATTCAGTCGGCTCCTTTTGGCTTCAAAATTCGACGATTGGTTTGTCTAGGTTTGGTTCGACGACAATAAGAAACGTTTTTTTTAATTGAATTCAAATTTGATCTCACGAAATAAGTACTCGTTTTATGGTAACTCCTCAAATACTTTTGAACTGCATTTTCATAGAAATTCATTTATGAATCAAATCGCTTTGACATTCTGAGAGCAAATTTTGTTAGCAACCCCTGATCCTGAGCGTAGTTCATCTATTGGCAAAATAGCGGCCTATTCGACATAGAATTCCTAGCTTTCTTTTGAGCAACCTTGTTGGTAAGTGACATATTAAAGATTTTTTGTTTCTAAGGCTCACTTTGACGACCATTTCTTCTCTGTTTACAGCTTGCTGAAAATATCATTCACATCTGCTTTACCTAACTATGATTTTGGTTATTGTTTCTCTCAAAAAAACATTTATGTATCCAATAGTTGTTAAGATGGTTTGATCCAATGCTCCAATTACCTTTATGTCAGTTCTTGTTAGGAACCCCTGATCCAGAGCGTAGTTCATCTTTTGGCAAAATAGCGGCCTATTTGATGCGAAATTGCTAGTTTTTTAAGCAGCCTTCTTGGTAAGAGAAATTTTAAAAATTTTCCCTTTCTAAGATTCACTTTTACCTTGATCCAGAGCTCAGATCACCTTAATGTACGCTTTTGGCAATATATCTTCATATTAGTTGTCGAAAATTCCAGTTTTTTGTTTTCTTTTAGTAAAACTTCGTAGTTTTTGCCATTATTTCATGATTTTTCTTCCTAACTAAGGCTTATCTTCCATGCCTGCTTCTGCTCTGTTTACTTATTTCATGCTTTCCCGCAATTATCAAACGTATTTTTTTATCACTTGCTGCGCCTAAATGCATACCACAAAAACTGCAAAAATCACCGTAGGACACGTAAAAAATGAGAAAAATGAGGAATCTCAGCAAATTCGTAAATTCGGAAAGTGTTTTGTATGTAAATATGTAAGACCTTTCTGCATGTAACAGTTACTCGTTGAGAGTAGCGAGTAGACAGCGTGTAGACTAATGTTGCAAGTTGCATTATTGTTTAAATTTCGTTTGTTTACGCTTTGTTTTTTTTTTTTTTTGTAAAAAATGAAACCAAATAAATTCAAGTGTTGACGTTTAATAATTTTCCATTTCATACGTTAGTGGTCTTTTCAATTTACTAATTTTTATTCGTTTTGCCTTAAACTTTTATTTTAATTTTTTTGTGTTTGTTTTTGCTATAATTTTACTGCTTTCAGTACACACACAACTTTGCAGCATTTAATGTCTATTGTTTGTTCTTGTCTTTGTTTTTGTTGCTGATTTCGAAATTCAATTTCTTTCAAGTTACAGTTTTGGGTGTGTCTATATTTCTATTTACGCGTGTATGTATGTGTGTGGGTATTTTTGATTTTTTTTGTTTCTTTTAAACTTGGGTTTAGGATGTGGAATCTCAAATTTCCTTGGTTTTCGTTTGCTTTGCTTTACTTCAACAGTTGAACGTCAATAGTTTTGGGTTTTTAATTATGCTTTTCATTAATTTTTTAATTTTTCAATTAAATTTTTTAATTAATTTTTTAATTTTTCATTAATTTTTTTTTAATTTTTATTTTTCATTAATTTTTTTTTTTAATTTTTATTTTTTAATTTTTCTATTATTTTTTTAATTTTTCAATTAATTTCTTTCATTTTAATTTTTATTTCTTTAATTTTTGCTACTCACTGCCTTTGTATGTGTGTTTGTTGTTGGCGTATCAGGCTCGTTAGCATTTTATTTGAAATCTTTTATCAATTTTTTCTAACTTCAGCTGTGTGTCTCTTTAAGTGTGTGTGTGTGTGTGTCTGTATCTTGCAACTTTTTTCCGTTAATTTAACATTTTCCTAATTTCATTTGCCGTTATGAATGCTCTAACGCTATTTTTTTGTTAATTCATTTAATTTTTCGTGCTGCGAAAACTTTTTACCGTTATTTATTGTTACTCACATTGAGTTTACAGCTTTTTATAGCGTGTTTGTGTGTGTATGTGTCAGTTTGTTAATTGAGTTTAATTAAATGAAACGTTTGCTCTTATAAACATTTAATAAAAAAAATGTTGAACTTTTTTCTATAATTTTAAATGTTTTTTTGTTTTTGTTTTTGTTTAAAACTTAATATCGAAAACATTTGTTAAGCGTGATTTTCTGTCGCGTGCTCTACTTTCATCATTATTTTCTCCCTTTTTTTGTTGTAGTAAATTTATTAATTTTTTTTAATAGTGTCTATGCATTGTAATTTAATTAAATTTGTTAGTTACATATTAATTAATTAATTTGATTTAATTAAAAACGTTTTCCTTTTCGAAATTTCACTAATCTTTTGTTTTTCTTTTTATGCTTCTTCTTCTTTTTTTTGCTGCCTCCTTATTAATTTATTTAATTAATTAATATATATGTATGCATCATGAAGAATCGCATATCTCACTGCTATACTGTTCTATAATTTTAGTTTTTTTTTTCAGTTTTCGTGTCTTAACTCTTTTGTTTTCAGTTTTCTTAAGCATAAATTTCATATTTTTTTTAACTTAAGTGATTTACTTATGTAATTATGATTTCAGTTTTTTTAGTTTGCCTTAAATTACTAAAATTTCACAACATGTGAATTTGCATATATTTTCTAAATTAATTTTTTTTTTAATTTCAATCATGATTTTTGGTCTTTCCTTTTTGTCTATATTTTTTGTGTCTATTTTTGGTTAATGTTTTTTTGCATATTCTGCTTTTGAGCGTTATGCTTTCTGCGGTCTTGTTCGTTTGTTGCCTTTGTAATTAGCTGTTTGTTTGCATTATTTGTATGTTTTGAGTTATGTCATTTTTCAGTTAATACTGTCATTTCGCGCTTTAAGGCCAACATTTTGTGTTTTCGAGTGACTTTTTGTCATACAATCAATTTAATGCAAAGTGTTCTTTATACCGAGACGGCTATGTGGACAACTTCGTTTTGGTTCGTGAACTTTTGAAGTCACTGTATCATAAGTAATGATATTGCTATTAATTTACAATATTGTTCAAGAAATTTGTTTAACTTTAGTAGACATTTTCGAAGTGAACATACATTAAAAACATTTCCAAAACTTATTTAATTAATTTTAAAGTTGAATTTTTTTGATTCGAAAACGTTTAGAAACTTAAAAAAATATACTTTTTGTGCATTAAACTTGTCTTACAGACTAAATATAACGCATTCATGCTTGACTTCATATTTGCTACGAATTAATTGTTCATTTTCGAAAATTTGAAAATTTGAAAAATTTAATAATTTTGGGAATTTAAATTTTTTTTTCGAAATTTCAGTTAAAAGTTTTCACTAAGAAAATCTGATTATCTTCATCTTGCGGGATACGTCTGAATATTTTAGCTGATGTTTTACAATTTTCGAACCCAAAACTAAGTTTTTGAAAATGCAAAAATCGGTAAAATGGTTCATACGTACAAGATAAATCTCCTTTAATGTAGCTTGATTTTCTTTCATAACTGATCTGGCTTTATTTTGGTATAAGCGCTCGGCTTTAGAAGAATCCAGATCAGTTGAAAAATAGCTGAATTATCAATTCTCGAAAGCTTAAACCCATTCTTTGATAAATAGTAATACAACATGCCAGAAAACCATATAACCAGGCATAAGTACGGCTTCAAGGAATTCGGTTAGTATTGAGACGAAGAAATGAAGAACGGAATTGGGTTTATACTTTTTGATGCAACTTTTTCGAGATTATCTCTCTTTATACAAAACCCCTCCAAAATTTTTGAGTTTTTTGCAGTTTTTCGGGAGAAAGTTGCTTTTCTTAAAGTTTTCAACATTTTTTTTTAAATACACAAAGTGTAAAGTGCTTTTAAAGTTGCTTTAAAATTCCAAACTTTTTTAAAATTTCCAAATTTTTTTTTTCGAATATTTGATTTTTTTTCGAATATTTTCGAAAATGAACTTTTTTCAAATGCACAAAGCATAAGGTCCTTAAAAAATCTTTAAAACTTCCAACTTTAATTTTTAAATTTCAAATTTTTTCACGAATATGTATATTCGAAAACAAACTTTTTTTAAAATACATAAAGATTAATGTATGTATATTTGAAATATCTTTAAATCTCCAAACTTCTTTCAAAGTTCAAAATTTTATCTTCGAAACAAATTTTTTTAAATACACAAAGTTAATATGTTTTTAAAATATCTTTAAAACCCCAAATTACGTTTTCGAATTTCAAAAAAATTTTCGAATATTTTCTAAAACAAACTTTTTATAAAATACACAAAGTATAATGTGTTTTTAAAATATTTTTAAAACTGCTAACTTTTTAAAATTTCAAAATTTTTTTCGAATATTTTCGAAAATATTTTTTTTTAAACAAAACAAAATGTGTTTAAACAATTTTAAAACTCTAAACTTTTATCAAATTTCAAAATTTTATTTTCGAATATTTTCGCAAACGAATTTTTCTTCAAATTTCAAAAGTTTTTTCGAAAATACTCGAATACACAAAGTTTCTTAAAATTCGTAATTTTTTCAACTTTCGAAGTTTATTCAACTTTAAAAGAATTATTTTCGAATATTTTGCGTTTTTTGTCCACATCTTCGTCTCGGTTTCAGCAATTACAATATGTTAGAGTCAGTACATAGTACAATAGTAGTTATCGCTTGTGTTAATTTTGCGTTACAATCTTTGTGTGTGTTTTCAATTTCTAATCAGATTTCGGCTTTTTGTTCTAGTTGCTAAATTAGTTCACATTCGGTTTGTATGTTTTGTTTTCAGCTTTAATGTTTTTCTAGTTGATATATAGACTGTGTATTTTTGCATATTTGTGGGTTACGTTTTGTGTTCGAAATTGAAATTTTTGTTCATATTTTCAATTTTGTTCATTTGTTCTTGTCTTGCTTTATTTGTTCGCATCGTCTTTGCGCGTTGTCGACTGTGCATCGCCTAAATTAATCATGTCTCGTGGTTTCCACACCGGGGACCCTACAATTAAATGAAAGAAAAGAAAAGAATATGGAAATCATATGAAAAAAATGCTTTTGAAATTTTTTGATTTTGTATTTGCATTAATTTTTTTGTGTTTTTTATTTTTTTTTGGTTCGCTTTGAGCGTTTTTAAACGATTGTCGATTTTTTTCTTTATTTGTATGTATGTATTTATGTAAAATATAACTTACAGAGCATAAAAGTAAATTTTTGTAATTTTTTTTTGGTTTTTATTTTGGCAGGGAGATGAACGAGTACGAGTACGAGAGAGTGGTAGAGAGGTGATAGTACTTAGATTTCGGCCAATTGTTATATAAATAGTTTATGAGCAGTGAAATTCGCAAAAGATAAAATCAAATAAAAAAATCGCTTATAATACACATATAGTTTAGTTTCAGTTTTAGCTATTCAAGCATATCATTTTTAGTGCATGCAGTTTATTTATATTTTTTAGAATTTTTTTGAATGAAGTTTTTATTTATTTTTCAGTGAAATAAATTCAGGTGTTATATAAATGATTATTTTTTGTGAATCGAGATATATGATATTGTCATTTTTGATTTAAAGTTTCCAACAATATGCAATCGAGTTGAATATTTTCTGGTTTTTACACTCGTGTGCAATATTAATGCACTTTTTTGAATGAAAAATCAAAGAAAATTGTTTACTAAATATACTTTGAATCGTAAATCGTTTCGAAAATTTACTAAGAATTTGGTTTACAGTTTCAAAACTCAACTCGATTTCATTATATTGTCTTGTTTGCTGTCTCAAGCTATAAATGTTAAACTTTTGACAACATCCAAGTGGAATAAAAATTTATTTTTTTTTTAATTTTCTCTTGGGTAAAATGTTGACATCGCTTGCCTGTGCGCCTTACGCATTTTCAATGTACGTTTTCTTAATAATTTGTGTAAGAACAAGTTATTTACAGTGTCTTCATATACTACAAATTACAGCCAATTTTTTTCGTAAAATTTTTTATGCCAACATTTTCCATAAGTTGTTTTTTTTTTCTTAAATACTTTTGTAAAATAACTGAAATAAAAAATGACAAATTTTAATGTAAATTAATTTTCAATAATTTGTTTGAGGTTATGGTTCATGAAAATTGAATAAAATACAAGTAAGAAATGAAGCTGTCAGTTAGAATTGTTGTGACAAAAAGATTGTCAGAAATGAAGCTGTCAGTCAGGATTGTTCTGACAAAAAGACTGTCAGAAATGAAACTGTCATCCAGGGTTGTTGTGCCAGTCTTTTGGAGAGTTTTTTTTTTACATCTAAAGCAACTTTCAAAACTGATTGTGCTGCAAAAGTAGTGCCAATATAGAAAAGTTTTCATCACCAAAAATAATCAACTTTACATTTCTTGACCAACTCTGAAATATTGTCATCTTTTCGTCAGTAATGTTATGACAGTTTTTTGACAGCTAAAGTAACCTGTAGTGGTGGTTTCTCCCTCCTGCGATCCATACCTGCTAAAGTTCGGCGAAAGTAGTTTCAATATAAGAATGTTTTCGATGCCAAAAGCACTCGTGTTCACATTTTTGAAACGATCTGCCGCAGCATAGTGTTTCAAAACTGCTAGAACTGGAAAACTGATTAAAAATTTGGTGCTGCATATTTTCTGGCATTTTTTTTGGCATGGCTCACCGCAATACCCATTTTCATAGAAGATTTGTAATTTTAGGTTTTAAGAAGATCAATTCAATATTTTTTATTAGTATTTTACCGCGTCAAAGTAGGAAGGGTTGGTAATAAAACATTATATTAGATTACATTAGATAAGTAAATGAGGATTGCACCGCGATCTAGGATCTTTTGAGCCTTCTCCTAAGTCACAACGCCTCAACCAGCCCAGCAAATTGATAAATTCCAATATACTGCTAGGTGCTATTGAGTCGCTCAGATTCCTATTTGACAACATGGATCTAAGGGCCTTTTTCTTGCGCCTACAGACTGCTGTGCAACCGATTAGTAGGTGTTCTGGAGTTTCAGGCTCATTTCACAGCAATTCGCGCAAGAAGTTAGGCCCATGTTGAATAAATGGTTCTTGAGCTTACAATGGCCAGTATAGATGGCGACAAGTAGCCAGGGGTTTCCCTTGTTAGGTATGCCTAGGTGTTGTTCCCAATGCTTCGCATTATCCCCTGCTTAATCATTGCTCATTTATGGTGTGAGGACCAACCGCAATGCAAGGTTCCGGTCCTACCCTGTTGGTGGATGTTGCGGATAGGGAAGGATCGTTCATTCTCGGCTATACATTTGTGACCTGGCAAAACATTAGTCCTAAACTATGTAAAATTCTCAACAGAGCTTCCGCTATGAATATTGTATGAGCAACAGTTTGCCAATGAACATATCAGGAGGAGGGTCGTGAAGTAGAAGTGTAGTGTGAACTATATAACTAAAAGTTTTTCTTTGGAATAAATATTGTTAAATACCGCATTTCAGTAATCATGTCGGAGCTCTCGATAATATTACCTAATTTTATGTTCAATTATAGTTTTCTTCAACGCCTTTTCTGGGCCAGATAAGAATAAAAAAGGTTGTTTGAAGAAGGGTTTACCAAATCAATTCAAGTTAAGGGTAATGAAGTAGAGGTCGTTCGAAGAATTGGTTGCCAAATTAGCACAAGATAAGGCTAAGGAACTAGAACTATCTAACTAAGCATTTTTTCGGCCGTGAAGAGTCAGTTCGAAACAAATTTAATGGCAATAAATTTCTCTAAATGAAGTTAACATATTTTTAAACAAATTTTGGGAGCCTTTCCAATAAAGTTTTTTACACTGAAAAAAATATTTTTGTCAATAGTAGGTATTTAAGATCTGTCAGCAGATTTTAGTAATTATCTTGAACAAATTCGTAAAATGTTTAATATGGTTTAACTTAAGAAACTGTCAACAAAATATTAGTAATTTAAAAAAAAATTGCGTTTTTTATGGAAGATCTCAATTAAAAACCTCAAAGAAAGATTGTATAAAATTTTGAAATTATTTTTTATTTTAATTTTTACTATTTTTTATGAAAATTATGAAAATGTTAACGCAAAATGTGTTGATCATTTTATGGCATGAAATATTGTTAGCATAAAACCATAGTCCAAACACAAAAAAAAATTCAAATTTAAAACATTTAGATTTCGTTCATTTTTAAAAAGTTTTTGTTATTTTTCAGTAAGGTTTAGTGAATGAATATTTTTATTTACAAGTGGTGGCGAACAATAAATTGGAATATTGAAGGTTTTAAGCTTTTAAATGAAATTATAAATGCGCAGAAATCTAGCATTTATTTTTCGACTTTTTTTATTTTCAAATATTTTTAGTTACGTGGTATTTAGAAACGAGCGGGGTGTGTTAACCATAAGACATAATAATTATGGACGTTACATTTGAATGGAAAAAACAAAGATTTTGCTTTTCGAGTGTTTGTTGTTGTTGTTTTTTGAACACTGCGCTTTGCTGCATATTCGAATTTTCTTAGACTTCTGGAAAAATGCAAATTTCGAACAAATAAGGAAGAAAAAGTGCACGACAGTCGAAACTCGATAGCTCTGGATTGACGATCGACAAATTTTCAACTACAATCGATAAATTTTTCTTAACAATCGATACATTTTTATTAACAATCAATAATTTTTTAACAATCGATAAATTTTTATTAACAATCGATAAATTTTTATTAACAATCGACAAATTTTAAATGTTTGCAAATAACCAAGTCATATTTGTATTTTGCATTTTAGCCTCACTTATCGAGTTTTGACTGTAGCGTTACTTTGGTTTAATTGCTGTGCATTGTTAGTGGATTTTTGCTGGAGTTAATTGCATAAATAACTGCGAAAATATTAAATACTGGACTTGTTGTTGTGCAGGAGCTACACTTTTTGTTTTTGCTTTTGTGTGTGTTCATTTTTTGCATGTATTTGTACATACATATATGTATGCCTGTGTGTGTGTGTTAAACTTGCATTTTTCGCTGAATTTTCGCAATTTTCGCAATTACCGCTATTTGCTGACTTATTCGTACAAGCGATGCCAACTAACGTTAATTTGAATTCAATTTAATTTCATTTAATTTAATTAGTTGTAGGTCTTTATATAAGAATTTAAATGAGTAGCTTGTCAGATTTATGCACTACGAAAGTTGTTTAAGTTAAATTTTATATTTACACAATTTTAATCACATTCCTTTTAATTTATTGAATATTAAGGTAAATATCATAATATTTATTAAAAAATATATGTAAATATATAAGTATATTTATTTCATTTAAATTTAAATACACACGAATAATATCACAAAATGATGCACTAATAGTTTCTTTTTTATTTTTGATTTTTTTTTTCTGTTAAAACTTCAACTCATAATAATAGTTTTCAGAATATCTGAAAAAAACTCTGCTTTCGCTACAATTACTTTTACATATTATAATGTAAATTTGTAAATTGAATATAATTTGTTACAACAATTAAATTTTCTCAGTGTACTGTAGGTAAAATCACCTGCGCACTGAACTTATTTTTTAATAAAAACTATGATTGCTTTGGACCACACGAAAATACTACAAATTTGAGAAAATATTTTGTTAAAATAATTGGTATTTAATAATGCGAGTTAATACTATTTTTGCAAAATATATTTTTCAAAATTATTTTTCCAAAAAATATTTGAAATACTTATATATTTTTTTGGAAAATTAGAAATATCTGCGCGTAATTATATATTTTTTGGAAAATTAGTTTTAAATTATTCTTCTTCTTAAATTGAATTTTAATTTAAAAAAATACATTTTGAGGTCTTACTTAAATTTGAAATTTCGAAATAGTTTTTAAGACTGCTTTTTAATAATAATTGGTTAACAATTTGTCTAAAAAAAGGCAAATTTACGAATTATTAAAAATTCTAATTAGAGAAAAAAATTATATATTAAACAAGTTTATAGAAAGCTTTTTAATTGAAAATTACTGTCAAATTGATTGGAAATTTATTAATTGACTAAGTTAAATGAACACCTTCTCTTCAAAACATGTGCTTAGCAGTCACTAATTAATACAGTTAAAATTCCTAATTGACTACATTAAGAAGATATTTAAATGTCTTTGAAGCATTTGGTTTAAATAAAACAAGTTTTTGGTGAGCTTTTTAATTGAGTCAATTAAAAATTTGCCTGTAAATTTACTAATCGACAAAATTACTGTCAAATTGACTGGCAATTTACTAATTGACTAAATTAAATAAACATCTTCTCTTTAAAACATGTGCTTCGGGAGTAGTCACTAATTAGTATAGTTAAAATTGCTAATTGATTAAATTAAGAACATATTTGAATGTGTTTGAAGCATTTGGTTTAAATAAAGTCTTAGTTAAGTCAGTTAAAAGATTATATACAATTTTTAGTTATGGTAAATTACTAAACTAAATGACTTAATAGTTTAGTGTCTGCCTCATACATAAAGCATGTTTTACTAGAGCTCCTCAATTAAAAATTTTCAGGTCAGGTCATGTTTTTAATTGTCTAGATTAAGTGCATATCTAAACCCCTAGAAAAGGCACCTTAATTTAGACAATTAGAAAACAGTTTTTAATAATTTTATTGAACAAATTTAAGCGTTTTTATGTTTCAAGCAGCTTCTTAATTTAGTCAATTAACAACTGTTGCAACTAATTGGTGTATTCAAAGTTGCCAACATTAAGAATATAGCTGAAAGTTTTCAAATAATTTTTGATTGCACCTTATTTTTGTTAACTAATAAACAGTTTTTAATAAATATTGAAAGGAAAAGTGAATTTCTGTTTCAAACAGCTTCTTAATTTAGTCAATTAATAAATTATATCAGCTAATTAGTATAGTTAGGTTGGTAAATGACAACACTGAAGAGATATCTGACGGCCATCATAGTCAAATGGCACCTTAATTTAGTCAATTAATATACAGTTTTTATTAATTACTTGAAGAATCGTTATAATGTACAAAATTAAGCGAATTTTGGTTTCAAACTGTTTTTTAATTTAGTCAATTAACAAATTATCTCAACTAATTAGTATAGTTAGGTTGATAAATGACAACACTGAAGAGATATTTGATCGTCGTCAAAGTATGTGTTTTAGATGGCATCTTAATTAAGTCAATTAATAAACAGTTTTTAATAATTATTTTAATTGAGTCAATTAGTAAATTGTTTCAACTAAATAGCATAGTTAAGTAGCTAAATACTACCCAGTGATTTTATTTAAATAATTCTAGCAAAAATGTAGTTCACGCTTAATTTAATAAAAACTTGTGAAGTTTTTAGTTTGAAATTCAACAAATATTAATTATTACTTAATATTATACCAGATTTTACCGGTTCTTAAGGGGCTGATTGACTTTTTATGCGAGGCTTCTTAAGTCAGAAATATTATGTAAATATTTTTTGGTATTAACTGTTGGCAAGTGAACGCCATTAGATCAAATTTTCAAATACATTCATCGAACAAAAATTTATTAAATAAAGACAAGTTATTATTGACTAAAATAAGTTTTGATTACTTAATTATTTATATTATAATTATAACTCTCCCAAATTTGTAATATTTTCGCGTTGTTATAAAATTTTGTTAAAACTACCAATTGGCACCAATTTTTTCACTAAAGTATTCAATAAGAAGTCACTTTTATTTGATATTAATGTTTCGTAATTCTTCAATCACTACATATCCCCAATAGAAAGAATATATATCATATATATATATATATATATATATATTTACATCATCTATCGAAGAGTGTTATAAGGATAAAATTGGTACTACTAACCACTTTATGTTCACCAAAATGTATAACTAAGATTTCCAATTTACCCTAAATTTTCTTTTTCTTTTATAGAAAATTGATCTTTTCGCACTTTCAACCAATTTTTAGCACTTCAGTGTAGTTAAAGTGCTTAAAAAATTATTTCTAATAGTTTTGCGTGTTAAGATTTCAATTACGAAAATTTTTACTTACCTTAGCAGCATATCGAAATAACTAAGTATGAGTAAAAAATATCGATAATTAATTAATGATTATTTGTGACACAAATAAAATTGAATTACTGGTAGTCAATACACTTACTTAGTTATGTATTGTAAGTATGTACGTAGCGCCACCGCAAAGCAAGTTCAATTTGTGCAAAATCAGTGGAAATAAATATATTTTTATATTTGTTGACGTTTTTCTTTCTTTCTTTCGCTTTCTTCGGTGATAGGTTAATACCGGAGCTTTTGAAATTTTGTTCCTGTGTTTTTTTGAAGATATTTTCGAGCATTCATAACCATTTTTTTACTGTTTCCGTTTTCCTGTGTTTCTTGAAGATATTTTCGAAAATGTTTTTTGAAGATATTTTCGAAATAGTTTCGAGCATTCATAACTTTGTTTTACCGTTTCCCTTTTCCTGTGTTTTTTTGAAGACATTTTCGAAATTGTTTCGCGTATAAATTTTTTACCGATTTCTTTTTCCTGTGTTTTTGTAGACATTTTCGAAATTGTTTCGAGCATTCATAACTTTGTTTTACCGTCCGTTTCCTTTTTCCTGTGTTTTTGTGAAGATATTTTCGAAATTATTTCGAGCATTCATAACTTTGCTTAACCGCTTCCGTTTTCCTGTGTTTTTGTGAAGATATTTTCGAAATTGTTTCGAGCATTCATAACTTTGTTTTTACCGATTCCGTGTGTTGTTGTGTGGCATGTTTGAGCAGTGGTTTTTAGGTGTCTTTATTTTTGTTTGTTTGCTTTAGCTCTTTGGTTTAGTTTTTCCTTAGTTTTAGCTGTTTTGATTTAATATTTTTATTTTTTTTATTTCTATATTTATATTTATGTTTCCTTTATTGTTTGTGTGCTGCAATTGCGTGATTTTGATTTATTTTTCATTTAACACTTACTGTTGTATTTGTTTTTGCATTCCATTTTGTTTTGATTATTCTCATTTTGATTTCGCAAACTCGAACAACATTCGAAACATTTATTGTTATTTCAAAAATGCACTATAGACTAGAGGTTGGACTTGGGTTTGGATTTCTCGGAACATATACATACATATGGTACACATAAGTACATATATATATGTAAAATTCGTCGTATCTATATATGTATGTTTGTATGTGTGCATTTTGAGACTCTTTGTTTGAGCTGTTCTACGTTGTATCTTGAGATCGTTGAGATTTCGGAACTGTCGTCTGTTATTTGTATTTTTACTCTTACTTATTTCATAGGTATGTATGTATGTTTGTAAACATCAAATATTGTTTTCTGCTCGATTTTACGTATACTTGTAATTATTTGCTATTTTTAACTATTATTTACTTATTTCTATATAAATGTATATATATTTTTTGCTATTGCATGAAATATGTACGTATGTATGTCTTTATGTATGTATGTATGTATTCTCTTAAGTATGTTTTTTTTAATATTTGAATTTCTGTTTTTATTTATTTCGTTTATATGTACTGCTTCTGCTATCTTTTACCATAGTTGTTTTCTTCTTGTTCTTGTTGTTGTGGTATAACTAAATGTTAATTTTGATTTTATTGCTGTGAAGCCTTTTGGATTATTTGATTTTTTGTTTTGCATATTTAATATTTGATTTTTGTTTTATTTTACTTTTGATTTGTGGCATTTGTTTATCCATTTTTATTTCAATTTACAGTTTTCCTTTAAGAAATTTTCGATGTGTGTTAATATAAAATAAAAAAAAAATTAAAAAAAAAATAAAAAAAAAATACTTTTGTGTCATTGTTTAAGTATGGTTTTCATTTAGTTCATATATACATACAAATATGGAATATGACGTCCCTCTAATACTAAATTGAGAATTATTGGCTATTAGTTAACCGAACCCCAAAACAATAGGAACCACTCATATTGAGACAAAATGTGTGTTTTGGTTATAAAACGTCTATAAAATGGTTATAATAAGGGTATATTGGACAGCGGAAGATTAAATTTTTATTGTTTCGGAAATATAAGAGTATTTCTCAGAATTTTTTAACTTAGTATAAACGATTTTGAAAACTTTTGACGCATTTTGCCGAAATGCTGTTTTCAGATCCGATGAAGAGACTTTCTCCGAAATTGCTGGACTTATCGACTTAAATTTTTTCCACGAACTGCTTATGAATTAAGTCTAGCAATGCTTTCGTGACAAGAAAGTTTTTTCAATAACAACATTTATCTCATAAAATTTGCTCCACCTTAATGTAGTTTAAACACCTATTGGATCTCTTGAAACAACTTATTTCAAAATTTTTCAAAGACGTTGTTGAAAATACGGTATTGGATACCATAACTGGTCAGGTCAAAGTTCTTTTTTCTTCAAAGAAACATTCGGGATTCAAATATAGAAACAGTCAAACATTAGGTATCGGTTTTGAGTACGGTTTTTTTAAGTGTCTCGATTTTGGAGTTGGATTGTTAAAATACAATTCTTCATAGATTTAAGTTTAAAATCGATTGTGATTTTTTCTAAACCTAATTTTAAATGAACATTTCAAATACATTTGGAGTTAAGGGCTTCTAAAGTCGCTTCCTCGAAGCAGCATTTTTCGAACATGCTTTGGAGATATTACTCCGAAACAAATGATCTGATAATTTTTAAATTTCTGCCGCTTCCTCTGTATATAATTCAGCATACAATGATTTAACAGTTTTATGATCTGATCAAAAATCTTACTTTAATAGGTCTAAATCATTCAAAAGTTTGTACAAATTTCAAATTTTTGATTCAAACTTTTTTTAAAAACCGTCATCTTGAAAATTTTTGATTTTTTTCGAACATAGGTCATTGTAAATTTATAAAGGTAAGAAACCGCGAAATGAATCAGCCTTTACAATATCTTCTAGTGAGAATTTTTTTAGGTTTTATTCACGCAGAAGGCCGTCATTACTGCAAAAGTGGAGAATCTATGCTTTAACGCCGAAAAATATAAAAAAATTTCCTCCGAACCGTTTATCGTGTATTCCTAAAATATGTAGAAAATATTGATATATTAATTTTGGTAATAATTTGGGAATTCCAATTCCGGTTTTGAAAAACTTAACGGTTTTAATATAATTCCTTCTAATACTAATATTTTGGCTTTAGTGTTGTTGCTAAAATATATCTTTCACATATTAGGGACGCCCTATTGTATATATGTATGTATGTATTAAAACACTGAAAACTTAATATTTTTTAACATAGTCTTATAACAGTCTCGGGTTGTGAAAAAATTATTGAAATTGAAAAAAAAAAAATAATTAATTAAAAAAAATATATTATAAAAAATAATTAATTAAACAAAAATTAATATAAAAAATAAAAAAAGTAATTAATTAAAATAAAATAAATTAATTAAGAATTTAAAAATTAATTAAAAAAATTAAATAATTAATTTCAAACAAAAAAATTTAATTAAGCCCAAATTAATTAATTAAATAAAATTGAATATAAAAAAAAAATAAATGATTAATTTCAAAAAAAAAAATTAATTAAAAAATAAATTAATTAAAATTAAATAAATTAATTAAATTTAAATTAAAAAAAAAATTAATTAAATAAAAATTGTAATATAAACAAATAAGTATTTTTTAATATTTGAAGCTTATGCAATTTTTCTGCTCAAAATATTTAAAATATATGCATACCTTTAGTCTCTCGCTTGTAGTTGTATATTTTGTGTATAAATTTTGATTAAAATTGCTGCTTTCTGCATTGCTATTAGTACAAGTAATATTAGTTGCTAGATATTCATTGATTTTCTGCCTTTGACTAACTACATAACAGACGCTAATTGCCTCATCCAACCATTGTGTCCTGATAGTTCAATTTCTTACATCGCCCAAAAACTGCTTTGTTATCTTACTGCTATTTAAATTTTTGATATTCATTTTAATGATTTTTGATTTTTAAACTTATTTTAGTAGCTAATTTTTTACTTTTATTGGTTTTAATTTTACATTTTTTTAATTTTTTATAATTTTTTTAAATTTAGTTTTTAATTTTCTTTAATTTAATAATTTTTTTTGCTTTAATTTAATATTTTTTATTTAATTTTAATTTTTGTTTTAATTTGATAAATTTTTTTATTCACTTTTTTTTGTTTTAATTTAATTGGAAGTACATCGACATAGTCTTGTAATTTTTTTTACTTAACTACAGATATTTGATTTCTCTCAAACCCATACCATATACATACATACATCTATGCATTTTGCATGTCTGCTTGTTTTTTATTTATTTACTTGTCTTTTTTTATTTTGCCTTTTCAGCTGTTTGTCATGCATTTTTGGCGCATGCGCGCATATTCTAAACCTGTCTTCGCTTTTATATCTACTTTTCAGTTGTGCACATTGTCTAAATATAGAATACTGTGCCTTGGCTTAAATGCTACACCCATGCACGTTTGTTTGTTGTGCATGAGAACACTTATAAACACATATATATGAACATTTATACGTGTGCTGCGAATTGAACGCTTATATAGGAAACTATTAATTTCTTTTTTAATTTTCTAACTACAATTGTTAACATTGCCACTAAAATATGAACAGCATACATACATATTTATATGTACATAAGACGATTTTGTGTGTTTCTAATACCATTTGTTTTTTTTTTATTTAGTTATTATCTTAACTAATTAATTTTTTTAAATTAATTATTTTAATTAATTAATTTGTTGATTCATTAATTTTTTTAATTAATTAATATTTTTAAAAATAATTAATTTTTTATTTAACTAATTTTTTATTTTTTATTAATTCTTAATTTTTTTTATTAATAATAATTATTATTTTTATTTAATTTATATTTTTAATTAATAGTAATATTATTATTTTTTAATTTTTTGGTTTTTTTTATTTAATTATTTATTTTTTATAAATAATAATTAATATTTTTTTTTTTTTTTTTAATTTTTATCTTAACCTATGAGTAACTTTGCCTGTTTTCATTTTCACTCATTGTTTGACGCATGTCCTTTGGTCCACTTGCTAGCTACTTAAGTTTGCATTTTTTTATTAGTGTTGCTGTTTTTGATACATATTTACGGCTTCTGTGCTACTTTTTTGCACAATTTGGGTATAGTGTACTTTTTGTTGTTGTTGTTTCTGTCCTTTTTTCTTTTTTTCGTATCTTAGTGTCCTTAATTTGCGAGTATGTCCTTGTATTCGTTGCCACAACTTTCAAGTTTCATTTCCTTGTGTGTTTATATAGTTCTGTGTATCTCTCTCTATCTTGTTGCTATAGTTTTTTGACTGACTGTAGTCGTTTAGTGTTTATATATGTAAGTAGATTTGTCGCGCGAGGTTTTACTTTCAAATGTCAAATCCTTTTAAATAATTGTTGACATCTTCGTTAAAACAGTTATGCCATATGCCATTTCCATTAGTGTGTTTTGACCTTTAGTTCATCATGAGATCTTCGTTATTGATGATCGTATATTCTCTTTTTATTCAAGTTCTTCTTTCAGCTATTTTTTTAACCTTTTTTTCTTATTTTTACACCATTTATTATCCTTCTGCTAATATTTAAATATTCAATATCCTTGATTTTTTATTTTGTTGATTTTTACTGTTATTCGTGTTCTCAAGAATTTGTTTTTTTTTCAACTTAATTTTCGCATAAATTTGTATATGTACATTTGTATAGTATAATTTCTGTTCGATTAACTAAAAATCAATCCCTTTTTTTTCATAGTTGCCTTACGTCTCTGGAAATTCCTGATTGTTGTACACTTTTTTTTATGAGTAAACGTTTTGAGTAAATTTATTTATAGACACTAGTTTTACTTTAAAACTGCAAGGACAGGTTTGTTAACATCAAAGTTTCTTTGGGTTCTCATGATTTTCCTTAACATATGCGAATCGGTTTCTTTAAGTATATGCTAGCAACTCGGTATATACAGTTATTATTATTTATTTCGCGTTTCTTAATACTTTCTTACCTCTTCTATATTTTACTCTATCGTTTTTTAATCTTCATATACTTAATTATATATACATACTCGTATGTCAAAAAAATTTGATGCCTATCGTCATGCATTTTTCAGTTAAAATTCATATCAAATAAGGTACAGTTATGTAAAATAACCTGAATTTCTTCCTTTGACTCTATACTTTGATCGTATATTTTCGATATTTTTATTTCCATTCAAAACCCTAAATTGTAAATTCAGTTTATATGAAAATAGGCTAGAGAGTCGATCAATTTATACTCGTAGATACTTCTTTTTTAATATGGCTTGTTCTTCGATCCATTCTAATCACTTATGCATGCTTCTTAGACCACACCACTCTTATTGTGGGTACCACGTAACTTTGTGGAAACGAGGAACAACTGGGGCTCTGTGTTGTATTCGAAATCTTTTGTTGGGCTTTAAGCTGGCTACGGCTCAAGGAAACAGATTAGCATAGATGTAAGTTTTAAGTAGATTTTCTCATTTTCTAATATCGAAATTTCAATCATTTTCATTCGACTAATTTCCTTTCCGGAACAATTTATGTTAAAATAATTGAGTTATAAATGTATGGAATGCCCAACCCCCGCTTCAAGAGCTGCCATTTCGTCCAGAAAAAAATTGGTGGAATCATTGGTCCCTATTTCTTCAAAACTAATGCCGATAACCAACTATTTGATGCTTGAAATTGAAGCACTTGATCTCGGCGACATTTGCTTTCAACAAGACAGCGTCTCTTTCCAAACATCTCATCAATCAATGGTTTATTGAGAGAACACTTCGATGAACAGATAATTTCGCGTTTAGAACCGGTCGATTGGCTACCCAGAGCAAATGATATCACATCGTTAGACTTTTTCCTGTAGGAATATGTAAAGAGTAATGTCTATACGGACAATCCCGTTTCGTTGAAATGCTCGAATGAGTCAGCAAAAATTGGACTCAATGGATGGACCATTTGAACGTAGCCGCGACCAATATTTGAAAGAGATAATCTTCAAAAAGTAAAAGCCAAAAAATGTTCTTTCGAATGCTTATAAACATTCCCAATTAAATTTGAAGTTTCTTTGATTTTTCTTTAAAACTTTTCTTGAGATATTATCGGCTCTTTACTCTAAGAATTCCGATTCGAAATTGTCTGAATTAATTAAAAATACTTTGAAAATTTCCAAAAAACAACTCCAGCTGGGGTTAGGATATTCACAGAATGGTTTCTTGGTAAGAATAATGTATAAAACAGTCTTAGCTGCAGTTTGAATTTGTAGCTCCGATTCGCCTTCGTCGTATACTCTCTTACAATGACCCCAGACAATGAACCGCTATGATACGTATAAACAGAATTAAGAAAAAGTGTTCTGCGGTTTATAGCTTTAGAGGCTTGTATAGCCGTAATTCGAGAAATGCAGCTAAAGGGATAGTAACATAACGACATTGTAGATCCGATAGCTTTGAAAAACGTGATTTTCATGACGAATGTCGGCTAAGCATTTGCTAGAAGCCTTAGCTACCTCATTGTTTTTGCACTGTATGCCTCTTATAAGAGAGCTTTATTATCGGATATACTAAATTTTATAACTTCAGGATACTACGGAATAGGGATGATTATAATTCACGAGACCTTTATATTGGGATAAACTCAATTTTTTCGAAGTTTTGTAATTTTTATTTAAGTATAACTTCAGGATACTCCGGAATAGAGACGATTCTTACTCTTTATAAAGGGATATACTAAGCTTTTTTGAAATATTATTTCAAGGTACCCCAGCAAGATCGATATGGTACCCACGTTGCTTAGTTTCTATTGCTTAAGCTTATTTTGCCAGCGTCAATGGTATGTATAGTATATAGATAGAAATTTTTGACTTCCAAGGGTGGTGTGGTTACAAAGCTTCGTTTAGAACAGACTTGCAATTATTAAAAAGAAAAATATTCACTCGTATTATGTTTTTGAGAATATCCAAATAAAATACGGTATGACTTTGTAATTAAGAAAAGAGTTCTAACCTCAAAATTTAAACACGTGTAGTGGAAGACACATGAGATCGACTTTTGTGAATCAAAGTTTTATAAGACAATTTTTACGCGTTTGTTGTTGTTATTTTTATTGGGTTACTACTAAATTTACGGTATTATCCCTGTACAGTGTACAATGTACTGTTATTTACAATATAAGCTTTTGTTATTGTAATACCTAACTGTTCTACGGCCAATGTACAGATTTTCGCTTGAATTTTGTAAATGTAATTTCGGTTACTTAACCGTTAAATATATCTACACATACAAACTAATTACGTATTGACAAAAAACAGATGTATATATTCATATTCTTTCAGCAGTAGTACTACAACAACATAAATTCTCAGCACTTTGATGCCTTTATATTTTTGATTTCAAATTTTTGTTTTACCTCGAAGTAAACAAATTTGTAAAAAATTAATTAAATCAGATTTTGGTATACAAGATATACATACGTATGAATATAAGTATGTATTAGTGATGAAAATTCAAATGAAAAATTAAACCTTGCAACCTACAAGCTAATCCTTATGTCTAAACTCTGAAGGACATTCACAAATACGAAAATGTACATATACATTTATATAAATTGTTGTTGCTTTTGCTTTTGTTTTTGTTTCAAAAATCCCTGTGTCGAACAACAATAGCGTTTTTGCATACACATATACAAATATATATGTGTGTATATATGGTCCATGTAAATTGTCAGTTGAGGATCTTTGGATGGCAACGAGTTTACTTTGCGTACGTTTTTTTGTTTCTGTTATACCGACTAACGGGATTTTTGGGTAGTTTAATATATGGTATGTTGTAATTAGAGGGCGATGTTTTTGATTTTCAGTTTTGATTATGCTTGCGACTTCGCGTTCCCCGCTTAAACATGTATCTCATAGTAGTCATGACAGTCCACACAACCGCTCGCCTCGCTGGCGCCCGCCGCCACTGCGGCGTCGGGATCAAAGCTAGCCGCACAAATCATGCCCGACGCCGTGGCCGTCGGTGGCTGCACGACGCCGCGTGGTGTCTTCTTCCGCGTACGACTCTGCCGTACGCGGGCCTTATGCTAGGAGGGACGCTTCTGATACAAACAGTCAATGCATGTTGTGTACTCGGGTGCCGACGAGCTCAGCTGATAGGCCGACGACATGTGTTCGTGTGGACATTGCGGTTCGTGCGCGTACATGAAGGCAGCTGGCGGTGCTGCTGTCGCAATGGTTTCCTGTGGCGGCGGCATTTGATAGTGCTGACCCGTATGTGGATCGTAAGCGCAGTGCGCAAATGCATTTTCAGCTGATTGCGAACGCAGTGGTCCTGCGCTGGCGCCCATGGTGTTTATTGTGTAAATACGTTCGGGTGATACGCCATAACGGTAGGAGCTGCTTGTAGTGCTTTCGCGCGATGTGGAACGCTCCAAAGATTTACTTAGACGACGCGTGCTTGTGTTGGTGCCGATATCGCGTGGCATATGTGTTGTTGTAGCGGCCGATATATAATGATCGCTACATGTTTGATTATCATAAATAGGATAATATTGGTAGTAGGCTTCTTGTGCGGCCAGCGCAGCGGCGCGTTGTCCCGTCTCAAAGCTGCCGTGCGCCGATTGACTGCGTTTGCGGCTGCTGCGTTCCGGCGAACGCGATTCGAAACTGCCGCGTGGCGATTTGAGCGATGAACGTGGTATATCGAGATTCGGTTCGGAGCTGCGACTGTCGAAGCTGCTGCGCGGTGAATGACGCTGACACAGACTGGCACCGGCGCGATCGGGCGACAGGTGTTCGATGCTGTCGCGCGGTGATATATGCGGCGAAAGCGATTCGACGCTACAGTCATGTGAGGGTGTCAGCTTCTTGAGGCAGCTGCGGTCTGGACTTTTCGATTTACTGGGGCTAGGTGGTGGTTTCAGTATGCCGCCAGCGGGACTGGCAGGCCGTTTCAGTATACCACTACCTTCAGAGCTGCGACGTGGACTGGGTGTGCGGCGTCCGCTGGACAAGCGGTCGGCTGAAGAGTCGCGACTTGAGCTAACGCTAAGACGTTTACCCTGATCACTGACACTGGTGCGTGGTGACTTTATCTTAATTATGCGTACCGGTGAACTACCTTGTGACTTGGAGCGGTCGGGTGAAATGTATATGCTTTGACGTGGCGATTTTGTGGTCTTTGGTTTGGCGCCAGTGCTGGCAATGCTACTACTACTGCCACTACTCGATTTTTGTGCTTTCTCTGAAGACTTCGATTTGAAAACTTTATCGACCTTCTTGTCGATGATCACATGATGTTTGGCCAACGTTCTGGCATCTTCCGATTCATCTTCGGATTTTTCCGAAGTGCCCGTCGTGGTGCCAGTACTATCGGACTCTGTAGCCGGCCGTGGTGGTGACTCTATTTCGGCCACTACGGTTTGCTGTGTATTCTCCACGACTGTTTGCGGTTCCGGCGACAAGCTCGAATCATTTTGTTGTTGATCTTGCGCGTCCATTTGTAGATCCTGTGATTCGAGCGCCTGCTCTTTCAGGTTGGCCATATAGGCGGCGATGTCGTATGTGGTGTCGCTGAGCTGCTCATGCTCGAGATCACTCAAATGCTTGTCGACAACATGTGTGTGCGAAGCAGCGCTAGCACCGTTACTACTACTACCGCTGCCACTGCCACTGCTGCTGACACTGGCTTGACGACTACTTGACGTTTTTTTGGAAGACTCTTTTGCTGAATGATGCACAACCGATACTTGCTGAGCGGCGGTCAGCTGACTTAACTCATTGGCGAAAATCTCAATTACTTCGATATCTGCTTTGGGCGATTGTCGTGGTGACAAGCGTTTTGGCGTTGCCACACAATGTAAATTATGATTATTACCGTTACCACTGCCAGTGCTGGCATCACTAACTCTACTTGTTAAACCACTAGTGGTGCCAGTAACGTTATTGGTTGTATATATTACTCTACCAATACTATTACTACTACTACCTAAACTTAAGTTAAAAGCTGCTGCTACGGATGCAGCTTGCAACTCTGATTCCAATATGTAATCCATTTCTTCCTGCTGTTGCTGTCTCATCTGCCGTTCGTCGACATCGTCCTCCTCGTCCTCCTCCTCTTGCTCTACCATCTGCTCGTCCATCTCCCGTACCTCTATGCCCATCTCTTCGATCATAAACATCATTTGATCGGTGGCCTCCATTGCTGCGGACAATGAGCTCACTGTCACTGTGCCAGCGGCATCCATGTACTCTGCTTGAGGGGAAGACGATAGTTCGTTTGTTATTGAGTTAGTCTTACCTAAATCTTTCATGAGAACTGGCTGATAACTCGATGGCGGATGAGATGATTGTATCAAACGCGCTTGACTACCAGTGCTGCCAACCGAGAGGGTTGATGTGGTGCTGCATGGTCAATTGTGTTCGAATATAACGTGTTGGGATAGTTGGTTTCAAACGGTTGGTGATGGTGGTGGTGTTCGTGATGGTTGTTGGTTGTGGTGGTAGTATTGTTGTTGGTGATGATCAGGTTTTTGAGGCGGACATTTATGAAGCGCATAGTTAACGAAGCGATTATCGCAAAATTAGAAAAATGGGAAGAAATAGAACAAAATATATCATCGATTAGCTTTCAATAACACATATGCGTGTATGTAGTGGTTGATTTTAAGTAGGGTAGCTAAGAGTATGTCGGAAATCAATGTGTTTAGTTGCAAATAAAAGTGTGTACTATGAAGATTTGGTTAAAATTAATCGGTTTATAATTTATTTTTAAGATAAACTATACTTTCGATAACCATAAGCCGAATAGTGTATAATTACAGGTGTCAAAACTATTATAGATCACTGTTTCGTGCTGGGTGATAAATGTGGAGAATGGATTACTCTTCAGATAATTGACATAAATAACATATAGAGCACAGAGATAATATTTTTGTGTGTCTTCTCTATTCTTTTTGTAAATTTTGGTTTCCAGAGCTTTCTATTTTAGTCTCTATGCAATCTTTGCAAATAAACTTGAAATGAACTAGTGAGAGGACCAGAATGCATAGTCTTTAACGGTTTGTCGCTCTCTGAAGAGGATATGTGTAAAGAGAGTTTTCTAACTGCTTGATTTCTCTCTTCCTGTAGGTATCTTTATTTACTACAGCTTTCTGTTTTAGTCTCTCAACAGATAAAGTCGAAATGAACTAGTGCGAATACCAGAACGCACAGTCTATATCGATTCGTCGATTTCTGAAGAGGATATGTGAAAGAAAACTGCTACTTTTAGTTGCTAGAGCTCTGTTTTTCAGTCTCCCGACAACGGAAATCGGAATAAAAAAGAGAGAAGCTCACAACGAATAGTTATTGTTAGCATCTAAGTATACCGATGCGCCGATTTCTGAAGAACCTACATATGTGAAAAGAGAGTTTTCATCCCGCGTGCCTTTTCTATTTTTATATGGAATTTGTTTTTAGCCTCCAAACTCTTTCCTGTCTTCTCTCTTCTTGTAAGGAATTTTAGTTGTTACAGCTGTTAGGCATTTCTATAGTCTATAACGATTTTTAGGGTCCTTGAGCACATTTAAGGAGGAGAGGCTTCATAGATCCTCGTGGGTTGGTCAGGGTACGATTTGGAAACTTCATTACCAAGCGTTCTCAATTCTATAGAAATTCCGTCGGCTCTAATATATTGTTTCCTTCGTTATTCGGTGTCGGTTTTACTTTACTGGAATAGTATATAAAATTGAAAAAAAAAGTCCAGGAGGCCCACATCGGACTATAGGGCCCGACCCGATTGACCTTTCGTTTGAGCCCCTTGAGGACTTCCACGCTAAACTTGGCGTTCACGATTTGTCCAGGAGGAACAAATTCATGGTCATCAGCGACCTCTTCTCGGCCCTCCAAAAAGGCCTGGTGCCACCGAAACCCACCACTTCTTGCTAAAGAAACATCTGGGGGAGCCTGCTTGATCATATAAAACGTCTCTGCCGCGAAACGCGTCGCGCGAAAATGTTTGTCCTGACTCTCCAGGCAACTGACCAGCCGAATCCAGTCGGTGCGCGCTTGCTCCGAAGTACAGTCGGAAGAAAATCAGTCTTATTACTTTCCGGGCACACCCTATAAAGACTGGTAACACCCTAAATCAGAATAGCTTTTGCCCTAGAACATTGAGCCGCCCTCTCGATGACTCAAAAAGAAAATTGAATGTTATCTATCGAGGGAGGCTGAACTAGTCTCGTCCGAGACAAATTATTGATATCATATGTAACACTTTGGTTGGTTGAAAGGGCGGTCTTGAGAATCCCTACCATCTTGAGACATCTGTAGGATCAGTATATTTCTTTGGTTCACACTTACTTTAGATCTGAATGCTAAAGAACAAAAAAATTAGTAAGGTGTTTAGGGGATACGAAGTTTTGAGACATACATAGTTGTTATGAGGAATGGTTGCCAATATTTAGTTTTGACTTTCACAAAAAATCACAATTTCATTATTTTATATAAGAGGTTTTAAGAAATACATAAAAATAATAAAAAAAAAAATTCCACAAAAATTAAAAAAAATTTCACATGAAACAAATGAGTTCCAAAAGGATCGCTAATGCCAAATACTGACTTTGCTATGCATAGAATATAGTAAGAACGAAGACATGATCAAACTAAAAGTTAACTAAAATATTTCTATATACCTCAATGTCAAGTGATTGGGTGTACGACCCAGCGTAGCTTTCGCTTTGATTGTGCCCTGCTGGGAGTCCTCTTCGCCTTCGGATTTAGTGCCCGGATCCATGCGTTCAATATCGCTCTGATGCATTTGCTGATGATGATGATGCATCTGTTGTTGTTGATGGTGTTGCATATGCTTTTGATGTTGTTGCTGCTGCTGCTGCTGTGGGTCTATGGAGGAGGACATTAGTTCTATGCAGTTTGTGAAAGTGAAAATTCAAATTGAAATTCGAAACGGTAGAGTATTTTGCGGTAAAGATAGTATACGAAGATTTTTGTTGTCAAATCGGTGAGAGAAAGATATAAAAACAACAGAAAAAAATAATAGAGAAGCAGAGAAAGCAGGTTGTAAATTTTGTTTAGCGAATAAATGCGATTGTTAGAGAGTACAGAGAGTGGAGAGGAGTGTACTAACTTTTTTTTAAATTTTTTTTTAAATTATGTTTTGTTAATATTTGTAAAGTATTTTTTTGTATTTTTTCAAATTATTATTTATTAATATTTTTTGAGTTTTTTTATATTTTTTTAATTAAAAAAAATATTGATTTTTAATTTTATTTTTTGTATTTTTTTTTCTATTTTTATCATTAATAATTTTTAAAATAAATATTTTTTTTGTAATTTTTTAATTGTTAAATTTTTTAAAATTTTTTTATATTTTTATTTTTAATTTGTTTTTTAATTTCCCAAACTTTAAGTCTTCTTGCTTTTATAAAAAAAAATTAATACACCTTTCTCCGCAAGATTATTTATAAGCGAAAATTTGGCTGCAGCTATAAAACTGTGTTTAGATCCGAAAGTACGTACAACTTTTTATAAAAATTGCCGGAAAATCTCTGTAATACCTGTAGCATCGCCCACAGTCTTGCTGCGTCCACGGAAACCACTCGGTTGTAGTTGTTGTTGCTGATGCTGATGATGCAGCATGGGCACATCGTCGGCCTCTTGGCTGCCCGATAGATTATCATAGTCGATATTGCCGGCCGAATGACGCTGCGAACCGGACTTCTTCTTGGGCTTACCCAATGTCTGCGAGCCTTGTATGATTGTTATCTGCAAAAAACAACAAAAATTAGCATAAAATGCGCTTAAAAATAGAATTTTAAGCAAATATCTATTTGCTTCAGTTCCAAGACCTGTTGCTTTGGTCGCTCGAGCGTTTGCGAACTGCCCGAACCGCCACCCTGCGATGAGATGCCCGATACCGAACCGCTACTGCCGAAACCCTTCATCGGTATGGACATGTTGCGTACACTTTCGCGTATGATTTGTCGTATAGTCTTGAGGAATGCATTACGAAAATCGGCCGTGCTGTTCGAGAGTACGTACACTTTCTCGGAGCGGCGTTGTAGTTGCGAGCGTAAATGTATCAATTCCCATAGGAAGTGTGAGTCCATATCTTTGGCGGAAGAGGCACGTACCTGTACCTCGGTGACGGGTATGAGCACTTGATAGCGTATGATTTCCACTTCGTTAGGTGCGTTTTTACTCGAAACACCCTGTAAATTGTATTTGAAAGTGACTTAGTGTATTTAAATGTAGTTGAAATGAGGCTGAGTTGCTTACCATAAGTTTCTTCTTTTGACGCAAACGTTCTTTGCAAAGGAACACAACCGCTGATTTAAAAACGAAGCACATGGCGTGCAACTCCAGACCCTTCTTAATTTTACCAAGAAAATCGGATATATTAAGCCACTCAACGCCGCCATAATAAAGCAGATCACCTGTATCGAGGAACGAATGATCTTGATATTGGATAATAATTCTTGGATAGATTAAGTGATGTTTTTGTTGTGGTGAAAATATGAAATATAGTTATAGTAAAAGATTTTTGTATTAGCATGTAATGCTGCTAGATCTATGAATGCCTCATTGGCCATATAGTGTTGCCGCGTTATGTAACTGGCGAATCAAGTCATTGGAAAGATTTAACCATGTCTAGCACAATTTATTGAGAATATATATAAGCAAGATCTTGAAAAAAATTCTAAGTTAATAAATTTAGCGCCAATTTTTTTTTATTAGAGTCTAGAGAAAAATAAAATCACAAGAACTTTCCAATTCTTTCGAAATTTACTTTAAAATAGGTCAACTTTAATATTAATTTCCGGTATCATTCCACAAAAAGTAAGAAACATGCTGTAGGGTATATCCGAAACTCGTCTAGAAGGTTGGTAAGCTACAGCGTTATACCAAATTCTTGGAACCATTCTAAAAGTTTTTCCTTCGTGTTTGAAACCAAACTAGTTTTGTGTCGAAAGAATTTGGTACAGTTGGACTCATCTGATGTTTCTGAAGGTTCTGAGTTATACTTGTAACATTAGTTTCTTAAAAACTTCTGATATTTGAAACAACAGACAAAATTCAGATAGGTTAGATGGCTGATCTAGAGATATTCCACGTGAACTGCTACATGCAGTCTTTGTGAAGCTATAGAAAAGATTTTCGACTAATAAATTAGCAAAACGCCTAGTAGCCAATATAAATTTGGACAGGCGATTAATTTCCATTCCCGCCAGCTCGGTGGGAAGTCTTAAAGTATGCGCTCCCAAGAGTCACCTTTCATCTTTCAAACACGGGACAGTACAAAAGGAACTGTTGAACCGCCTTATCTTGTTCCATACAGTTTCTGCAGATGGCGTCTGGTAAGATTCCCATCCTTACAGCATGGACGCCAATAGGGCAATGGGCTGCTAAAAGCCTCACAACCAGGGAGAGGCTAACCTTACTGAGGCCAAAGAGATAACTAGATCTTTTGCGATCGATTTTGGGCCAAAAGACATTCACGATAGTGCATGTATCGATCGTGACCCACGAAATTCGGATTATCGAACATGTTAGTCTGGAAAATAATTTTGCCTGGAGCCATATTTGAAGGAGGAAGGTTTTTAGTTTTATTATTCAAAATTGTAAAAACTTATGATATTTGAAACAATAAGCTTATAGACGAAATCCAGAAATTCAAACAAGATAGTACTATATATTGTACAAGAAACTTTTTTCTCTCTGTCAAAACGTGTAGTCAGATCCGATCGCTAGCGCTAGCTCGTTTAGAAGATTAAACGCAGTCAGTCAGTAGCCTCTTGAAATTTCTTTCCCTAAACAGTGAAATCAGAGTTTGAACTCGTCTAAATTTTGTCGAAGAGCTTGAATTTCGTATAACTTTTCTAGACCTGATCCAGGCTTAAGTAACGTGGAACGTTTCTTAGTTCAATTCAGACTAATTGACGGGTGAGCGTGCTTCTCCGCAGAGAAGGCCATTACTGTCGAGACTTTTTTGAAGGAAAAAAAGAAAGGTTGATATTAAAATCCATGAAAATATAGGATTTTGGTCAGTCGGGGTTAAATTTGTTCAGATGGTATGACATGAAATCTTATCTTCGATGTTTGCAGCAGTTATTTCCGCTAGTATATAGTTAGAGTTGGAAGTATAGGAAAGATTCTGCCTGGAAGGTAGCTACTCTGATATTGTTGTGTTGTGTGTGAGAAGGTGTGGATATAATTTAAGATAACTTCCATAATTTTTCGGATAGAACTCAATTCTCTATACTTGACAACGCATCAAATATTATACTTCCACTAAAAAGTGGCTAAATACTTAAAGAAATTTAGTTCAAGGCTTTTGTGCTTCACATTTATCTATTTCATTTTAAACTTCGCTCATTGAAGCCACCACTTTTTAATGCAAATTTTGTTTCACTCAATCGAGTTGGCATTCACAGTCCATTGAAGCATTACATGCTATTAATATATATATATATATATATATATTACAAAAGAGAGCTATGTATATATATGCAGTTATGCACTTTTGGTGAACTCACCTGGACTCAAATCGATGGGCTGCTTGCATGACTTCTGATGTTGTCGGAATAAATGATCGAATATAGCACCATATTCCTCGTGGATTCGTTGCATTTCATTGATATGCTCGGCTACCTTCTCCATGCCCTTGAGTGCCTCTGAAAAGCAAAGGTAAAAAGCAAAAATTAATATAAATATATATAAATAAGTGCAACAAATCACAGTCGATAAGCCAAGAAATGAAATCATGAGCACATTTCGAACATAAAAAGATTTACATTATTAAGGTAATGATATTAATTATGTTGAAAATTTCAAGTGGGCAGCCATATACATATATGTATGGGAATATGAAGGCTATTGCATGGCTGTGGTACTTACCGCACAAGTGCAAGTGTTCATCGGCTCGCGAATCGGTTAAATTGCGCAACTGTTGCAGCAGCAGTGGGTACTTGAGGATGCGCTGTATCGGCTTGATTAAGTACGATTCCAATGTGCTACTGTGCTGCTGTTTCGGATTGCGTGCGGCAAGGAATTCCTGTAGTGCGTGATTACCTTCATCTGTAAAAAAAAGCGAAAAAAGTGACGAACGAGGAGATGCAATGGTTTAATAAATACTAATTAATATTATACTTGAATGCAGGTTATATAATTATTACATAATTTGTATTTTTATTGAAATGACTCTTTACACTTCATAATTATAGAATATTGAATTGATTCTCATCCGCACGACAGTCGGGTCTTCGTGACCGACTTTTAAGCGTGTAAAGACTGTCAACTCGGCAGCATTCTTCAAATATATTTCAGCTATATTTTTTGCTGTTAAGACAACAACATTGAATTGATTATTGTCCATCCTATTTCAATCCGCGAGCGACCTTCAAGTAAAAGAAATAGGTAATCCGCATATGCAGGGCATTTGCAGAGTGGTTCCAGCTGTCTTAGCAAGGAGTCCATCCTGAGGTTCCATATATGTATATGAACCACAGATAGATACCTGCCGGCAGCCCCGAGCTACTCTGATCTCAACACTCTCACTCATTCGAGAGATAAAGGTATTCCTGTCCGAAAAGTAGCTCCGGAATAGAGTAATTTCCGGTCAAACAAGTTTCTCCAATCGTTCAATCACCCGATCCCATATTAGGTAGACAAAAGCCTGCTTGAAGTCAACAAAAATGCTAAGAACATACTTAGTATATGAGTTCAGCACTTTGAACATACTGACATCCAGGCATCATCTTCACTAAACCCTTTCCTGAACCCATACTACCTATACCACCATATACCCCGCGTTAGCTCCAGAAGCCGTTCCACCATAATCCTTTTCAGCACTTTTTCAAGTATTGGAAGAAGAATGATGCCGCGATAAGAACGAGCATCGCTCCTGATTTTATGAGGTGACTTCAGGAGGGGAACAAGCCTAGCTAAAGTATCCCTCACACATGCACTAAACGTAAATGGTCTCCAGGTATTCCGGAATGAACTTCCACAAACTTTTGCACATCTCTCCGCTCAAACTATCCAAACTTGAGGATCGTTAAGACCTAACTAGGCCAAAGGCGCACCCCAACTCCCCATCATCTAATGGAGGGACTGGTACCTCTCGTGCTTGAGGTGTCGATACTTTACCGATCAGCACACTTTTCTTAATAGCAGTTAAGAAGTATTCTAGGATTCGCAATTTGCCGCTTAAAAGCTCGTATAGTTAGAAAATTATGGGCTTTTCAAAGTAACTAATTTTGAAAGAATATTCGATTATTATTACAGAGAAAGGTTTTGCGGAAGATTTATTGCCGGGGGAAGCAGAGGAAGAGGAATACCTTCACCCCTAGGAAAGACAGGTGGAGAAGGACCTGACTATAATTGGAATCTCCATTTGGTGGCAATCAGAGGTAAGGAAGAATGACTGGCGCGCTCTTGTAAACTCGGCTATAACCACGTAACCGCCAATAAAGAAGAAGAAAAAGTGCAATTTTCGCAAAATTTTTGTAAAATGGATGAAAACACTCCAGATATCCGAGGGAAGTAGATGAAGAGGAAATAACTCTGTGCTCAAAAGTCCAACCGTATTTCTACATAAGTACAGTGAAACAAAGAAAGAATGCGAAAAGCCTCAAAGCTTTCACTCCATATACTTTCAATTATATTCGGCCTCAACTTTGAAGCGCTTTTACATACACTCACTTCTGCATTTGATATAACTGTGAATATTCCATCCCCCCGCAACAATAATTTACATATGTTTGTATGCGAATATGTATAATGAATGTTTAATGAGCACTCGTCTTCTCGTTCAAGTGATTTTAACGAATTACTCAAATGATTATCCAGCAACTCAATATTTAACTTTTTGATTGCGTAAAGTAGACAACAATTTTTCCGCTTTGATGAATTTCATTAGAATGTTAATTTTTGTTGATGAAACTTCTTTGTTGAAGTACGCAGTACTCCATGTGTTTGTGTGTGTATGTATATTTGTAAGTACCCCACGTCTGTTGTTGCGTACTCATTACACGGCTTAATTACTTTGTATGCGCGCCTGCAAGTATGCTTGACTTTTCGCTGATCATTATACAAGTGTGCTTATTAATTAATTAATATATATATATGTATATTTTATATTTTTTTCTTGCTTTTGTATTTTAGCTCGTTTTCCACAGAAGGATTTACACTCTCTTTGTTTTGTGTGTGTTTCGCAACTTTATAATGAAAAAAATTTCTAGTGGAGTTAAGGACATCTTGGTAGCTATGGCTACGATATTTTTTAAATTCCGTGATAATACCCACAAACGGCACGGGAAAATATAAACCATATTAATTAAGCATTCTTAATTTTAAAGACACTGTTTTTTTAATCCGACGCACTTTGTGGCATAACGACTAGTACTTGTTTTAGATAAATGTATATGTTTTAGAGAAATTTAACTTTCAGTAACATTAATCGGCTTCGGTTTTGGTTTTACCCAATTTAAATGGTTTTTAAAATTTTGAGGAAGACTCAAATCAGTCTCTCACACGTCCTTTTCTAGCGTTGGATATCTCTGTGACGTCGTTGTGGCGAATTTTGCAAAAAGATCTTAGCCTACAGCCTTACAGGAACAAATTGACACAAGATCTGAAGCCGCTTGACCACCAGAATCGTCGTATGTTCGTGAATTGTGTTGAGCAACAACTTGAAAATGGTCCGGATTTTCATCAAAGAATCATCTTCAGCGATGAGGCTCATTTCTGGCTGAATGGCTTCGTCAATAAGTGGAATATGCATTATTGGTCAGGCAGAAATCTACACCTATTCCATGAGTCACCATTGCATCCTGAAAAAATTTTAGACTATTGGACTATAAGGCGGCTAAGGTAAAACTTCCCAGGCCCAACTTTCTGTATAGGTTTCAACCGGTCTTACCACATGAAACCATGTCCATTCTTAACTTATGATTTCTTGCGTTTAAAGTTGCCATTTTGGATCACAATTCGATGTAAAAACGACTGCTTTACGTAGCGTCCAAGTAAAATTTCTGACATGCGAAATCGTTCCCCAACACTTCTTGTCTTTAATTCATAAGCAGAAGAAGAAGTCATACGCTTGGCAACAATCATTAATAAGTAATGCTTCTAGTTTTTCAGCTTCAATATTTTTGTCGTTAGGAAAGGTTCTTGGCCTTCTCGGCTAATACTACCACGCTTGAATCGTGAAAACCATTTTTGGTGCATCCGCTCAGCTGGAGCATGTTCATCATAAACTTCAACCAAAATATTTTGATTTTTGTTTAGGATTTTCTTAATATGAAAGTAATGGCGAAAAACTCCCGGCAAAATATTTTGCAGACAAACATATTTAAGGTGGAAAATTGTGGTTTTTCAGGTTAAAACTGAGTGACTCATTTTGAAAAAAGGCACCAGGATGCAAGTTTTTTAAGGCATGTTCGGAATATTTTAACAATACGCATGAAGAATATAGTTATAGATCCGATATCAATATATATTAGAATAAAACTTCTTTGAAAAAAATATAGTTGTCCATTTCGAAGTAACTGCTGCTGACTATAGTTATGAGGATTGTAAAAATAATTATAGAAGTGCGTATTGGAAAAATCGAAATTAGAATTAAATATGTATATATGTATATATATGCTATGAATGATAACATTTTTCGTGCCAATTTTTGAGCTCAAGGCATACACAGCCAAGTAATTTTCCCAACCGTTGTATACATTTTTATGGACACGCAGGGCGTATGAGCAATATTAATACAAGACACACAAAACTATTTAGCAAATAATTTAATTTATCCCGTGCTACATACCTTAAAGAGTAAATAAATTAAAATCACACTTCATTTTATGGCGCAAATTTAAAACCGTTACTGCTTACGCCACTTCCGCAAGCACTAATTGCACTCAATGTGCTGACGACACAAGCGAAAGAAGCGCAGAAAACAGAAAAACCAGCAACGACATGGAATGACAGTTTTATGGCGCATAAGTAAACAAAATAAATTTCAATTGAGAAAAATCTGGAATGCGAAGTTGCAATTTAATTTACACAAAAAGACTGACCTCATTTAAAAGCGAGCGAAATAAAAATCGCACAAAACGCTGAAAGTGTGCTGAAGGCAAACATAATAAAAAGCTGTCACATGTCACGACGGCCGCGAAGATACCACAGCAACAATTGCAACAACAACAAGCAATATATATGCGTACGCATGCTGGCAGTGGTGGGTGGTGGAGTGGAGGTGTGATGTAGGCATGTGTCATTCACATTTCATTTGGCGTTGGCCAGCAAACATCAAAGTTACGCGTGTTGCCGAAAGTGGTTGGAGGGGCGCGTTGTACTCAAAGGCATGTCACTACATGTGTATGTGTGTGTACGCGGGTGTATGTAAATTGCTTTATGCTGTGTACAGCAATCTTTTTTACACGTCATCAGGCTGACAACTCAGCACCTCATGCCGCGCGGCGCTGTGTAACGTACCTACCAAATCTGACAAGTGACAGCGAATGAGTGTAACAACAAATCAAAAGTTGAATATGCAAATGATGGAGTGCGTGCGATGTTTCGTGGGTGCAGTATTGCTTGCTGCCTCAGGCCTCAGTTAGCAAATTATCATATCGCGCCAAAAGGAAAGAAGTGTACAAATAAACTACAAACGTGTGAAATATGTTTTGTTAATTATGACATTTGAAAGCACATCGTT